>NW_024352783.1:1819620-1875256 GCF_902729225.1 Pteropus medius
ATAACAGTTCTGTAACCTAAAAAAAATTTTCCTGCATGCATGAAAAAAGAAAAAAGCTAATTAGATATATCTCTCCTTCTTGGCATAGGGTATGTATCTGATGGACTTCTGTGTTCTTTTCAGTTCTTTGCACTCTAAAATTCTTTGATAATGAAGAATGAATTAGTTATCACATGCCCTTTATTGTATCATTGGCCAATTTCTAATTTCTGTGAGGAAAAGGATTACCAGGTGGCTGTTTGAGGTTCATTCTAATCAAAATGCTAAACCTCTAAGTATGCCCATAATTCTGGGCCTTCACCTTCCTATACTATGGGCTTCCCATGAGATTATGAGATTGGGAAAATATCTTTTACATCTTTATATATCCTATAATGCCGACTGTAGTACACACTCAAAGAATATCTGTTGACTTGTCTAAGTACCAGATGTGGACAAGCCCTGAACTCTGTCTTACTAAAGTTGTCCACTAAGATTTCTACATTAAACATTTGGACAGATGAATTGCAATAACAGATATTAGATCAGATTTACTCTGGAAAAGATACGGTTTAAGAGGAGATAAAGAAGATGAGAGGCATAAGAGAGGGAAAGCTCGGCAACAATAAAGAGAACTAGAGAGGAACATCAGTGACAGAGAGCTCCACAAATTTCTGGAAGACAGAATACAAAAGGGATAGGGCTGACTACTCAAAGCAAGGAGGAAGCCGTGGCTTAGAAAACACATGAGGAGGAGACATAACTGAAGAGGGCACCAACTCGCCAAGCACAACTCTTGAGAATCTCCAGACTGAGAGACAGCAAGTGAGAGAGTAAGAAATGGAAATAAATACAGGATTCATTGAAGATCTTTACATGGATCCTCCCACTTATCAGGCAGCCAAGTGTTTACGCCTACATAAAAAGCTGTAATGTTTTCCCTAAAGAAATCGAGCAAACTGTCTCTGGGGCACAGAGCTGCTAGTGTGGGTGCTGCTGTCCTAGAGTAGAGTTATCTGCTTTTTGGCAAAAGGGGCAAGTGGGTGGTGACATCAACCTTTCTACTTCCAGATTTGTACATATGAACCCGAGTCGTCAAACATTTAAAACAAAGCCCTTAGCATGACATAGCACAGATAAACAAATAGAAAAACTGACCCTTGAGGATACAGAGATAATTCTGATAACAGAGGAGAACTTAAAAACAAAACACAAAATGACCAAAATCTCTAGTTAGTATTCTTGTCGAGACTTGGGGGAAAATACTGCACCCATTAAAACAAAGACAAAATCCAATAAAAATGGAACAATCAAGAAAGAGCTTTTACAAATCAAAAGACCCAAAATGAGACACATTGTTTTGACATTTGAAAACAGCAACAATAGAAGAAAGCCCCTAAAAGCTTCCAGAGTGAAAAACAATATGACAGCGATAAGTTAAAACAGATCATAAGCAAAGGAACAAGATCAAACTGCTTGGACTTCTCATCAGCAACAGTGGATATTATCGGACATTAAAGCAAGTTCTGAATAATTTACAATTTAGAATTTTACACTCAGTCAAGCTACCAATTGAGCTACCAAATGAGGATGGAATAAAGCATTTTTACATGTGTAAATTCATAAGACATACATACCACTCTTGCACCTCCCTTTTTTAGAAAGTTGAGGATACTGTTCAGCAAAATGAGGGTTAAAAATCTAAGAAAAAGGAAGACATGAGATCAGAGACACAGTATAAGTGTACATACAGGATAGAAATACCAGGATGACAAAATGTGCAAAAAGCCCAGAAAAAACAAAAACAACCTAGTTTAGATCAGAGCAGAAAGGAAGTCTAGAAGGGGAAACTTCCAGGAAAACCCACGAACCCCACAAACCAACAAAGAAAAAGTAAACAACAAACAAACCAAAAGATAAATAAATAAAATCTTGAGAGATTATCTCATTATTCCCATATGGGAATTAGTATTGTGAGGCATTTTAAAGAGAGGTTGACGTATTGGGAAAAATTCCTCACAAGTGCATTGAAAACTGAACAAAAGAACAAGAGGAATTATCAATATCTTGAAAATAAAAAAGTTATCTAAAATAGAAATTATAATAGTATCATACCATTTGATTCAGCAGTAAACAATATTTACAGATTCATAATCCCATCCAGACTAGAACAGGAAGCCTGAGGGCTAGAGGATTTAGGTTTCCAGGAAAAAGGGGGGATTCAGTTTAGAGAAACTTCAAGACAAAATACAGCTAAGGAATGTAAGAATAAAAAAAAAAAAGCAATTGGAAACTTCAATATTTAAAAAGGTAGTATAATTTTTTTCTGGTATAAGAAGCAATTTAGAATAAGCAAATTAGAACAGAAAGTTGGTGGGCTTCTAGAGGAATGAAAATAGCTTCAAAAGAACAGAGTGAGTTAAAAGTTGAAGATATCAGGGGTATGGTAAAAAAGACACGTTTCTTCTCTTGAGAAAAAAAAAGAAACAAGAAAAAAGAAAAAAACAACCAGAAGAATTACAAAATCAACAATAAAATCTGAAAATAATTTTATTAAACTAAATGTGGCATGGTTTTAAACCAATGAAGAGAATAGATTTGAACATTCTCCTTTGACTAACAGGGATTATGACAGGATTCGTAGAGAAGGAAATATGATCAACCAGAGCACACTTCTTGGTTTTTCAATGCACAATATTCATACAGATGTAATAATATAAAAGCTATTTATTGGCTTTTAACTTGGAATCAGCCTAAGACCAGAGTATAGAAATCTTAATTGTGGTCAAAATGGAAATCAAATTATCAACAGTTGATAGAAAGGAAGGGTAAGAGAAAAGAGAAAAGGTGAGTGTGAGGCAAGCATACTGTTCGTATGAGTGGACTAGGAAATAGAAGTTTAAGTTTATTACTTAAAGTTACACTAGTAATTGACAGTGGAATAAAAATAATGATATTGGAAAGAGAAGTATGTACAGAGTTTGAGTGAGACCCACAGATCATATTGGGAAATCAACAGGTGATATCTAAAGCTGAGAAAAAAATGGTGTACATAAATACATCATTTAGTAATATGCAAGTAATCATCAGAAAGAAAAGCAAAAATGGTTCCAAGTGACTGACTCGGGATCAGGACAAGGGAAGAGGAGGAACGAAGCAAAGGACTGGTTGATTTAAAAACAAAAACAAAAACAAAAACTGTATATGTGTTATTTAATTCTTTTCAAAGTAAATATTTACTCTGGAACCTGAATATTTTGGCTCATGACTGCTGAGAAATTAACCGTTGACATAGACTATTAGATATACCTATTTCTACGAGTATACTTTCCCTCTGGTTATCCAGACATTCGCTAGCATACACAAGTCTCAGGGGGAACAATACTCAGATGGCATCCCTTAGGGCATGATGTAAAGGATGTAGGAAGTATAAACTGTGGGTTACTGGTCATGTAGGGAATTTCTACTACAAGTCATGACAAAGAGGAAGATCTCCCCCAGGCTTACTGCTGGAATAACCCTGGGTCTTACCAGACTTCCATGCTCCTGCTGGACAGAATAAGTAAAATGTCTTATATTTTCCTTTTGAAAGCACTAGGAACAGCTCAAGGATTTGCACAGCAGAATGAAAGAGGAGCTGTCACTTAGTTCCTTAGGACTCACAGCTTGAAAGGAAAGAGGAGGCCCACAGGGGGCCTGTGGACCATGCCCAGCAGGGGAGACTGAGCACTTCCACAGCCCAGGGGGTGGGACCATAGCTCTTAAAGCCACAGATCTCCTCCGTAGGCACAGAGACCCTCACAGCAGGAAACCATTCACACCAGTCACCCTTGGAGACTGCTATTTATGCTAAAGAAATTTATCCCACTCCATTGTATGTTTCTTGTCCAGAGTTCTCTTGGATCCCTTGTTTACGGCCTTAGTCCTATATTGTGAGCAGTGGAATGGACAGGCCATTTAAGAGGGCAGAGATGGCTAATGATGGGTCTGTTAGCTTTGCAGTCAGTCTTTCCTTTGTGAACCAAACCCAATTTGGGTGCATTTGCTTAAAAAAAAAGAAAAGAAAAGAAAAAAGCAAACCCTTATTTGAGGTTGAAGAAATGTTAGTTGTGTTCCATTCCTTTTACTAGGAAAAAAAAAAACCAACACTGGAAGAAACTTGATAATATTTATAATCCATTCTTTTGGCTGAAATACATATCCAATTATTTCAGGCATAGGTGTAAATACTGAAACTATAGCTCCTTAAGATTGAGAGATTCTTAAAAAAAAAAATAGGTCTTTTCATCACAAGAGAGATGCTAATTTTTATCTTGCAAAAAGTAAGGGGAAGCCCCTTCTGAAATGTTTTCTTTTGAGGCAGAATTTAAACGTATGCTACTGCTTTCATGAATTCTGTGAGCCAAATCCTTATAAATCCTTTGAGTTGACAGATCAATTATTCCTTCTAACAGCTAATGAACTAATAACCCTTGGAAATTTCTCCTTCCTCAGGTTAAAAATAAAAATAAAAAAAATACTTAACAGCAAAAAATCAATTGAAGACTACATAGCCATAAAAAATAATTAAATTCATCATAGCTTTTTAAAGAGAGCTATATTTTGCTTGAGATCTATGATTTTTAAATTAAAAACACATCAAATAACCATGTATTTTATAAATATAGTAAATATTCCTAAAATATGCCTTAATCTCATATTGTGTCCTGCCAAAGGAAGGAAACTGAGAAAGGTTTAAAAAAAAGAAAAGGAGAAAGACAGACACTGGAGAAGACATCAGTGAGAATGGTGGGATTAATAAGCGCCCGCTCTGCAGAAGGCTTTGCAGTAGGCTCTGGAGGAACCAGAGAGAGGGGGAAGGTCACACCTACACAACTGGATTAAAAGGGAGAGAAGAGGGAAAGGAGGAAAAGGTAGTGTTACTTCAGGATGCCCTAGACCAGGACTGCAAAGAGAAGAAGCCTGGACTATGCATTTTGCTGATGGAGGGGGTCGTGGATGGTGGTGGTAGGGGCTGGAGCTGGCAGACAGTACAGGGTGGATGTTCAATGGGGAAACTGAGGGCTAGAGCGGGTGGCAGAAAGAAAGGCAGAAGAATGGGAATGCACTTGGGCACTGGAGTGAGATCTGGCCCCAAGAATGAGATGGTGAGCAGGGCACCACTGCATGGCAGAGAGGCATCGACCTTATGTTGTGGAAGAAGGTCAAGGATTTTAATAGTTGAAAAAGCTGAAGCACTAAGAAGCTGAATAAATGACTTGCTCAAGATCATGTGGTATAATACAGGCACAGTTGTAATTGTATGCAAAAGAAAGCCTGTTTTTGTTTGTTTTGTTTTAAAATTTTATTATTAGTTTCAAATATACAGTACCTTGGTCAGACATTTATATAGTTTCTAAAACCATCCTCCTCTTAATTAACTAGAGCGTGGTGGTGGCCCAGCTTCTGGCTGGTAAGCACTACTTTCCCTCCTTCCTGCAGTGCAGTTCTTAGAAGTGAAAAACAAGGTCTTACTTTAAATTAAGTGAGTAGTCTCTTTCCCACAACATGAACAACTCTGGAGGATGATGCCCTGAGAGCATCATGTATGTTCCAGGGAGTGCGACACAGCTCTCCACGCTGTACGCTCCTGTGCACAGTGTGACATGGTGTATGAAAAGGGGAACTTAAGAGTCAGTAGACCTGGGTTGGAATCATGGCTCCATTGTAATCTAGCCTCATTTGCTCTAACTATAAAATGGGGATAATTATAATCACACCTCAAGTTGTGAGTAGAAAATAAAATGAAATAACACTGATAAACCAGAAGCCATTTGTATAGCCTTTTAAAGGCCCCAAGACCCAACTGCGGATCTGTGGCCCTCGGGTGTGTGACCTGAGCGGTTTTATAGGGCTCCATGCTTAGAAGGACCCCATGCTTCATTTAATGCTCTGCTGTACCCGTCCTAATATTCTTCTTCTGATTATTATTATTAAGTTTATTGGGGTAACAATAAACTTATATAATACAATTATATAATTTTCAAGTGTACATTATAACTTGACATCTGTATATTCTATTGTGTTTATCACCCAAAATCCAGTTTTCTTCAGCTACCATACATTTGATTCCCTTTACCCACTTCGCCCTCCCCCTACCGCCTATATTTGACTCTCTTTACCCCGTCTACCTCCCCCCGAAATTCTTAATAACTTCTGAACAACAGACCCTCATTTTCATTTTTCACTGGGCTCCACAAATTATGTAGCTTGCCTCGGATAAAGCTACATGATTCGGGGAGAGGAATCCAGGAAGACGTCCATCTTTGGCAAATAACTCCCAGTAAAGCTGGAAGTTGGCAGTAGACACATGTTAGTTTTTCAGCTGCTCAGCATCTAAACTCATTTCTTATATTTGAGGAATTCTTAGCTATGTGAGCCTTGGCAGGAGTCAGGACCAAAAGGGCCAAATGTTGGCATTCCCCTGCCTCCCTGCCAGAGAGCACACAGTCAGTCAGGTGCTACGACTTCGGAGCATGGAGAATTCATTTTGGTGGTGGTGACAACGATTTCAATTTTCCAGGAACAGCACTGGCAACCTCTCTAGCTGCAGCCTCTGGTGTCTGGAATTGGCAGTGTTAGCCAACGTGGGGCGTCCGGCATGTGTGGCAATGAGACTTTCCACTAGATGGTTCTGTGGCAGGTGTGCTTATGGTTCTAGCCACCTTTGGTTTCTCCCCATGTTCTAGCTTGATTCTTCAGTCTTCTCAATGATTTATTTTTCAAACTACTCAGTATCCTTTTAATAAATTCCTGTTGTACTTAAGTAATCAGAAATGGTCCCTGTTGCTTATTATAGCTGAGAACATTTTCTAATATAAAGTTGGACTCTATTACGAAGCTACCACTCTGAGAATCCCTCAACTGATAGACAGCAAATAGGGCTTGTGTCCTGAGGCAGAATTTATTAGGCCATGTGTACCCGGTGGTGACGTGAGTGCTGGCACATGCTCACATGGAAGGGCTCTTGGTGGTCATCTGGTCCACACTCCTTCTGAAAGTAGGACTCCTTCTAGAATAATTCAGGGTCTAAATAAGAGTCAAATGAAGATGCTCCTGATAACTAGAGGGTATGCTAAGCAGAAAGCCTTTATCATGAGTGACAAACTTTAAAGGTGGCCAGCTCACAGATATACCTTTCCAGGCCGATGGTCATCTCAGGGCTTGTGAGGATATCCCTAACTGTCATCAAATTGTCAAGGATGAAATTCAGGGGAATTCCACATCACTCACGGCCAGCAGATGGAATGTCTTTCCTCAAAGTATGTGACTGAGATAATAGCTGAGTTCCCAATGGAGCATGATGGGGCTAAAGTGTTCTGGGATCCTGAAAGCCAGGGACCACTTAAGAAAGATCTCACACAAATATTACCGCCTCAGAGAAAATCAGAAGTGTTGAACATGGTGAAGCTGCTTCTGGCATCTGGGCCAAGGATGCTCCAGAAAATTATTTTCTTTTCATTTTATAGGCATGTTCTATCGATGGCAACAATATTCTACATTCTGCCAAGGGTTGGGAGAGAAGGCGAAAACAGAGTTTCGACAAAGCTCATTTTCCAACTCTTGAAATGAACTTCTGGCTGAAACAAAATCACTTGATCGTTGGCATTACAGCTCTATTTCTACAGTGCTGTTTGGCTGGTTGGTTTATTTTCCAGTCACTGGGGGAGTGACACTGGTTCCAGGACAGGGCCATTAGCTTGTGACAGCAGAAAGACCCAATTATGAAGAGCCTCCCTGGGAAGCCCACGATGCAGCCCACCCAACTTTAAGTAGCAGAAATGTGAGCAGGGGCAAAAGGCTGCAGTGACAGAGATGAAGTGGTGAAGATGTACAGCCATTTCGAATCCCGCCAGGCCACTCAGGCAGTCACAAAGCGGGTCTCAGGGTAGGACACTTAATGCCAAAGTAACAGGCAGGGTCCTTCCTCTCACAGCCGAGCAAATGGCAACTGGAGCTGACCAAGGGCTTCCAGATATCACAGATCAGGGGAGGCAGAGATGAACAAATAATGCAGTTATCATTTATCTGGGATCTGAGATTGGATCTCAAAAAGTCAGTGAGGTGCAGAGAAGCAAGGCAAAAAGGACCAGGGCTAGGGTTACAGGGAGAAGGAGACCCTGAAGGCTACCTGCTCCTGCGTAGAGAGTGCAGCTGGTCACTGCCAGGAGGAAGGTTCAGGGCTGCAGGAGGGCCTGCCCTGAGGGAGGAAGAGGGCATAGGTATCCTGGGAGGTCCCCACAGCTTCAAAGGGAAAGGGAGAGAGGTGGGCAGGGAGAAAGAAGCCGAAGGAGAGTCGCTCCATAGGCTTTTCAGAGTGAGTAAAGTACTCATACCAGGGCTTTATTTGAATTTATCACCTCTTATTAGTGTCTTTTGAAATGCGAATTAGCTGATTAACCACTGCTCACAGCCTTCCAACTGCTCTTTATTCTCCAGCATTCAGCAACTTTATTCTAAATAGGGTAGGCCACAGTAGGCCACCAGGAGGAAACTATTCTCAAGGTTACAAGAACAGTGACCAGGCAAACTTACTCCCCGGCTGGGTAGAAAGAGGATGGGGGTGAGATTGTGCCTGAAGCCAGGCTCAAACCACCCCTGGATGACATACAAAGCACTCCGAGGACGCTGTTTACCTCTCGTGCTCGCCCTCCAGCCCATCACGACGATTTATGAACATGGCTCTGGAGAACAGACGGACTCTCTTCTACCCCCCACCACTTTTTTGTTTACTATATTCATTTTATAAAAGGTTCATTAGTTCTAGGTCCCTAAGGAATGTCCCTCCACTTGCTTTAGCTTTCTGTTTGGGCCGTGGGCTCACAGTTATGAACAACAAGGGATGACCTCTGGCAGAGCCTCGTCTGCACTTGCTCCTGCCTCCAGTTTGGCAACACGACACAAAGGCGGTATGGCATGTATACACTTTCCAGGCTGAGCCCCTATTCAGAGGGGGCTGCAGCTTGCGCGTAATGGGCCCCCTACAGACAAAGCCAGCAAGTTTCTTAATTAAGTCTAAGTGAAAGACAGATCCCGCTTACATCTTCAGAGAACCTTCCCTCGGAACTTCAAAAACACCCTAGACTGCCTATCAAATCCAAGCACGAATAACTAGCGAGCAATTTTTTCTCTTTTTTAAATATAGAAAGCCAAGCCTCCGGCGCCAACTCTTCAGCCCCCTCTCACTTTCCCTGCAATTTTAGACATGCCTCTGGTTTATAAGACAGGAAACAAAGGGACTTCTTGTGTGTCAGAGAAGCCCTCAGAGGGTCTGCATTTCATTCTGGCCTTCCCCAAAGCACTGAGCTGACTAAAGAGCTCTTTAACTGGTTTCATCTCATTAACATTTCCATGAGGTATCAAAGGAGGTGCTAAAAAACCAGCGTGTGTACATATATCACATAAGGACAAATCTTAGTATAGAATGATATTAAAAATTAATTATTAGCTAATTGCCTTTTCAAAAATGTCTGATTTTTTTACAAGCCCCACGCTCTGCCCCACTTTCTGCCCTAGCCCCAGAAACCCTCTCTCAGACAGACCTTTCTGTTTTCTGGGCTTTGCTGTGATAATGTTCTTTGCAAACAGAAACCAATTATTCTGCAGCAGTAAGTCACCAGGAGTATGAATTGCTTTAATTTTTCCCCCTTTTACCAGCTGCCCGGGGTGGGTTGTGAGGTGGCTGTAATAATGAAGCTTGAATGAATACTAAAGCAGCACCGAGGCCCGGTGTCCTGCAGGGAAAATGATGTTCAAAAATAAAAGTGCGGTTTTGTTGCGAGAAGCTAATCAATGAGTTAGACGTTTCCAAAAATGTGCTTTCCACTTCGCATTTGCATCACTAGCGCTGCTTTTCCCAATGACTCCCGTGCACCTGACTAGCTTGTAAAAAGGTCACCTTACAGTTAAAGTGCTAAACACGCCCTGTTTTTCCTTGCTGTTCTCTTCTCCCTACCACCCCCACCCCCTTTGCCTTTTCCTTCTGCAATTCTTTGCTTTCTCATTAGAAATGCCCAGCAACGTCTGGCAGACAAAGACACTACAAACAAAGTGTATGGAAAGGGAAAAAAAAAATTAAAAAGGAAAAAGTGCAGAGGAATTCTTCATTCATTGATCTCTAGAATACATTAATATCTGAAACTGTTGGCAGAGCCTAAAATACTTGGGCAGCTAACAATGCAAGCAATGATTCGAAGTCTGGGATCTTCAAATAAACCCCAGCGCTGTCATGGCCACCAGGAAGGAGAATAATGGCGATATTAGCTGACCTTCATTTTGTTGTTTCTTCAGACCTGACTGCTGGACCTCTGTTTGCTTGTTACTAGGATTTCTTGGCTAAAAAATTTTAGCATTTCCCAGGCAATACAAGAGCCAGTTTATTAGGTAAATAAACCAGGTCTTAAGCAGTCTTTTCTGCTTCATAATGGGAACTGGGTGAATTGGAATGAGGGTTGAGGTGGCGTCAGGGAGAATGACTAAGAGTCAGAGATCTCATCATTTTTACTTCAGCCAAAGCAACAACAGGCAATGAGGCCAGATTTTACAAATCATCAAATCAATGTGCTGGCTTTGGTTAACTTAACGGCATCTACGAAGGAAGGAAGACAAGACCCACAAAAGGAAGGAACAAAAATAGCAGCTTTCCTTCTCTAGAGATCTAGATCTTCAAAGACATTTCACTTATCCCAAGTTTACGAGTAACTGGAGACTATGTTATAACACATTCAAGTGGAACTAATGGTATTGTATTTCATTCATCTGTCATATTATCTAAACGTGCTTAATGTTATCCAAACTACTCTCTAGTGACAATCTTAATAATGTTAATAAAGTAAGTAATGAAGAACTGGGTCCTTTTTAAGGCCCTCTAGATCCAGAGGGTCTTCTGGCTATCTAGACTATCACAACTGGTAATTATTATATTTACGTGTCTGCTTACTGCCTCTCCTCCCTCCCTTCACTGCAATATAAGCCCAGTGAGGGCAAAGACCACTGTTGTACCCTGTCTCACCTAGCACCCAAGTTGGAGGTGATATTTATTGCCTGTCTTTACAAAAATACAGCATATCTTTAAAGGCTTTCAGCTGTCACATCCAAAAAGTATGAGATGCAATAGTTCCTAAAATGTGATATATCTCCATTGAAAATAAACATTGAAGTTTCCTGTGGTTCCCAACTTTCAAATTAAAATACATCTGGTAATAAATGCTAGAAATGTTTACTCTTGCTTAACGCAAGAGGTCATGTAAAAAGATACAATACACTTTTTCAGAAAGTTATACAGTCATTAGAGTTGGAAGCTATGTAAAGACACAGAAAATTTTTAGGATTCAGGAAGTGAGATTACATGGCATGTAAGATATGATCCCCAAAGCATTTTAAAATGGTACTACATGTAGACATATTATATGTATGCACGAAAAAAGACTGGAAACATATACCCAAAATGTTAATAATGATTGTAGGTGGTGGATTTTTATTGTGTTTACTGTTCTCTATTTCACCATTTTTCTACAGTAAACCTAATGTTTAAAATCAGAAAAAATCTTCGATAAGCTTTTTGTAAAAAGAAAATATATTAATGAATGAGCTAGATCTCTGCCTCAAGAATTTTGAAAAATAAATTATAATTTAATACAATAGGTACCCAAGTAGTGTGTCTTATACACACACACATGCACACACACAAAACACACGCGTGTGCTCCCTGGGTATACATGCCTTAAACTATACAGAAACACTGGGAGGGGGATTCTATGGCTATTTATTTATTCATTTATTTCCGAGTTTATTGAGACATAATTGCTCTAGGAATCCGGAGGAAGTTTTCTCTCTCAGCTTGAAGCAACCTGGTTTCACATTTCTGGGTTTTAAAGAAGATTATATTCAAGGATGCTCCATTACTTTGAATAGGTGTGACATTCCAGGCTGATGGGTATTCAAACCTGTCAACAGCTGTGAATTAGCATTTCAAAACCCTTCTATGAACTTTTTCAGTATGAGGATTCAGCACCTTGCTGAGAAGCAAAGGCTGAGTGCAAACCAGGGTGAAAACCCTCTCTGTTAGGGAGTGGTAGTCAAAAGGAATGTTAGAGACCTAGCTGCCAAATGCAACTTCACAGAGCTATAGGTCCACAATGACCAAGTCAGGAATTAGGAATAAGAGCACTGCTTTAAAACTCTAACAGACACTTAGAGGGGTAGCAACGCTGCCTGGGGAAAAAAAGTATTAGGGCATGTGGGATATTTGATAATGTTTACTTATCAAGGTTTTCTCCCTTTAGCGTCGCTTTGTCCATTTCTGCTCTTATTCCTCCAAGGCCACAGCTAGAAACAGGAGAGGGAAAATAAAGTTCAAAAAGATTAAATGCCTATTTCAACTTAAAACATTCCCTTGAAAATGTCATTTTAATGTAAGCTGGAATTAGGTGGAAATAATAAGAGAACTGAGAGCTTCATACATCAGAAACACTCCCAGACAATGCCTACGCGGGCTGGAAATACATTTCTAAAGTATGTCATCCCTTCACACGCACGTAAAAAAAATATCTTGAGAATTCCACAGGAAAAATGCACATCCATTTTAAAAAGAAACTTTGAAGTACAAAAACTAAAGAGAAAAGCTAGTTTTGCAGAGTACAAAACACTGTTTATGTTGTGTAAGAAAGGAAGCCAGTCAGTATTTCAAAGAAGGGTGATAACTTATTCTAATTTCCACAGCCACTGGGATGGCAGGATGGCTGAGCACACTCCCCAAATCCTGTAGACCAGTGGTCCCCAACCTTTTTGGCACCAGACACAGGTGCTCCTATGATAATCTAATGCCTGATGGATGATCTGAGGTGGATCTGAGGCCAAGATGCAAATATAGATGAAGCTTTGCTCCCTTGCCCGCTGCTCACCTCCTGCTGTGTGGCCTGGCTCCTAACAGACCATGGACCTTACCTGTCCACGGCCAGGGGGTTGGGGACCCCTGCTGTAGACCACATACTCTCCCCACTCCTATCTCCTCTCTACTTCTCTTTCTGCATGACTGTCTTCATTTTCTACTGGGTATCTCTTTCTTCTACAGGCTTCTCTGTCTTTTTTATTAGTTGTTTCCTTTATTAATGTGTTTCAAACTCTTTACTTCTAATTTTTCAAGTACAGGATAATAATTCAAATATAGTAACCTCTCCCTGAATATGAGGATTAAAGTTTCTAAAAATCCCCACCATTGAAGAGAATTCAGTTAAGGAACTTAACATGGTATGGGGAGGAGGGGGGGATTGGTTTAAGGTGGTACGTGAACCTAAGAAAACCCTTGTAAAAGAGAATATAAAAGACAGAAGAACTCTGAATACAGAGATTATCAATGGCACTTTACATATTGAAGATCACTCATTCAATAAATATTTACTAAGAGCCCACCATGCCAGGTACTGTGTTAAATGATGGCTCTCCTTCTAAACTATAAATTCTAGGAGCTCAAGGACCAGGTCTGTTTTGTATCTATAGTACCTTGCACAGTATATAGCATAGAACAGATGCCCCATAAACCCTTTGTGAATGAATGAATGAACAAGACATAGCCTCTGCTCTTGGTAGCTAAGAGTCTAGTGAGGGACACAGGCAAACAGTCAGTACATGATTGAGGATGAGCACCCTGTAGGTGTCCATCATAATCCAGACCTGAGGAGTCAGAGAAGACTCCTCAGTGGTTCTCAATTTGAACATTAGAACCCCCTGGAATACTTTAAAATCCCAATGTACCACACTCCAGAGCAATTAAATCAGAATTTATAGGGGAGGGGAATACAGGCATTAATAGTTTTTAAACTCTCCAGGTGATTCTGATGTGTAGCCTGGGTAGAGAACTGCTGTTCTAGATCTTTGCCACTCATTGTGTGGTCCCTAAAGCAGCAACATCCACATCTCCTGGGAGTGTGTCAGACAGGCAGATTCTTAGGCCCTACTCCACCCAGACCTACTGAACCTGAATCTGCATTTTAGAAGATCCCCAGGTGCTATGTATAAGCTGCTCTGGAGGATATGCCATCTATACTGAATCCTGAAGGACTGAAAAGTTAGCAAAGGGAAATGAGGAACTGAAAGGAACGGTGTTCTGGATAGAGGTAGCAATATGTGTAAAGCCACCAAAATAAAGGAAGGCCTAAAAGGGATGGCAACTGGCTTTGGATAGCTAGATCATGGGAGAGAGAGAAGAGAGAGAGGAGGAGAGAGAAGAGGAGGAGGTGGAGAAGGAAGGAAGGAAGGATGGAAAGAAGGAAGGACAAAAGAGGATAAGGAGAGAGAACATGAGTGAGTGAGTGAGTGAGTGAGTGAGTGTGTGTGTGTGTGTGTACGCATGCGTGCACACGTGCACACGCATTGTGGGGTGCTGTACTTGGGGTTCTGGGATTAGATCCTGCTAGGCTACGGAGGCCATGATATGGATTCTGGACTCTATCCTGAGGGCCCTGGAGTGCCGCTGAGGGTTTTTAATCTGGAAAAGACCTGGTCAGATCCCTTGCAGACATACTGCTCTCCCTGGCTTCAGTGCTTCAGCTCATTCCATTCCCTTAGCCTGAAGTTCCTTACTCATTTCAAATCACCAAAATCCCACCCATCTTTTCTGCACGAACTCAAGTGCCTTCCAGTCACTGTGGCTGGAAATGAGTTCTCTCTTGACTCTGAACTTCTACAGCACCCTGGACAGACCACTCAAATGGCCCTATCAAGGGCATTCTATTTTTGCAGTTATATCTTATCTACTATCTTATCTCTATTAGACCAAAGCTTTTCAAAAAAATAGTTTCCACGGATCACTTATCTCAGGATCATCTGAGGGTGTTCTTTAAGACAATGAGGCCCAAGACCTCCTGACTAGGTTTCTCTGCAAGTGGGGCTCAGATGTTTGCATTTTAAAAAGCACTCCAGATGGTGCTTATGAGTACCGAAGCTGGAGAATCAGGGTGCAGGACCACAGCCTCCATGAGACCTGAAGCCATCTCATAAATCCTAGAATCTGACACTGCACCTCTGTGAACAACCTTGGCACACCATTCCGCAGGTAGATGAATAAATGAAGTGTTTTAACTTCCTCTCTCTACTCGACCATGATTAAATAACGAATAAGGATGCTTCCAAAAACAAACCAAGAAGACTTAATTAAGTACAGTAGAAAAGTACTCCCTCATTGCCAATGTACTCAGTCTACTGGTCTATGTTCAGAAAGGACTTCTCTAAGAGCCAGAAATGTGTCTGGTTTCTTTCATTGTGGATATAAGACAAGACTAGAATAAAGCTTTCCCATAGAAGTGATGTAAGGACCAAAACAGATAATGTATCTTTGAAAGTGCTGTAGACGCTTCCTATCCTCCTCTTATTACTATTAACTTTTAAAATTAGTCTTTTAGGAGCTAAGAAACACCCATCACATTCTCTCTTATATTATCATGTTTGTGATGTTTCTTTCTCTCTCGTACTAGACTTTAAGCAACTTGCAGGCGGGACTACAGCCGATGCACCTCAATATCTTCCCTATAGTTCAGCATCACTGAATGGACTCAATAAATATGTGATGAATGGATGAAAGATGACTATGTCACAGAAGCCCAAATGTAATAAATAATAGTTCATTTGGAATCTGCACCTGTGGGGGAATTCTCCGAACACCTGCTGAAGCCAGTACTCCTGTTTTCTCAGCCTATCAAAGAAGGCAGCTGTTTCATTCCCTCCTGTGACCTTCTCTCATGCATCGAACCTGGAAAGGGCTGTGATTTTCCCAACATTTCCCAACATACAGACTCTCCTAACATTTAATAGCCCTACTAAACAGACTTGCCCTTTAATGTAAATCTGGCAAAACTCCATTTAAAAATTTGTTTTATTGAATATTTTCATAAAATGAAGGAGATATTAAAGACATCTGGTTACATTAATTAATGGAGATGTTATATTACTAATTTTATCTGTAACAGAAAAGAGTGACAAACACTACCATATTTTTCTCCTATCATTTAAATCCCAAATCCATAGGATGAACATTCAATTCCCGAATATCCAGAAAATCTACTTTTATAGATCTCAAACCATCCTGAAAAGCAGAATTGTTACTCTATTTTGTATCTGTATCCAGAATGCATTACTACTTCGTATCCATATTGTGCACGAAGTAGTCTTTAAATTGTCATTTTAAGGGACTATGCTCCTCTGGTAGGTACCACTTTTAAAGTATGATGTGAAAATTTTCATTTTTAAGCAATTTCATATGGAAATCGAGACTTCTGGATGTCCTTGAAAAATCGAAGGGGGCCCACATGGCTGCTTTGCAGCAATCACCTGGGGAAGGCCCCTTTTGAGAGAGGGAGCTCTGAGTCAATGCCCTTTTGCCGAGGCTCACTCACTTCTGCACTTGCCTGACTGCACTGCCCCATGGTGACCACAGAGAAAAAGGCGTGGTTCCTTTAAAAAAATACTTATGTTCGTATATTGTTAATAAATTGAAGAGTAAAAATACATGCTTGGCATAGAGTATTAGCTACAACAAAAACCAACTCTTAGTGGAGTTGAAGGAAGATTGGAAGTAGAACAACTGAGGGAAGGCCACCACTGTGAGCAAATGCTCAGAAGCAGAAATGAACAGGCTAGGTTAAGAGAAGTGGAGATGACCGGTTTGGCTGGAGTGAAAGGTTTCCATAGGGGTCTAGGAAGAAGGTGGCAGATGAGACAAAGGATAGAGAGACTGCAGAGGGCCTTAGGTCCACAGCCAATGACTCTGGGCTGTGTTCTAGGGGCACCTGGAGCTCTGGAAGGCTTATTACCAATGGCCTGGCAAAATGAGTGGTCAAGTGGGTGGCCATATCTAAAGTATAAAGGAGAAAAGTGAGACTGGAGATGGGGCTACTGGGGAGCCCAGTCAGGAAGGTACCAGCCAGCATGAGAATGCAGAAAGAAGAGACCGAGTGTGTAAGAAATACAATAGCTTGAGGAGCAGAAGGCACTGGAGGGAGAAGGGTGGAAAGAACTCAAATATGAAAAAAAAACTGTCCAGCTTGAGCTGAAGAATGGTGGTGCCAAACACAAATATTGGAGAGAAACTGGCTCTTTGTTTTAGTTTCAAATTTACATAGGTATGTGTGTTTAAGGTAGTGCGGTGGGAGGTTGTAAATAATGAATTTGGTTTGAGACATGTTGAGTGCCAGAAAATGATGGGGGCGATCAAGAGACAGTTGTGCAGATAAGGAGTGTACACGCAGGGAGATACTGTGCAATGAGGATGACTGGAACCAAGGGAAGGAAAAGATTTCTGAAACACAAGAGCCAGAGGTCTGACGATGATCTGCACCACCAAACCAGAAACATTTCTCCGTTTCAAGAAACAATAGAGATTTAATTCAAACCAAAACAAACCAAACAGTTATCCTGGATACCCAATGACTCCAAGTTTTTACTGGGCCTTTGGCATGATAGATGGGGCTCAGTTTACCCAGAGAGTAAAATCAGATGAAAGGGGTTAATTACAGCCTTTCTCCCTACTACTAGGTGCAAAATAGCCATGATGAAGCCATGATAAAGCTATGTCTTTTTAAACAGGCAAATTGATCATTATAACTGTTTTTTTTTCCTCTTAACCACCCCCCACAATATTCCCACACATTTTAAGTCATATGCCTGCTTTCAAAGCCTCTCATGTAAAGAACCCAAACGTAAAAGATGCCAAAATAATCCTAGACCTTAAAGAGGCCTTGATTTATCATTTCACAACTGGTTCTCATGCATCCCCCGCCCCCTTCTATGCCCTTTCCACTTTTTCAGAACTTAACTATAAATTCTGCCACTAGTTCAGGGGAGGCAGGCAGGGTGGTGATGGATGTCAGACCAGGGGTGGGGAAGGTGAAGTGCAGATCCCAAATGGGAACAGATAAGCACGCACACTGGCAACCGCTGACGGCTGCTTGCAGATTTCTCACAGACTGCTCCAGTTACGACTCAACCAGTGCGCCCCCGCCCCCCGCCACCATCTGCCAGTTCAGACCTCCCTTCTGCTACTAATGTCTAGCTATGCATGCTCACTCCTGCACTGGGAAAACGGGGCTTCCGCTCCTGTTTCATATTGGTTTGGGTTCTTTTTTGAAAAAATGTCAGGTTAATTAATCCTGCCTAATTGAAAATTCAAGTTAATTTTTATCCAGGGTTCTTTAACTTAAATTTTTTTTTTTCTTAAAGAGCAGATAATTCAACAAGGACTGAGCATGGTACAATGAAATAAGTTACAAAATATAAAAATAACCACTTAAAGCAAAGTTGATCTACCTTGTTCACGTCTCAGGATTTTTGGGGCACAGGTACAGGGCTCTTCTTTGCACTTACTTGTAGGTTTCTCCTTTAAGCAACGGGGGCACTTCCCGTTTGATATGGGATGCGGGGAGAGGACAGGTAGGGACTAGATGACTGAGGAGGCTCTAGGTAAAAAATGGAAGTCGGGCAGTGTACCTGACATCGAACTTCTTTCTGTGCTCCCCTCCTACCACCTGGTCCCTGCCCAGTGCCTAGGCACTCTGAGATCTCACACTGCTGTCCCTGGCCTGCCAAGATGGCACTGCCCTGTGGCAGGGCTGTCCCTGGCTCACAATGCCACCTTATCCAGGCCTGCCCACACCCCCTCCCAGGGTATAAAATTATTTCTCCATCCAAGCTCCAATTTCCCTAATATGGATGATTTCTTGGTGCTATATTTTTAAAAATCAAATTAAATTACTCTAAAAGGTAAATTACAAACTATTTGACCTCCCCTGACCCCATACACTTTTACATCTGCATTAGTAATTTGTTGACTTAAATTGCTAGTCATAATTTGGCATCCAGGGAGCCAGGTCCAGTTTTCAGTAATGTTTTGGCCTGGGCAGTATTTTAAAAATTGGCAAGTTTCACATACAATTAGGTTTTTCCCTTTCTGTTTTCTGTTTTCCTTCCTTCCTTTAGTCCTTTCCTTCTTTTCCTTCCTTCCCTCCTTCCTTCCATCCTTTCTTTCTCCCTCCCTCTCTCCCTTCTTTCTTTTTTTTAAAGAAGGCAGCAGCTGATCTATTTATTAGCCCAGGGCCCAGAGTTCCAGGACTGAAGAGCAAGCACTCTGTCCGGAGGGGCACACATGCTTCAGTTCATAGGAGTACCCACCACTTCCAACTGCAGCTCTTATTTTCTTTACCTGACTGGCATTTAAATTTGTGACCTTGGCCTAAATAACTCTCTAAATGATAGCACAATTAAAGAATTTCACAGAAGTGGGGAGAAGAAAGATTTTGAGGTATGAGCTTTTCCTGGCTTTCTACTATAGATCTAAACATCTATAATGCCTAATCCAAACAACCATATTTTTCACATTTATAATTCATTCAGAAAATCTAGAAACAAGTCACTGTAGGTTCCTTCCTACTGAGACCAAGAAAAGAAATCATGGTATATAGGAAGCCGATTCCACAGGAGAACACAGGAGCCATTCTCAACCGAGGATATTTCTTCTTTGCCTTTCAGTACTGCTCTTTTCCCTTTCCCCTCCTTTCTCATCTTTGAAATTTCTTTCACTTCTCCTTCTACCGGGCCCTCCCCATATCGCTCTCTTCAACTCAACCATGTATTACCACAGGAGTACTTATTTTTCAGCAGTTTGCCTGTCCATCCCACTTAACCTCAATCCTCAACACTCCAGTGTGTCAGGGAAAATTAAGAACTTTGAGAGGCACCATGGAAAGAAAAAGTTTAGCAAGCAATGACCACAAACCACTAACACTGGCCACATTTGGTCGCTGTTCTTTACAAAACTTGAAAACTTTATCAAACACTCAATGGGGGGTTTCTAGCCTATGCAGGTTGAAGGGTTGATTTCACATACATCCAAATCAAGTATTTTAGGAAAAAGAAAACAAACTCCGAAACCAGGAGGCCAGGAAGTGAACAGGCTCCCTAGAGCTTCTAACTTGCTGACAGACAATAGTGACTACAAAAGAAGAGCCACACTGAGTCAGATTCAATGTTCTGTCCTTGCCAGTCTTATGACAGTGACAAGGAGGGACACATTCGGAAAGCAATGCCTCTCCTCATTAGCAGCTTCAAAAGTCAGACGAGCTTCCAATTTATCTTACTTTAATAACCTATTATCGTTCTATATAAAACTGTTTTGAACTTTCAAACCAGGAACCCCCCAGCCTTCCCAAATTGCCTGTGCTGCTTGAAATGACAGGATCCTAGAGAAATTATTTTTTATAAGAACCAGTCCTTGTTTTTAATGGCTTTTTCTTTTTTTATTGTAGGGAAAATACATATAAAATGTACCATTTAAACATATAAATTCATTGGCATTAATTACATTCACAATGCTATACAACCATCGCTACCATCTTTACATAGAACTTTTTCATCACCTCAAAAAGAAACCTCATGCCCAATAAGCAATCTCTACCATTCCTTTCAATTCTCTAACCCCTAGCCCTAGCGACCACTAATTTACTGGCTGTCTCTATAGATTTGCCAATTCTAGACGTTTTGTATAAATAGAATCATTTAATATGTGGCCTTTCGGGTCTCGTTTCTTTCAGTTAACATAATGTTTCAAAGTTCATCCATATTGTAGCATGTATAATTACTTCACTCCTTTTTCTGGTCGAATAGTATTCCATTTATGGTGTGCATGTGTGTGTGTGTGTGTGTGTGTGTGTAAGCTTTTGCAAAATTAATATCAGTGGCTGGGTTGTATGTGGCTGCAAGCTACTAAACTTACGGAATTTACCTATGTGACAGGTGGTGTATCTTTTCAGTGGTTCTAGACACTTGAATATTATAAACCACAAGGACAAAATCCAAGTGTACTCAACTCATATCATTCATAGTCTAATAACTTTCTATCTGTATTCAAATTCCATCTTTCCAGACTGATGAGTTAGGCTGTCACATTGCTAATGATTGCTAAGTTCGACTACTTTGTATTTTTCCTCCTTTGTAATTAATAAATAATCTATAGGGTGATAATTTGAGAATGTGAATTTCCTATTCCACAATCTTTCATCCAATAGTTTAGCATTCATTGATGATTCTGAAATAATTATACTGATGGTTGCAAAATGTTGATCTTATAATTTTATCATTCTTCTATGCTTATTAGCTTGCAAGAAAACACTCTCCTCATTCTCACCTCTGTATTTTTTGACTCTCACTGTGGATTCATACACACATTTTTAAAATTCAGTATTTACTACCATCATTACCATCATTTTCCTTTTTATTGCTCCAACTGCCCTAAATTTGACCAGTGGGAGTCCCTGTAGGCCAACTCCTGTGTTCTTTTGATAGGCCCTCATCATTGTATGTCTATTTCCTTGATTTCTGACAAAAGACCTTGTAAGGTTAACATATTTCTCTGCCCTAGACCTTGAATTAGCTGTTTCTGCAAGGAGCCTTGGTTCCTTTTCGTGGTGAATAATATTTAGAAACCAAAATCTGGGTGCTAATTGTGCTCAATGCTACTGGAGTTATCATTGCTTCTAGGCTCTTTCAGTGGTTAAAACTAAGAAACTAAAATAAATAAATAAAAGTAGGAAATTTATTATTTTATAATCATGAGTTCACAATGATACTTCTCATTCAAATCTAACACCATAAAGTTTGTTCTTATTTTTCCCATTCACTTTCTGCATCTCCCTGGTTCCTAAGAGTGTCAAGATCTTTACTTACTCTCCTTTACTAATACACAAAGTAGATTCAGAATTACTCTACTAATAACACTCCCCAAAACAAACCTACTTAGTATAGTTTGAGATTTCTGCAGTTCATCATCCTGCAAATATGTTCGACTGAGGATATACAAGAAATCTATTTAAAAATTTCTTGAGTTCTTTTTTACTAAATAAACTATGGTTTTACTTAACAATTTTTTGTTTGTTATTTAGAAGCTTATCCCTCGAGACAATGGAACCTACAAAACTAAAGACCTCAATATCAAAGAAAGTTATTTCATCAAAATGATTCCTGCACAAATTTAAAAAGGCAAATAATTCTTAAAAAATTTATAATAAAAACCAGCAATCTCTACCTCCCCCTTCCAGTTACTCCATCATTAATCTCCACATTTTAAAATAATGTGCTCCGAATTACCATAATCTCTAAATTCCATCAGTTTTGGAAGTTATATAGTCATTTCCTCTTTTACTATAGAAAGATTTAGATTTAGTTCTCTTACGTTCCACCTCTCCCTCTTCCATCTTCCTATAGTTAAATCAGACATTTTGGTTATATTAACAAGTAATGTCTATGTTCTTATAACTATGTACATATTCACTCTTAAGAAACACATTATGTTTCCTTTTTTTGTATTACTTTTTGTTTTCCTGGAGTTAATAACTGATTTTCTTTTTCAGTTGCTCAGATTCCCTCCTACTAAATCTCACACTCTCTAGCGGCCTCTCTGCAATTTTTCATGCAGGGAAACATCAATCTAGTTTCTCCCCCGACTTCTAGCTCTATTCTGGAATGGTGGTTCTCTTTGTTGCACAGTGGATAGCCTGGGTCTTCCCACTGCTATTTTCCAGGGAGTTCTCTTTCTTTCTCTCCCTCATTTCTGGTATTGCAGATCTCCTTCCTAGATATCTTTCTCATTTAGGGAAAGCACTTTCTTATTTAGGGAAAGTACATTTGCCAGGAGCTTCTTGCAATAATCCACTGCTGAGATACTGGATACCATTCCGATTTCAGATACTTTGAATGTGATCTCCCCCCCACTACCCCAGCTCCTTTGGGAAGCTTATAGGAACTTATCTTTATCTAGGTGTTTTAAAATTTCATTATGCTGTATCTTGACGTGGGTCTTCTGTTCATTTCTTAAGCTAGGTATCTTGTGAACTCTTTTAATACAGTCACTCCCCTCCCTCAACTCTAGGGAAATTTCTTGTATTATCACTCTTGAAAATGTCCTGCTCCTGTTTTCTCACTGTGACATTCCTATTATTTGGATCTTGGACTGATCCTCTAATTTTGATATCCCCCCCTTGTCTTTTGGTTCTAATTTCTGAAAGATTTCTTCAACTTTACCTTCTACTCCTTAAAACTGCAGAAGGTGGTCAATGGGCCTTTCTGTTCGTCACTTTTAAAAGACAACTTTCCATAGTTCTTTCTTTCACAAAAAAATAGAAAGCAAAGAACTGAAGGGTGTAAGCCAGCTGAACTATAAGACATTAAGTCTAACTATTGTTCATTTGCTCATACCTATGATTATTTAGTATACAGGCGGTAGGTCCATTTGCCAAGTAGGAGAAAGGGCATCATTCCTTTCAGTAGCTCAATGTGACAACAAGGCTTTCTTCTGTTAATGACAATCTATATATTTTGGGGTTTTCTGAAATTGATATTGACTAGCATGACTTTAAGAATGGCTCTAATTCAATAGTCCTTTAGAATATATATAAACTTTTTCCAGTCCTTTAGATTACATGAAAAACTTAATAATTCTGAAAGGAACATCAAAGGCTCAGAAGACATCTCAGATGGTTTTCAGTGAAATATACATAGAATATATCAATGGTCCCCATGGAAAGAACCTATGTGCCTCCCAGCAGCACATCTGCCCTTCTCTACTCTGCCATGCTGGGGCTTGGAGTCTGAAAACTACTTTTCCCTGGGTCCCTTACCAGCTAGTTTCCTGTTATGTTCTGTCAATATAAAGTACTAGTAGGAGTTCAGAAATCGAGATGAGAAATGAAGCTGTTTCTCTCTTTCTTCATCTACTGCTAGCAGTGTCTCTGCAAGTATTTTCATTCCCTTGGTGATCCCAGCTGCAGCCATGGAAGCCTCTCTTTCGCAGGCCCAGAACCAGCGAGGCAGGCCTCCTCT
Organism: Pteropus medius; assembly: GCF_902729225.1. Taxonomy (NCBI): domain Eukaryota; kingdom Metazoa; phylum Chordata; class Mammalia; order Chiroptera; family Pteropodidae; genus Pteropus; species Pteropus medius. Next base: position 1,843,498 of record NW_024352783.1, read on the forward strand.
GGCCTGGTGGCATCTCTTCGTGGTCTCAGCACCACCCCAGGAGCCCCGTCCTAGGCAGTTCTAGCATTGGCTCAGCAGCAATCCCAGGAGCACAGCAGTGAGTACGCTCCTGGGCTCAGGAACGCCATGTCGGCACTTTCTCCTCCCAGGTCTAAGGGTAGTAGCTGCTTCACACAGTTACTAATTTCGAGATTACTTTGTTCTCCCCTTTTATTCTCAGTCATTGCAACAGTATTGTAACAAGTTCTCTGTATTGTCTCCTTTTGGAAGAACATCTTGTATGGTTACTCTTTTTCCTGATTGACCCCTGAACTAATAAAGCCTCCTTGAGAATTTAAAAAAAAAAAAAAAAAAAAATTGCAAAACCTCTAGAAGTCCTCAATACCAGAAAGAGCTAATAAGTGTACAGTGCCTCCTCTAAGGCTACGATAGCAAAAGTATAATCCAACTTTAATTGTTTTATCTTAAAGTCATACAGCTCTAGAAGATGGCAAATTTGCCTCTCTGTGAAGTCCTAAAGTAAAGAGGATATTTACCAGTTTCCAAACTAAGCAGCTAAATGCATGACAGACCCTTCTCCATAAAGGCTGACTTGATGTAAAAAAATGGCTGGCATATTGCTAAAATGACCAAAAACCAAAATGCCTTTCAATGAGGAGATGAAACTGAGTTAGGAGAAGGCTGCTTTGGTCTTCAATTTTGCAAAATGCAGCCATGCTACATTACTCAAGTGCAATGCACCATTTTCAGCACACTTTAAAATAAGTAATGGAAATGGCAAGAAAGCAGATACAAAAGATATTTTTAAAAAGAAATTTGCAAATTATATCATAAAAGTATTATTCAATAACATTTAAAAAATGTACTTCTTGAACAACTCTTCCTATATTCTGTTATATTCTATAACACACTTCTAGATGACTCCATGCTCTGCGACATATCAAGGGGAAAAGTAGCTGGCTGGTACAAACAAAACAAACCAGAGGATAGCAAGGTTTGATAGATGCTGGCTGAGAGGGTGGGATGAGGCTCAGGAGACAAGCCTTTAAAAGGTATATTCTTACCTTTAGAGATGATGAATAGAGAAGAGCAGTGGAGAGAGGAAGACTTGAATTAAGAGACAACAAGAAAGAAGAAAAAAAAAGACTCGAGAGAAGAAAGAAAAGAGGCAGAGGGACAGCACAGGAGTACAGGGAGAGTCCAGCACCCAGAGCCAGAGATTTAACTTCAAGGTGAGTGTATTAAGGTTCCCAGGGACCGGCTGATGTCAGAGTGCAGAGCCCATCAAAGAGAGCCCCTTTGGGGCTGCTAGTGCTACAGGGCTGTTTGCTCAGAGAACCTACTTAGGATTATTTACAACATCCTCTCACTGGAGCAAAGGAGTGTGAGCCTGACTTTCAGCATTAACATGGAGGAAAAGAGATATTACTGTCTGTAGGAGTTACTACCCTCAAAATAAACACATCAGCCCTGGGAGGAAAGGTTGCATAGAGAGCCTCAAATCTCGAAACAGAAATTCTCCAAAGGGCTCCTTATTACCTTTCGTCACCTACAAACTGAACAGTTTTCCAGGCATTCAGCAATGCCAGAGACATTTGATTGGGCTTATTTGAAATGAGTGGTGTAGACAAAAATAGTTTGTATTATCACCTTAGACGGAAAAACAGATAATAATACTGGGTTCATTTTGAGGGTGACTATTGGTATAATATGTATGACTTTGATTTCTCTTGTTCCAAAGAACCCATATATGCCTTTATTTAAGCTAAATCTTCTGATTTGCCAAAGACAAGTTATATTAAGTTCATGTTGGTAAGAGTTAGAAAAAGCAGTCATAGGACACAAACAGAAGCTCCTTCCAGTGGGTGCTCCCTTCCCCCACCCTTTACACATAAAATTAGGTCAAAATCATAGTCTTCACTCTGCAAAGCAGTTAGAAATATGTTTGTTTAGTACTTATAAGCTATAAGGGCTTTTTTCCCTGAAAATTTGCCAAAGGTCTAGAGTTTATTTATGCAATGGGAAATAAAGGTACCTCTTTTTCCTTTTTGCAGGCAGGGAGGAATATTTAAGCTTAATCACATTATGACTATTATATTGATTGGAGCTATCACATGCCACTACAAATATAAGACACAACTTAAGAAATAACTTATGTAAGGAGACAACCCACTGGAAGCAGGTCCAGATCACATATTTTAAAAAAAGAAAGAGAAACAGAGTTAAATTAAAACAACAACAACAACAGACAAAACAGATGTAAATTTGAATCACAAAGAAAGCTTTTTTTTTTTTGATAGGACTGGAAGTTTAACCTTTCTAAGCAATTGCGTATAAAACAAATTCAATGTCACAGTAAGATGTGCCTGTTGCTTAACTAAAGTGAAAAGTCATGTCCTCTAACTCTGAGATTTCATTATCTGTAAACAAATGGAAGTCAGAGTAGCAAAATGGACTAAGTAAAGGCATCCCTTATTATTAATAGCAAGGATATAACAAACACAGTAAAAAGAGTACATGCGACTGAAATTATATAAAAAGTATAATCTCAGAGGACTGATAATAGGCTTAGAGAAGTCTCTGCACATCAAACATTCCAGGCAGAAAACTTTCCCTCTAGGTTTCAAAAATAAATTCCAATATTTTAGATGTATGAATATATCAGTAATCAGTTAACTGCACCCTACTAATAAAATAGGAATGGCAAGAATAAGATATAGCAACAGGAATGCTTAATTCACTTATATTTATTTTTGAGAGATCCTCTGGTTTTTAAAGCCATTTTTGTTCCTATTTCTGTTTTGTTTAGGCAAATCTATATTGATTATTAACATTCTGTTACCATATCACATGAAAAATGGTTGTATTGAGCAGTGTGGCACCTTGTTTTAAAAATGCCAAGGAATTTTAGAAATTATATTGTTCTAACTTTGCGTAATTTCATGGAATGGGGAGCACCAAGTATTTATTCAGTTTTTAATTAGAAAAAAATGTTATCATGGTAAAATACGCATAACATGAAATTTACCTCTTTAACTATTTTTAAGTGTACAGTTCAGTGGCATTAAGTATAGTCACATTGTTGTGCTACTGTCATGGCCATATTTACTCATTTTTAAAAGTGACTATGTGCAGTGTTCTTTCCATTTCTCTGTGTGTTTACAGGTAAGAGGTTATACTAGACAAATGCCAACAATGAAGAAAAAAATCTTAGATCCGTTTCTGCAAATTTTTTTTAAAAAATAAGGCTTTTCAGAAATCCAAGAGTCATTCTGAAAGGAATTGCTGCTCTAATGGTCAAAAAAGGGAGAAGGGCTCTTATATGCACAAGTCAAGTGTGGAAGGACATACAAAGTCTGTTCAGGAAGGGCATGTACATTTCCTTATCTATCTTTCTTGTTTTGTTTTGATGAGAACATGTTTTGATGTTCAGGGAGGGCATGTGCTCTCCCGAGGCCACTGAGAAGCACACCCTACTGCAGTCAGCTCCAAGCAGTGATACATGCGACACAAGGAGAGACCTGAGGGTGCTGCCACGGGAGGAGGCCTGCATCATGGACCACTGATACCCAGGCCAACACAAAGATCATTCTGCTGCGAATCTGGAGAAATCGATCTCCGTGTTCACACTCACGGGCAGAGAAAACTTAATAGTGATGTAAAATGAGCCCCAAATTAATTATTCTGAGGAATTTAACACTGGTTCAGTGACTGAAAATTGTCATTATGGCCTTGCTCTGAAATAGGAATGGTGAGCCAAAAAATAAATACCGAGTCACCAGTGAGGTTCTGTTGGAGCCAATTAATGGACCCTTAGAGCTATAAAAATTTTCATTAATGCCACAACGTCTAGAGTCAAGTTCTTTAAAGGTTAATATTGGGATTCATGATATTACATCTCCAAGAGGTTTGGTAAAGGAGAATTATCTGTTTTCTGAATACTACAAGTTCCCTTAAACTACCCAGGCTCTCCTACTTCATTCAGTCATGTGCAGTTCCAAGTAGTCATTTGTATCATTAGGACCAATAAGTCACAAGGGCAGATCCTCTGGACTGTAAGCACTGCTTTGTAATTGAGCTGCTTTTCACACAGACACTGCTACGAAGCATGCTGCATGGCGAACAGCAGAAGTAGGGATTGACTCATGGACAGAACAACAAAACTGGTTGACAGAGAGGCTTTGTACAGAGTTAGAAATTACACAGCCAGGTATTAATTATTTTAATTTCTAAAAATGTTACAACTCCTTTAATTTTGCCTGTTTCTATTCAACTCCATTTATCAATGGTTATTGTTTCTCGTACGCAGTGTTGTGTATCACAGCTAATAGTAAAAATGATCTCATTTTCTTAGTGTATACATATAACTAGCTGCAGCTGGGGTAGCGGGTGGGGGGTCTCAAACTGAATGGCACACATGAGAAATTCAGAAAGGTAATCTGACATTAAAATTTTTGTTTTGATAATACAAAAAGAAGATAATCCACTTGTAAATAATTGCAACTTTAATAACCCTAAAACCAGCTACATGTCCACTTAATTCATTTTATAGTTTCCATTTTTAAGGAGGGAAAGGCATGAAAGTCTCTACCAAAACTTAAATTTCAGGAAATTTTCTCAAAAAGTAAAAAATGCCTACCAGCTCACTTTAATATATGTAACTAAAAATAGCCCCAGAGCTATAATGCCAGCTTTAGAGAAAAACATAAGGAATCCTTATCTACCAACTATTTTTGAACACAGAACTCGGGAGTTATTGTCAATAACCCCATCACTCTATTTTTCTATCCAAATGTTTCATTAAAACATTTCCTTATCTATCTTTCTTGTTTTGTTTTGATGAGAAAAATTATATTTGTTCAAAAAAAATTTCAACCAACACAGCAGTACATAGCACTTAAGGTAAAAGTCTCTATTTAGGTAAGACTGACCTCAGCAAGTATCTCACCTGGTGCTGGCCACCCTTGTGAAAGGAGAAGATTGACAAAGGTCTGGCCTAGACCCCTAGCTCAGCTCTGATTTATTGGTACGCGCATGCATGCGGGCGTGTAGGGTGGAGGGGAGTGTCTAATTTTCTTCGAAGGGGATCGGAAAGAGGATGAGAGAGTTGGATGGAATCTCAAAGACTGTCTAGTCTAAGGCACTGATTTTACATGTAAAAAGACATCAAGCAACTTCCTTCCCAGGCTTACTTAGCTTGGGTAATTTCAGTCACAACTAGAATTCAATTCTTCATTTCATTTTAATTTACAAATATGAAATAAAATCAATATATGAATGAGAAGCATTTGAGTGTAATGGTGAACCCCTGAAGGATTGGGTTGGCAAAATATCTTTAGGGGTGACAGGGCACTCACTCTTCCTTAATAAATAGTAGACAAATAACAGAAGTAAAGTATACTCTGAGTATGCAAAACATATTCTGCCCCAGGCCAAATGATAGTCCTTCTAAATGCAGCAGTACTTGCTGGTCCCATAGGGTCAGTGAAAGCCGATGAATTCATTGGTGAACAAACATTACCAGAAAACACGCAAGAACACATACATCAGTGGTAGTAACATCAACCAAGGTCCATACAGTGTAATTATTACTCCATAACGATAGAAGCTGCTCTTAGAAATAACACCTTATCTTTCCAAACCACACCAAGCCAAAACAATAATCAAAAAACAATTCTACTTTGTGATCATTTCTGACCCCTTGAAGATAGGAAAAGTCACTGCCTCGTTACAGATTATAGAAGCGTGGAAGGCTCTGAGGTGGTCATGGTGATAGCTCTGAGGCTGTCAGCCCCTATCAATCACCTTCCATTAAATAAAGGTTTTCCAATTTTGTGCTTCTCTCCAAAGCTTCATTTTGCCTGGATTAAGCTGAAGCATCAACATTTGAACTTACTGCTCCTATTTCTGCTCCTCAAATAAATGCTGTTAGCAGAAAAATGGGCTACTGTAGTTCCACAGTAGGAACTCAAAATCAAAGCAGACAATAGTGATGTGGTCACATATAAAAGACATCTGACCACAAACATTTCACACCTGTGTTATGCAAATTTCATGAGCAACCTCAGGGCCCAGGAGGGAGGGAGCATTTAAGGGTGTCAAGAGAAGGAGAGGTGTACGGGTTGCATGTTTTAACTTCTGCAGTGAATATCGAGAAATTCCAATATATTCATCAGAGTGGCCCAGTATTCTCTTGAATTTCAGAAGCAGGTCTCCTAAGAGTTTTAGCTATATGATTCTATTACTTAGTAGCTATTGTGTTCATGATGGAAAAAAGTTATTTTTCTAAAATATAGCAGCTATATCTGGGGGAGGGAACAGTTTAAAATCAATTGAAAAAGGCATGTTTAAAAAAATAAGAGCACCTTAAGGAGAGGGACTCACTTATCTTTGTAATTCTGATAGCTGGGTAGATATATGCTGCATTCAGATCCCAAATCCGTAAGATGCGGTCACGGTTTATATAAATATAATCAAAGTTAGAATCATACATTTTCTGTACCAATATACAGATGATTTCATGATTTTTAATGGCTATGTAAACATGACAAAACCCAGAAATAGAATGGTAAGAACAGAAAGTGATGAAGAGGGAAGAGAGATATTTCAGAGCTGTTCTCAAACAGCGTAGGGGCTGACTAGATAGATGTGAAAGAGAAGTCCCAAAGTAATATGTTGCAACATGTGTTATTTGGCCCACGCGGAATTTTTTTAAATGTTAATTTATTGTCAACACTAAAATATTGGAAGATTTCACTTAAAGATCCAGATTTCAGGCTTCTCTTCAAAAAATAAACAAACAGATGATCTGGCAATTCTAGGCGTGCATTCCCACTGGCAGAAATCTGCTGTTTATTCTCTAGCTTGCCACTGGAGATAATCACAGTGACCCATTTCATTCATGAATGTTTCCTGTCTGGTCTCTGAAAGCATTTGAAGGGATGAAGGAAGGTTTGAGCCTGAAAAAATAGGAAGCATGGAGGAGGAAGCCTATTTTGGGATAAAGAAAATGAGTCTACAAAGAACATGTACAGATTGAGAGGGTGCTAGGGGACAGTCAAGAGAAAGTGACTGTCAGCAGATAAAGATATAGACCTTGAGCTTAAGGGGAAGTTCAGTTCTGAGATGCAGAACTCTTAGTTGTCCATGAAGCCAGTTAATGAAGTAGCTTAAAGAAAAAGAGTCAAGAAAAAAAGAGCAGAGGACTCAGCCCTAAGTATTGTCCTCAATAGAAGAGGGAAGAAAAGATAATGCAAGAGACAAAGGAAAACAAAATTAGCACCCAAGGCTCTCCAAGACCTGGTCCCAGCCTACCTGTCTAGCAGGCATCTTTGATCCTAGTAGGCAATCCTAGTTGTTGTTTGAGAAACCAAGTAGTGTTGCCTGCCTTAGTGTCTCCTTCGAGCCTGTCTGTATTTCTTGTTGCCTGGAATACTATTTTTTCCCACCTGTCTGTTATTTCCACGGTGCCCTGTGCACATCTAGCAGAGCTTTTCTTGTGCCACCCTGAGTTTGCTGCCCTCCTGCTAGGCTGAGTGCCCCGTGAGGCGAGACAACAGGTCTTCTCTGACTTTTGATCCTCACCGCTTGGCATACAGTGGCATTCAACAAATAACAGAACAAAGGAAGGGAAGGAGTAAGCAATTGGAGTGGTAGGATAAATCTCAGGGTAATGCTATGTCATAGAAATCAAGGAATAAGAGCCATTTCTGACAGACAGAACTATCTCAAATACCAGAAGCTATTTAAAGAGAGAAAAAGTGAAGAGAGGCACTGCATTTTAGCAAGAACCTGTCACTAATAAGTCTGCATTGGGGATGGTTTCTGATACATTATTGGAAAGTAATTTGATAATATATATCAAAAGACTTAACACTACTCACACCCTGGGTCTAAATAAATCTGCTTGGGAAATATGTATGTAATGGACAACACGTTTTGTTTTGTTTTTTTCCCTGGCTGTTCAGATCTAACCCCCATTTCCATTTTGAGTGAGCTCCCATCACGTGAAGTCCTGGCAGGAGGCAATGCATTACTTCTCACCAGGAATGCCAACAGGGTCAGATTCTCCCTCTGCTCACCCACAGCAGCCAGGCTTGGCCAATTTGGCACTCCTCCTTGGACCAGGAGAGGCCGAGCTGGTCAGAGGCAGTGGCCTCACTCAGCATCTCTGGCTTCAGCATCCTGATCTCCCTCTTCCTGCCCAGGGACGGGTGCTCTGAACCCTGGCCCTCTGGCTTCCTGTCACTTCTCTGGAACTCAAACAACCTTCCAATCTTGGCCCTGCCATTATAAGAAACCCAGAGTCAGTCTCTGATTCTGGCCCTGGAAGCATCCTAACTCAAACCCTGCCTGATAGAAAAAAACCCTAAATTTGGAAAAAAGATATATGCACATAACACAGCATTAATTATATAAAAAACTGTGGAAATAATCTAAAAGCCCCAAAAGGGAGTACTTAAGTAAATGATAGTATAGCCACTTGGTAGAATGGCACTAATAGTACTAAAAGGAAAATAGGTTTATACTAAAATGTTAAAAAAAAAAAAAAATAGAAGGGCTTAAAAATACAGTATTATCGTATTCTTATAAAAATACTATTTGTAGGAAAAGAAATGACTGGGAGTACCAAAATCTTGAGTAAATTTTAATTAATTTGCAAGTAACAAAAAATCGCACAGGCTTATTATAAAAAATTCTAAAGACATATAAAGAAAATATTGATAATATCCCATTATCCAGCTCCAAGCCTAGCCTCTTCACAGCACTTCAAAGTGACCACTGTTAACTACATCTGCTCTTCTGTACTTGTCGTCATGCTCTAATGAACACAGTACTTACTGGATTCTTGTGTTGCCCCTTCTTTCTCTCCATCCTTTTTTATTTTGCTCCTCGCCTCACTTAAATGGGATCATAGCATACCCTCCCTGATTATTTTGGTTTTGCGCTTTCCCAGAAGAAGCCTCTCCTCATTTCTTCAGACTTCTGCTCCAGTGTTATGTCCTCTTGGAACCTCTGACCTCCCTAGGCTGTCTAAGATCCTTTTCCTCCTATGCTGTCTACAATCATTAGTGATTTATGCCATGTGTCCTCAGCCCTCATGCTCTAAGTTCCCTAAGGGCAGGAACTGTGCCCTAAGTACCTTTCAGCTCTAATATCTGGCACCAGATGATACCCAGTAACTATGCTGGCATGGAAGAAGAAAAGAATGAATGAATGGGCAACACAAGCAGCACTAAGCTTGAAGATGAGAAGGCTCTGAAGGCAGATATGCCTTCAAGCAGAGGACTGGGCATTTCTCCATAGAGACTGAATGAAAGATGACATGATGATATAGAGACAGACACATGTATGTAAAGAAAAAGGGAGCTATAGAATTTAACTAGATTATTTTAACAAAGGAGGGTAAGAGAAAGAAGTAAGGAAACAATAGCCAAGAAGAATATTCTAGATGAATAGTAAGATAAATAAAAGACCCTGTATGGTTATTCTTTTGCTCCAGATTGTTTGTGTTTGTAGTAGGGTTTTAAAAACAATTCATTTAGGGAGTAAACTGTCTTTAAGGTCAGTTAAATAAACCAGACAACTTAGAACTCAGTTTCGTACCCATATTGTATGAGGTTCGAAAGAGCTAATATAAGAGAAAGTGTGTTCACTGCTATATCAAGGTAAGGCAGCACCATCACCATCCACATACGCACTATAGGTGGCATTCATTAATTTCATGACGGGTAATGGGCTTCAGCTACAATTCTAAATTTTAATTAATTTTTAAAAAATCAACTCCATTTCTAATCAATGAGGATACTAACTTCCTAGCTCCAGAATATCCCTGCATACCTTACTCAAGGCATCACCGTTTTCCTTAAAAGCCCTTCTATGCTGTCTTCAAATAGAGCTAAGAGCCTCTGAGTCTTATGTATTGAGACGGTGTTCAGCAACCAATTTAAACCCACATTTAACATAGCTGGCCTTTATTGAGGACCCTCTAGCACCAGTCATTATGCCACCCAACTTGTTCTCATTAATTTGCAGAATAACCATGGAAACTAGCAATTGTTACCCTCATTTTACAGAGAAGGCAGCTGAAACAGAGAGGGCAAATGGCTCAACCCAGGTTGTAAGTGGGCAGAGCCAAAATTGTGACCCAGGTGTGTTTGGCTCCACGCCCTTGCCGTCCTGTGCTACCCTTAACCCCCGAACTGCTCCACCTCCCAAGGACGATCATATTCCAAGGAGCTGAAGGCAAATCCAATGGTTTTACAGGTTGAGAAACTGTTAATTCAATGATAGTTGGGCTGATCTCGAACCATATCACTGACACCTTGCTGAAATCACAATAAATGTGCTTAGCCAACATTATGTAATAGTCAATATGTTGAGAAGCAACACTGTCCCTCAACCTGAGTCATTCAGAATTCTTAGTCTGGTCTTTCACAATTGGCTCCGTCCGTCAGACTCAGACGAGGTTCTATTTTGAATTCTAATGAGAACTAGGCACACTGAATATTTAAACTGCAATTGCAAAGATCCTGCTTTTATGTAGATGTCCTTAATACAAGTAACAGATCTGAAAATACATATAGGTACCAATGGAAAATATCAGTCTAATTTGCATTTAGAAGCTGGAAAAGACAATATTGTTTTCTACTTGATGCTATTGTTGAGATGGGGATGGGCAAAGAAAAGAGAGGAAAAACCATGCATAGATCTCAGTAAAAATTTTAAAGCCCGGGCTCCCGAGTGAAAGGTTCACAAAGAGGTGCTTGAATCCTTTGTTAACAACTGAACAAACAAATTCATCACCAGGCCGTTCTGTGTGGCCCCCTTGCAATTCAGTCTGTACTTATAACTAGAAATTTCCTCACTGTGAAAGCATCTATGACTGATACATCAGATTAGCAAGGAAGATATGCTGAGGATAGGGAAACAAAAGACCATTTCACGGTTCGCAACCTATTTTTGCACTCCCTTAAGTAAAATGATGATGGGCCGGCTGCTATCCTCAGCTCACTCAAGTGCTCTTAGTTAAACAGTAATAGAGTTTCATGTGAACAGTGACCGAGTTACACTTGACTGAGTTGCTTAATTCTCCTCCACCCCCCAAAATAGTTAAAACATAGCTGGCTTGCTGTTCATGTATGTATAGGTATGTGTTTACATATAAAATGATCAATTTAGCCTTGCAGTTGGGAAGATCAGGTGATTAACTCTTTGTTCTGTCTTGAGGATCTTGGACTAAGCTCCTGCTCCCCAAATGCCTTTCTAATTAAGACAGTAATTTAACTTCCATGGCATTTGGCAATTCTCTTGTAAATGCTAGCATTTATGGAAAGAGAATATGGTTTATTTTTTTCTGATCTGTATCTGGTTGATTCTCTTCGGTATCAAATATGTCCCTTGAGTTTTGAATTTCAGTTATTTTTCTTTTAATTTCTAGAAGTTCTATGTGGTCCCTTTTCAAATTTTCTATGTTACTCTTCTAGTTTCCTATTCCCTAAAGATACTTTCAAGCTTCTCATTTCTTTAAATATAATAAGCATAATAAGATGTGATTTTATAATCCACATCTGATAATTCTAATGCTGCAAGTCTGTACAGATTAGTTTCTGTGGTCTGTTGCTGGTCCTGGCTAATGTTGTGCTATCTTCACGTATCCTAGGTTATCTTTGACTGTGTGTTGGACATTGCCCTGAAAATTTTTTTTTGGGTTGATTCTAGAGACCTAGGGTAAACACACCTTTCTCCAAAGAGGCATTTCATTGTTTTTGTCAGGCACCTGGAGCTATAACAGGTGAGTCTGCTTCAAACCAAATTCAAGATACCTAGGGTGCAAATCCATATGAGGGCCTTTCTGTGACCACAACTTATCAGGAACTGTAGTGTTTCCTTTCTTTTTCTTTTATTCTGTTTAGTACCAAGGCTGCTTTCTCCACAATTCTCAAAGGCAAGTTTACTTCTGGCTCACTTTTATCCTAAGGGTATAGCTCTTTGGGGCTCCAGTTTAATCATCATCATCATCGTCATCATCATCATCATTGGAGGTAGGGTCCCCTGTTACACAGCCCAGCTGAAGGTAGCTCAGAGCCTTAACGTTAGCCCTACTTGCCCATCCCTCTCAGGCTGTGGAAGTCTCTAGCTCTTGTCTGCAAAAAGGCTCTATCAGATAAAAAAAGAAACTACCAGAAAGTACCTAAGAGTTTACATGCTGGAAACAAAACAAAAGGTCAAGTTAATATGGTGAGTTTCCCCTCCCAAAATAATAAAACACCATTTGATACAGCACATCCACTTCTGGATATATGCAGAGAAAATCAGGGACTTGAACCAGTATTTGTACACTCACGTTCACAGTGGCATTGTTACACTAGTCAAAAAATGGAAACAACCCAAGAGTCCACTGACAGAGAAATGGACAAACCAAATACACACACACACACACACACACACACATATATATATACATATAGCAATGTGTATATACACATACATACACACTTTACATATATATACATATATATATATACGTGTATACACACACACACACACACACACATATACACACACATACAATGGAATATTATTCAGCCTACAAAAGGAAGGAAATTCTGACACATGGTATGACGTGGAGGAATATTAAAGACATTATGCTAAATTAAATAAGCCAGACACAAGAGGATGAACACTGTGCAATTCTACTTATATGAGGTTCCTAGAGTGGTCGGATTCCTAGAGACAGAAAGCAGAATGAATGGTAATTGACAAGGGCTGGGAGACGGGGAATGAAGAGATAGTGTTAATTGGGGACAGAGTTTCAGTTTGGGATGAAAAAGAAGTTCTGGAGATGGATTGTGGTGATGGTGACACAACAATATAAATGTGCTTAGTGCCACTGAACCGAGCTCTTAAAAATAGTTACGTTGCCTGATGGACCTAGAAGGTATTATGCTGAATGGAGTAAGTCAGATAGAGAAAGACAAATGCCATTTGATTTCATGTAAATGTGGAATCTAAAGAACAAAACAAATAAACAAAAATTAACAGAAACAAACTCATAGATACAGAAAACATTTTGAGGGTCACCAGATGGGAGAGGGTTTGGGGGGCATTGGTGAAAACGGGAAAAGGGATTAAGAAGTACAGGTGGGTAGTTACAAAATAGTCATGGAGACACAAAGTATAGCATAACGAATATAGTCAATAATATTGTAATAAATATGTAAGGGGGCAGAGGGGTACTAGATTTATTGTGGTGATATATATAACTGTGAGTTATATAGATCTCTAATTACTATGCTGTACTCCTGGAACTAATATAATATTGTATCCCAACTATAAGTGAAAAATAAAAAATTTTATTAAAAAAATAGTTACAATGGTAAATTTTATGGTATGTATATTTTACCACAATAAAACAATTATTTAAGTAAAAGGTCTAATTTTGCCAAGGGCTGCTAGACCTACTCAGTAAATTCCACAATATGCTTTGTGTTCAAAGGCTTAATATTGATCAATGAAAGTCTTAGAAGTTAATTGCTGAGTGTCATAAATAAAAGTCTGACCTCCCTAGAGCTTTGAAGGCCACACGCTGAACCTTTATCAGTGTGAAAACTAGCACTGCTTGTCAACAAACACATATATAATTACAAATTTCCCTTTAAAAACACAAATATAACACATTTTCCTTTAAAGGTATCAGACTTCAGAAATGGTATAAGGATAGTTATTTGGGTGTTGATCTACAATACTGATGGAACTGCTAAATAAATATTAGGAAAAAATTTAAGAAATAAGAGAAAAAAATCTCTCTAAAGTAGTTCCATTGAAAGAATAAAGAAATTTCTTCTTTCAGTACCTAAACAGTCTTATACTCCAGCACTTCTCCCTTCTGAGTCACTATATACAGTTCTGATATGAATAATAGATATTAAATATTATACCTACTATATAATATATAACATATAACTAAACAGAAATGAAACATGAGATAAATTATCAGTTAACATATTTTAAGATACCAAGTTTTAAAAATATTCATTTCAGTAATTCTAGAGGTCTCTAAATTTCTTCTATTTAAAAAAAAAAAATGAAACAGAGTTCAGCTCAGAAGTTTTTATGGAAATTTCTAGGTTTAAATACTAACACTAGGTAATAACTATAAAATAAAAAACTGGCAACTGTCTTCATTATGACTTCATGAATGACATATGCTAAGGGCCACTACATTGCAAATATTAAAACTTACCAACACGTCTATGCATGTGTTCATTCCAAATGAATAGCAACATGATTGCTTAGCACATAAAAAAGACCTCAGGAAAGTTGTCACTGAATTGGGAAGGCTCTTCTAAGTGCTATATATATCTATATATCTACATGTTATCTATATCAATATAATCTATATCTATAACTATATCTTTATAGTTATAGTTTATTCATTTATTCCTTACAATAACCCTCTCATTCCCATTTCAAAGATGAGAAAACGGAGGTTAAGGGGAGTTTGGGCTTTGCCAGGGTCACAGAGCTGGTGAATGGTGAAGCTGGGATGCGAGTCCAGGCTCTAGAGCCCACTAACCACTATGCTGTAAGGCATCTCCACATAAATATGGAAATTCAGGGAAGATGGCCAGCTTTAGACATTTTACACATTCTCTACAATTTAATTTTGATAACCAGGTTATCCACTTTTTTTCACAGCTGAGGAAACTAAGGCTCAGCAAGATTAAGTTTATACAGAAATCAAAGATAATAAGCAAAGGAGGTGGGAGTGAACCCACATTGCTCTGTCTCCAAAGTTTCAGGATTTGGTGCAAAGAACAAAGACCCTGTGGACAGAAGTTATGTGAGAAAGTTGATAATGCAAAATCAAGGAGGCTTTGCTTCTGGCAAGAAGAAGGAAGCACACGCCTGCAAGAACAGATAGCACAGACTGGGTTGGTATCCAATGGATGAGAACTGGGGTTGGGAGGTGGAGCAGAACAGGTGATAAAAGGGAAGCAGGTAGGCCCCTCAGCGTTCCACTTCCTCCGAGGTTCTGGAGTCCCTATCTGCCTGCTTCTCTCTCACCCTGTTGTTCTAGATATCTGTTTAACCAGAAAACAGGCAAGGAAGGTGATGCTCCTCAAGCTATATGTCTCAGGTGACCCTTGCACAGAGGTCTTTGTTCTAAAACTAGGTACGTCAGAGGGAATCCATTATATTTTTCATATTTAAAGGGCTACAAGTTAGGCAAAGCATGTGCTCAAATTGCTAGGTTTTTTTTTTTTTTTTAACTGTTAACATATTTCTATTTACAACAAAAGTATTAGCTTTAGAAACTTGGTGCACCTTTGTGTGATGAACCACTACATAACAACCAGTGTGACTACTACTACTATCCCCACCATTTATCATCGCTTACCCTGGGCAAGGCACTGTGCACAGGCAATATATAATTTACACAGAAATCTGCATGAGAATTTCTGCAGAATATTAAGTACCTGCAGAATAGCCAGCCTAGCCCTCCTCAATCAGAACTCTAGTGGAGGGCCTGGGAATTGATATCTTAAGACTGACTTCAAGGGATTCTTACCTTGGCACGTGAATCCTCATTTAATGTATGAGGTATTAAGGAGTAAAGTGACTACCAAAGGTAACATCATTCAATATAGGATTTGAACTCATTTAGACTTCAGAACCTGGGCTCTTAACTGCTCTGGAGTTCAAACTTCAACAATTAAGCTTGTGATTAAAAGGAGGCACAGCTATAATCAAGATTTTCTTTAAAACCCAGGAGATGCACTACCACCTATCTGCATAGTGTCATACAGTTTCCCAAACTATTATTCTCTACAAGCCCACAGAAACATTTCATTAATGCATTATACTTCCCTTGAACTCATAACAATCCATTTCATTTTAACGAGATTTAGTTATCTTTTAGTAATTTCAATACTTCATCAAATGGGACTGCCTGTTTTAGGAGAGCAACCAACCCCTGCAGTAATTAGACAAACGTGGGAAACTCAGAGCAGTGCAAACCACAAGCGATGAGAGAGGCAGAACCCTAACTATAGCTCTCTCTTACCACAAGATGTTGACTTTCTGTCCACCATATTCACACGCCTGGTTTCAGTGCGAAGTTTCTCATCTGTGTTCTCCACCAGGTTGGCAATGTCATCAATTATCTCTAGAAAGGAAAACAAAGATGCATGGTTAAAATCTCCAAATACCCTGGTTCACATCAAAGTATCAGAACTGTGGTGGTCCTTCCCAGTAATAATTCTCCCAAGTGCAGTGAGTAAAGTGGTAAAGAACTCATGTATGTTCTTTGAAAACTGTCACTCTGATTCAAAAAAAGGCGGGAAACGGTAGTTGTAAAGAAAAAACTGGTTTAACACAATTCCAGACACAGAGGAGAAATGTCAAAAGTTCAAGGGAAAGAAAGCATGACCCAACAAATTTATGGCCAGCCAAGCTGTCATTCAAGTATAAAGGTGACAGACAGACACTATAGAAGACTTTAGGGACTACCAGAGTCCTTTTTAAGAAAACTACTTGATGTTGAAATCAAGCCAACCAAGAGGTGAAAAAAAAATAATGAAGTCTAGAATGGAGAAGCCAGAGACCATGGTATAAGAGATGATGGTGAGAAATGATCCATATAAATACTGAGCAGACAATAAACAAACACATGGATTAGGTTACAGAAAGGTAGATAAATGTTATAAACAGTGAAGTTGTAATTACAACTGAAAACCAAGAAGCAGTTGGGCGACGACGAGGAGGAAGGTGAAATGCAACTGAAGGTGATCATTTTTTCATCACTCACAGCAGAGCCATATTAAACTTAAAAAGTAAAATATATAAACATAGCTTTATAAAATCACCAAAGCACCAGTTTTATGTAATTTTTTTTGTTAATCTTAGATTTATCTTTTAGTAATTACTATTGCCTGTAAAGAATCCTTTATGTGAAGTTTATCTTTTTTTACACTAACCTTCTAAAAGTGAAATTAAGCACTCAACATTTAAAATAGTATGTATAGTATGGTCCTAATTGTGTAAAATTTATCTCCATCCTTTTATATGTATAAACCTATAAGGATATTTCTGGATGATGTTAACCTAATGTTAATAATGATTATTTCTAGGTGGTGGGATGCTGGGTGATCCTCCTTGTTGTATTCTCTGTATTGTTGGAATTTCTTATAATGAGTACATATTATTTTTTCAACTTTGATTCTCTTTTCCTCCATCCTTTTTTCTCCTTTTTTAGTGATTGCATTAGAGATGCATTGTCTAATACACATCACCATTTTTCTTAAGAATTAAGTAAAACAAACCAGGAAGTCAATTGGAATGACACTTGACTCGGGCTGAGCTTTGAAGGCCATGTGGGTGAAGAAGCAGGAAAAGGGCAATCCATACAAAAAGAATGCCCTATGAAAGGCAAAGAAGAGCTAGGTGCTCTCTCTAACTTCCTGCAGCACTTCCTACAACCTCCTTTTACTTATGGACCTTTATACTTTTGTATTATAATTACTTGTATGCATGTCTCTTACAGAAAGAGTATGACAGAAACTAACTTCTATTAATCTCTGTACCTCTCACCCCTAAGAGACTTCCTGGTATACAGCAAGAGAAAATAAATACTAAAAGGTAAAGGTAATGAATGAATGGAGTCTAAAAGATAAAAGCACTGAATAATTTCGAAGCACTTCGCTGCTTCTTAGAAAGCCGAGTTCGCCAAATATTATTTATATAATACCTGTCTAGAAAATCTTTCACTGTTATTTAACAATTCATTCATAACTCTATTCCTTTGTATTCAACGACACACTCTCTCCCAGTTTTAATTCCACCTATCTATAAGCTCTATCTAGGTTCTGCTCTTCCTCTGAAATGTTGGCGATCCTAAGAGTTCTGTATATTTTTACTCTATAATACTACCATGGTGGTTTTATATACCTTTTAGTTCATCAATATTTAAATTAAAAACCTGAAAATTTTCTGCTAGACATAACTTTCCAAAATTCTTGACCCATATAGCCAACTGCCTACCGCTTATCTTTCTACCTTGAAATTCCTACAAATACCTGACTCTCAAGGTCTCTAAAACTAAACTCTTTCACTTCCCCCAAATAACAGCACCACCATTCATTTGCTTGCCCAAGATCAAAATCTTAAGAGTCACCTGACTGAGCTTCTTCTTTCCCCTTCTCCTTCAATGGACATTCCCTTTTTGATTCTCCCTCCCAAGTATCTCTCAGTCCTACCATTTCTCTTAAATTCTGTTACTAATAGCTCACAAAAATTTTCTAGTATTTCTAAGACAATGTCCTAACTTACCTTCTTGTTTCTACTTCTGAATCCTTTCGATCCATTTTCCATACTATAGGCAGTGAATGTGGTTTTTTTCATACTTAAATTAATTAAAATTTAAATATCCATATGTGGCTAGTGATTATTATACTGAGCGACAAAGCTCTAAGCACTTTCTTTTAAAAAAAAAAACGAAAGAAAATCAAAACACACATCCACTACTACTACCACTACCACCATCGAGAGTTATAGCTTAAAAAAAAATACAGGCATCTGATCTCGGAAGCTAAGCAGGGTCGGGCCTGGTTAGTACTTGGATGGTAGACCACTTAGGAAAACCAGGTGCTGTAGGCGTAAAAAATAAAAAATAAATAAAAAATAAGGGATCGTAAGCTGACAAGGTCCTTGCAATCCTTGAGGTGAACCAAGGGTTGCCTCGCCTAAAAAAAACAAACAAACAGGGAACAAGACTAAATACTAAAAATGTATGATTCGCTCAAAAGAAAGCAAAAAGGAGGTACAGAGAAACAAAAGACAGGACAGAAAGAACATAAATACCTAGATGGCAGACTTAAAACCCAACTATATTAGTAGTCAATTAAATATAAAAAATAAAAAGACAAACTGCTCAATTAAAAGACAAAGAATGTCAGACAAGATTAAAAAAAAAAAGACAACTATATGAGTTCACGAGAAACTCACTTTAAATATAAATTATGGAAATTGTTTGCATGAAAAAGCTGGCACAGTTTTATTAATATCAGACCAGACAGATTTCAAGTCAAGGAATACGATCACAGATAAAAAGGAACTTTTCATTATGATGAAAGAACACATGGGACAAAAAATGGAAAATTCCCCAATATTTGGATATTAAGGAAACTACCCCTAAATAACCCATGGGCCAAAAAATAAATCACAAGAGAAAAATAGAAAAAGTTTCAAACTGAATGATGACAATCCGAAATGAAAATTTGTGGAATATAACTACATAGTGCTAAGAAGGAAGTTTATTGCTTTAAATACATATACTTGTAAAGAAGAAAGATGTAAAAATCAATGATCAGACTAAAGGAGATAATCATATGATCATTGCAATAAATACATAAAAGGGATTTGAAAAAATTCAGTGTTCATTCATGATACAAGTTCTCAATAAAATAGGAATGAAAGGGAGCTTCTTCGACTTGATAGAGGACAGCTATGAAAAACTTAAGAGCTAAAGTCATACTCAATAATAAACACTAAACTCTTTTTCTCCAAGATCCGGAACAAGGCAACGATATCTGCTCTGACGACTTCTGTTGAACATTTTATTAGAAGTCTCACAGTATTTAATAAGAAAAAAAGGCAAGAAGATTTAAAATAAATATGCTGTAAATATGCATATTTGTAAATATGTATATTTGACATTATTATGTACGTGCAATACTCTATGGAATCTTTTTTAAAACTACTAGAGTGAGTGAATTTAACAAATCTGCAGGTACAAAGTCGATTATAAAGAACAATGTATTTCCATGCACTAGAGACAAGTAACTGAAAAATGAAAGTAAAAAACAATATTTAAAATAGCATCGAAAGTAACATCAAATACTTAGAAATAAATCTAGCAAAAGATGTGCAAGATTTCTATACTGAAAACTATAGAGCATTGTGGGAGAAATTAAAGAAGACCTAAATAAATAGAGAGCTGTACCACGTTCATGGATTGAAAGACACAATATTTTAAAGTTATCTGTTCATTCTCCTCAACTGATCTAGAGATTCAGTGCAATCCCAATCAAAATCCTAGCAGGCTTTTAAAATGAAGTTGGCAAACAAAGTCTATAGTGTGCATGAAATGCAAATGATTTAGAACTGCCAAAATAATCTTGACAAAGAAAAAATAAAGATTTATTACAAATATATAATAACCAAAACACTGTGGTACTGGAATAAGGACAGACAAATCAATCAATAGAACAAAACAGAATCCAGAGATAGACCCTGTGTCTGTGCGTGTGTGTATAATGTGTGCATGCGCATACATGCTCAATTAATTCTCAACAAAATTGTCAATAACAAAGTCAGTCAAATAGGGAAAGAAAGGTCTTCTCAACAAATGATGCTGGAACAACTGGGGTATCTGTACAGGGAACTAAAAAGAATCTTGACCCTTTCTTCCCACCATACACAAAAAATTAACTTGAGGTGGTTCATAGGTCTAACTGTAAAACCTAGAATTGTAAAGCTTCTAAAAGAAAAAGTAGAAAATCTTTATGACCTTGAGTGGGCAAAAATTCTTGGACAGAATATAAGAAGACTAGTCACAAAAGACAAGCTACTGGTCGATCGGACTACAACAAAATAAAAATTTTCTGTTTATCCAAAGATATCATTATGAAAACTAATAAATAAACCACAGGCTGGTAAATATTTACAGGCCACATATCTGACAAAGTGTTTATATCTAGAATATATAAAAAACTCATATATAAACAATAAAAAGACAGCCAACTTTAAAAAAGGCAAAAGATCTGAACAGATGTTTTATAAAAGGAGATATACGAATGGCCAATAAGTATATGAAAAGGAGCTCAACATCATTAGTCATTAGGGAAATGTAAATTTAAATCACAATAAGTGCTACTTTACACCAACTAGAATGCTAAAATTAAAGACTGACAATACCAATTATTAGGGAAGATGTGGCACAAAGGTAACTGCAGAAGTGTTTGCCAGTTTAATCAAGTTAACCATATATCTACCCTATGACTCAGAAATTTTACTCCTAGATATTTACCAAACAAAAATATGAACATATTATTTAAAAGGAGCTGTACAAAAATATACACAGTAGCCTCACTCATTAGAACCTCTAACTAGAAAGAACTCAAACATCCACCAATAGGAGAATAAATAAGCAAACTGGGGCATATCTGTACAATAAAATACTATTCAGCAGTGAAAACAAAGAGGTATTTATAAATGCAACAACTGTATAAATCTCAAAAGCATTTTGTGGGATAAAATAAGAAGATAAAATCAATTTATACTTTATGATTCCATTTATACGAAGTATAAGGATAAACCCAATCTATTGGATAGAAATCAAAAAGTAGTTGTCTCGCAGCGGGGGCACAGAGGGATTGATTAGAAAGGGACATGAGGGAATTTCTGGGTGATGAAAATGTCCAAAATAGTCACACAAATGTACACAGTTGTCAAAGCACATAGAACTGAACAATAAAGATCTATGCATTTTGTTGTATGCTAATTACATCTCATTAAAAATGTAAATCTAAAAAAATTAAAATTTTACAATATTATGATACTGCTAAGATATTCCAGGAAGGAAGGAAGGAAAGAAGGCAGGCAAGCAGGTCTATATGCATGCATGATGGAAAAACAGTCTACATATGATGTAGAATAACAAAATTTTAGATTGGCAAGAAGCTGTGGGATCATTTTGTGGTTCCTTCCCTTTTATAATACCCCTGGCAGTGGTATGGTTAATCTTCTGCTGAACATTCCCAGTGACTAGTAACATGGAAACTCACGAAGAAATCAGTTCCATGGCTGAGCTGGAGGGTGACTAATTATTATGTTTCTGTATATTGAGCTAAAAAATCTGCCTGCTTTCAACTTCCACCTTAGTTATTTCTAGAACAACACAATTCCAGTAATCTTTCTTCCACGAGACAATGCTCCTGTATATCTCCTCAGTCTTCTCTTCTCTTCTAGACACCTAGCTCCAAACTTTAGCAAATCCTCAAAGAGATTTCTACATCTTATGACATCTCGATGCTTTGAGCACAGTATTCATCCTAAAACATGATACATCATTTCATCTTTGTCACCATGAGAAAGTCAAATGTGTCAGCTGTTACATATTAACTGGGTTTCTAGAGAGATTTCTTTTTAAATTTGTAAACATTTATAACTTAGAGGTAAATAAAAAATTTGGAGATTAGCTCAGCAAAACAAAATCAGTAGTTAACATCAGAGAGGTTAATGTTTTAATATCAGACCAAATGCAAAACTTTTCATTTTGGTTGGTAAATCTCTTCTGATTACTAGTTTGCTGTTTTAAAAATCTCTATTTTTAAGTTATAAAAGCTATTTAATTGCAGTTTATATACAAGAGGGGGAAAAAAGTGAAAAATTATCCAAACGGCCCAGTAATCACTTGTGTTCCCTTCTAAGATTTGACTATAAACATATATATGTTCTTATATAATTGCAATATATAAGCCTTTCTCCCAACCCCATTAACATGATATCATTTGTACTCTTTCATGGTGTTACACAGTCTTCAAAATTATAATTCTTAATGGTTACAAAATATTCATTCCATTAAATAAACATCCAATAAAAATAGCTCATTGTAAAATACTCAAAATGCTTCTCTATTTCTACATAATGAGTCAATGAATTCTTTCCTCCATTATCATTTTCCTTCTTTTGTATCATTTCCTTAACTTAACGACTCCTTCCCATGCATGAAACTTTTTGCCAAATCAGTTTTTTGAGTTTATACTGCCACTGTTGGTTGATTTGATAGAATTACTCCACTTGTCAGTTATTACGACCACAGAAGGAGATTTTTGAGGGCAGGGAGGCTGGGGGAACTCCAACCCTGCCAGTCCACTAGCATCTAAGGTGGGAATTCCCCCAACCACAGGTTTCGGAGTACAGGCTGAGAAACAACCAGCTGATTCTTTCAGATTCCTGACGGTATAGCCTCCAAATAGAAACTGATATTTAGCTTCCTGGTAAGTATTTGCATTTGGTTTCCAGAAGGAGCTTATATTTCTATCATGTGTTAATTTGAGACACAAAGTGCCATTCCAACATGGAATGGAAAAATGGGCAATGTAAAGTACGGTGCAAAAGTAACAGAATCAAAAGCAGTAACAAATAGTATATGGTATCAAAATATCTGACTCCAATTATATTTCATATTTTTTTACTCCAATTACAGTCTCAAATAAATTCTCTATAAAAGCAGAAATTGTGCTATATATTTTCAGATAAGTTTGGTGCCTTTTTGTTCTCATAATGGATGCTGGTAGTTGTAAAGTCATTATGTTATGCCTTTTGCTTATATTGCTAATAACATTTGGAGACAAATGTTTAAAAAAGTGAATAAAGAGCTTTCCTTGAGGATATTAATTTAACTCCTTCTATTCCCTATAATGGAAACTAAAAGGGGGTGGGGGAGGTGTGAACTCTAGGGAAAAGTGTTAAATATATTACTGAAACTGGAATGGAAAGAAAGACCAATCTGTGACTCAGCAATGGAAAAGCACTAACTCAACTATGGCAGCCTATGGCAGGGCAGTTGGCAGGAAACTGTAGCACCCCAAGCAGAGCCTGTGGGAACACTCAGGCTTTGGAGGTCTAAGAGAAATACCCTTGGTCACACTAGCTCGAATCTTAAGCAGGGACAGGTGGACCAGGCTAGGAAGAAAGAGCAGGCTCCTTTCCTTCTTCCTCCCCACTATCAACCGAGGCCTTTCATTCTTCCTTCATCTGGGCCTAAAATGTGTAGACCTATGCTAAGACAGCAACCCTTCTCAACTTCTAACAATAGAGACACTGATCTGTGACACTGTATGTGAAGATGAGCAAACAGCCAGCAGGTTATAAATAAAGAGCTCAAAATGAAGGAGCATCTGAGGACAATTTGAGGCAACAGCCTCTCCCCTCTCTTGCCTCTTCTGCCACTGAAAATACAATTCCTTCCAGAATATGAGAAACTTTGAGAAGCTGGTTTCTATTCTAAAAACAAGATTCCAGAGGAGGACACTGAATCAGTGCAACCAGAATAGGGAGCCACTCTGAAGGAAAAACTTAAGATTACTCGAAACGCTGCATCCAGATAGAAACACAACTGTCAAATTAAAAACCACAATTGAAGGCAGTTAAACGAATTGTTATCTAAATAAGAGACTTAGAAAACAAGCTTGAATTATCTCCAGAAGTCAAAGAAAAAGGTTAGAGAGGACTAAATATGGGAGGAAAAAAATAAGAGACAGAGATTAAAAGACCTAGGAAAACGGAAGCAGAAACAATAACCAAATAAATAATAAATTTTCCTTAAGTTGAAAAAACATTTGAGTCTTAACATCAAAAAACTCACTGAGTTCTGAAGAATGTTAATGAAAAAGGTCTAGAAATAACTCATGAAATTTCTAAATTTCAGAATAAATAAAAAAATGCTGAAGCATTCAAATGGTAGGGATAGGAGAGAAGCTTCACAGCTTCTGAAATTAAGAAAATTAAAGAATTAAAGAAAATTAAATTGGTATCAAATTGTTCCTGTGAAACACTAAATATTAGAAAACAATAGCATAAAGAAAGTGTGAGGGACAAAGCCTGTACCTAGGAATTCGAAATATGGCCAAGCTATGGTGGATGCTCACGGATGAGAGAAAGATATAACTGTGCAAGGAGTCAGCAAGCACTCACCTAGGGCGTGGAAACAGGAGCACTAACTGAAACAAAACTGTACAAGTGGGTGACAGTCCAGTTCTTAGAGCATCATACCAAGGTAATCACTCACATGTGTTTGGGGCTCCTGAAGCCAGCACATACCTTTGACCAGAGCCTCATCTAGCCATTATTCAGTCATTTTTTTGTTTACTCTTCCCATATTGCAGTTGTCTGTGATGCCCTTCGCAGCATCAGAGGACTGCTCCAAGTCCCTAATTCCCTGCCCATCTTTAACCTTGGTGTATGCAAAAGCACCTGGAGCTGCCACAAAACATGCTTTAAAATCCAGCAAGATCATCTTCCTACATTTCTTCATGACAAATAGTGCAATAGCACTTAGACACTTTTGTCAGCCATTATAGCTCCAAACTGTCAGAATACAAAATAAGTGGTGGAAAGACCAAGTGCAGTAAATAATATATGCAAAACACATTCAATTTAGGAGGGCTAAATAGCTGAGAGCTTTACCCCATGCTGCACTAATATTCACTGTCTGAGGGTGTAACCTGCTGGAGTAGCTTCTATTCATAGAAAGCATGCAGAAGTGTTCAGAGCTAGAGAAAAATGTGAATAATCAGTGTGCCAAAATGAACTATAATATAGGTGCATTATGTATGCATATATGTGTACATAGATGTTTATATACGTGTACATATTTATATGTTTATATGCATATGTGTACATATATATCTTAGAAAATATATTTTATATTATATATAATTTGTTAAAGAGAGCTATACATATGTCTTAGAAAAACATTCCAGAGACCAATATCATTAAAACATCCCCCCAAAGTATACGTGTATACCATTCAGGTACCATTCTTGGAGAAAAAGTTACTTAAAGAAGTATTTTCACATGATGAAGAAATGAATGGAAAAAAGAAATCAAGATTGATTAAATCATAATATAATACAAAATATAAAATAAATTATGGTAAGTAATAAATCTATTAAACACAAATTTAAATATTGTTTGAAACAATGCTAAAATTAACTTTTTTACTGTGAACTACAATTCACACACTGAAAAGTATATGTACAGAAAATATATGTACAGTACTATGAATTATTACAAAGTGAATACCCATTTAATTATAACCTAGGTAAAGAAAAAGTTAGCTGTAAAAACCTCAACACCCTCCTGCCCCCTCCCCATGCTCCCAACTAACCACTACCTCCTCCCTCTTCCGCCAAACCAACTTTCTGACTTTTACATAATCTCTTCCATATCTTTCTGTATAGTTTTATCACTCACGGAAGTCAGAAATTCACAACACTTTGCAACCACCTATGTAACAATTGATTCAGGGAAAGATTATTAATTGATGTTAAAAACCACAAGGGTTGTTGAGAACTAGCATATTCATTGTCTCAAAATATCATCCCATAGAATCCTTATAGAGGAGTAAAGATACTTTTATAATGAAGAAATATGGCAGATATCACCTTAAACATGTGAGTAAACTTATCAGCAATAATGAGACAAAGTGTCATTTTAGATCTCCTTATGTAATAAAATGAAAAGTACACAAATATACTTATGTGGTCTTCTTACCAAAAATGTTTAACTTAAATCTAATCATAAGGAAAAATTCAGACAAATCCAGATTGTGGGAAATCTTACAAGACAATTGGCATAGCCTCTTTAAAAATATCAGTGGCAAAAAGCAGGGGGTGGGGGGGATGTTCTAAATTAAAGGACATTAAAGAGACATGATAAATGCAATCTTTAATCTTTGATGGAATGCTGGAGCAACTCCTCAAAAAATAAAGTGATTAAAGGGTATTATCAGGGCAAATGGAAAATTTAAATATGGACTCCATATTAAACAATATTACCATTTCAAAGTTAAGTTTCTTGGATATGCTAATGAGATTGTAATCATGCAGGACAACACAAGAAGTCTTAGGAGATAACATGTTGAAGTATTTTGGAGACACCCTAACCTTATTTTTAAATGGTTTACTGAAAAAAATAAAAGTATACACACGCAAAGCAAAAACAAATGCCAGAAGGGTATACCTTCAACTTTTTTGTAGATTTGAAAAAAAACTTCAAATAAAGAGCCAAAAGAAGAAAATGTCGCAGACTCAAATTGGGTTAAAGAAAAAGAAAAGAAACTCTATACACAGAGATGAGAAGTGCACAGCAGAATGGCACAACTAAAGCCCCAGATTTTAGGTTAGAGGAACAAAAAGGGAGACCTAAGAGACCAAGAAGTACTAAGAAGATCATGGACAGGGAGGAATTTAGGAGAGAGACCCTTTAAGTTGTTTATAAACTCCTGGACTCCTCTGAGCTGTGCATCCATAGAGATGGATTACAGGACAGAAAATCATCCAACTCTCAGACTGGCCACTGACTGGCACACATGTGGGATAGATCCAAATAGCACTTCAAAAGCTTTGAAAATTTAATAGATATTAGACCCATAACCCATAGAAAGCTAGGTGGAACTTGTGGCCTCAACCCAGTCAAGTCAAATGCCAGCTAAAATTTTTTAAAAAATCAACATCCCTGTAGGATTTAAACAAGAGCCAGAGTCTCAAAACATAATAATCAAAATGTCCAAAATATAATCCAAAATTACTCAGCATATGAAGAACCAGAAAAATCTCAAGATGCATAAGACAATCCACAGATGCTTATGCTGAGATGACACAGTTGTCAAAATTATCTGACAAAGACTTTAAAGCAGCTATAATAAAAATGTCCCAACATTCAAGGTGAACACTCTTACAGGTAATGAAAAGACAACGTTTCAGCAAAGAAACAGATAATATAGAGAAGAACCAAATGCAAACTGTAAAAATGAAAAATACAATAATCAAATTAGAAAACTCACTGGATGGGTTCAATAGCAGTATAGAGATAACAGAGGAAAGAGGCAGTGACCTAGAAGATAGGTCAATAGAAATTATTCAATCTGAACAACAAAGAGAAAAGAGAGTGGAGGAAGGGATTATCATGGCCTCAGGGACCTGTGAGACAAAAGATCAAATCTGTCATTAGAGTCCCAGAAGGAGAAGGAAAATTGTGAGGCAGCAAAAATAGTTGAAGAAACAATGGCTGAAATTCTTTAATTTTGTAGAAAACATACATTCAAGAAGTTCAGCAAAATCCACAGATAAACACAAAGAAATCCATGCCCAGACACATCATTCCCAAACTGCTGAACACTAAAGACAAAGAAAAAATCTTGAGAACAACCAAAGAAAAATTCGACACATTACTTACAGGTGAACAAAGAGTTGAAAGAAAAAGAAAGTCTAACATTTTTCAAGTGCTGAAAGAAAAGAACTGTCAACACAGAATTCCGTATCCAGTAAAAATATCCTGCGGGAATGAAAGTGGAAGGAAGATACTGTCAGATGAAGAAGTACTAAGAGAATTTGTTGTTGGCAGACAAAAACAAACAAAAACTGCTAAAGGAAGTTTTTCAGACAGAAGGGAAATCATACCAGTAGGAAATCTGGAACATAAGAAATGAAGGAAGAGCAACAGAAATGGTAAATATATGGGTAAATATAATAAACTTATCCAATTGAATTTTTTAATATTTGTTTGATAGCTGAAAGCAATACTTATGTGTGGATTTCAATGCACATAGTTTACTACATAGTAAGACAACTACAACATAAAGGGAGGAGGGTAAAGAAGCCTATATGATGGTAAGTTTCTTTACCCCATTAAAGTGGTAAAATATTGATTCCAAGGAGACTATAAAATGTAAGTATATATGTTGTCATCCTCAGCAACCACTAACACAATCTATACAAAGAGACAGTAAAAAAATACAATAAAAAATTTTAATACGAAAAAAGTTCACATGGATGATTCCATTTATATAATAGTCTTCAAAAGATAAAACTACAGTGATAGAGTACAGATCAGTCGATGGTTGCCAAGGGTCATGGATGAGGTTGGGTACAGCTGCAGAAGTGTAGCACAAGGGAATTTTTTGGAGCAATTGAACTGTTCTGCATCCTGTTTGTGGTAGCAGTTACACAAATCTACACGTGTTAAAATTCACAGTTCTAAATGTACACAGTCTATTTTGCTGTATTTTAATTTAAACTTTCAAATAAAAAAGACATGAACGAAGAGAGGTATGGGTAAAGGTAGAATCTCAGAGAACACTGGTATATAAAGAACAAGAGGAGCAAAAAATAGAAGCAAAGAAGGAGGCAAAAAAAATACAGAAGAAAATGCTTATGCAAAGAGCAGCATTGCAAAAAAAGGGGGTAGAATATACCACGTCTACTGGACTGGCAATTAGACAGCTGATGTGGGCTGTGCTAAGAGGTGCTTTAGGTGTGGGAGGTAAGGGGAAGAAGAGGGCAATATGCCTGAGTGGCAGAAGTGAATGCACACCAAAATGTGGGGAAGGGAGGTTGGCCAGACTAGACTAGTGTATTACAGAAAGCTCATATTATGTAAAACCATAACAGCAACTACTAATATTTACTAAAGACTTGCTACATGCTAACCCATTGTTTTCTAATTTTGAGTTGTACATACTTATAGTTTAAAAAGTCTTCCATACTCCTATTAATAAATTATTCTATTTAAGTTATTGAATTAAATAAAAAATAAATACAGGTATATAGTCTTTACCTATATTTACAACTCTTTATTCCACTGTTCTAAGAATAAATATTCAGTTAAAAATAAAAACTACAAAACTAAAATTCTAACAACAGTAATTTAATGTTGACAGATAAAGTTTGTTTTGTGAATACTAAATGGCTGCTGAAAGCATGGATACGATCAGACTAAGATACAGGTCCTTTGGTGTGTCCTGCTATTCTTTATTCCAACTGTGAAGACATCCTTTACACAGTGCATAGTGACTGCTTAGACCACTCTTAGAAGCAAAATCATCATCACGTATTAAATATATCTTCTTCTCCCATCATCCAGGAATCAATGGGATCCAAGAAAATTATATACACAAATACAAATGTGGACTAGATTTGCATGGCAAGACACAAACAGTGGTCATCTCAATGATCCAGAATATTCTTTTAATTTTTAAATATTATCATTGGTAGGAAAATACAAAAATTAAAAACAGCCATTTAAAAATAGTCAGAGAAGACACCATCAGCACTAATTTGAAGACACAATGTTAAACATACATTATCATAATCTAGGCATTAAACAACCCTATTCTAGGTATAATAAAAACCTCATCAGTTCTCATAAGCCCTTCAACAGAAAATTTACTTTTAAAAAATGTAAGCCATACCTTATTTAGCCATTCTTGCTAAATAAGGTAAAAACAAAAATACACTTCCCATTATTTGAGAAGACTGGAATCCTGGTGATAATATGCTGAGCTCTGACTCAAATGATTTATAGATCATCAACATGTGTTTCTTAGCACCCTGCATGCATACAAAGGTTGCACACTGTATGAATCCAATTATATGACATTCTGGAAAAGGCAAAACTATAGAGAGAATAAAATGATCTGTGGTTGCCAGGAGTTTGAAAGGAAGAAGAGAGGGATGAGTAAGTGAAACAGGGAATTTTTAGAGCAGTAAAAATATTCTGTATGATATTGTAATAGTAGGTATGTGACATTACATATTTATCAAAATCTATAGAACTTTACAGCATAGTGAACCTTAATGAATGTAAATGTTAAAAAAAAAAATCATTTAGGAGACTGCAGATTCCAGGAAGGAATGTAGACTCTGATAAGAATATCTAACTGTATAATATAATATCGCTAAAAAGGGTGGAAAAGGAAAGGTGCTGACCTAAGTTACTTTGGAAATGAGTAGAGTCTGAGACTAAAGGCAAAGTAAGCACTGTACTCTAGCTGATAACTCATACCACAAGAGTACATGAGTTAATTCAGATACTGCTTATACATGTATATTGAAACTAAATAATTAAAGAAATAGATAATGGATGGTGGCAGCCCAATTGTCATTGTTGGAGAGAGAATTTAAAGATAAGCAAAGGGATGACGCTAGAATGAATCCATGTGATAATGGATTCAAGTTAGAGACATGAGTATGAACTCATGTTTAGCTTAATATAAAGATATTTACATATAAATATGTATATATATATATGCTGGTTAGTAAGCATATACGTATTTCTGTGCTTTGTCAACTAAGAAAGAATAAACAAAAGCAACACCCCCATAGCAATGAGCATACTTAGCACCTAGACCTTGGTTTCTAATACCATTTTCCGATAAAAAGAAATGGCTAATTCTAGGACTGTGGCAGGAAATATACAAGATGAGCCTGAAGTATTTCGTAGTACCACAAACAAAGCAAGTGCTTTAAAAAACAAACAAAAAGAAGCACACTTGTGGGGGTATGTCGAAGGAGCTGTTGATGGCCAAAGCTGAAAGAATTTGAGCAATAAAATTAAGTAGGTTTGGATTATAGCCAAAAGTATAAAATAAATTTTCATGAGCCCATACTGATATAAACATACAATTAAGTAAATTTATAAATGGGGAAGAGACAAATCTCTCAGGCAGAATTCCAAATAGTTTACATAGCTACTCATCTTCGAAGAGAAGGGAAGTACAATTCCTCATTCCTTAGGTGCGGGCTGCTTATAGTGATTTCCTTCCAAGGAGTAGAGTATGGAAATGGAGTGGGGGAAGGAGTATAGAAATGCAGTGGAGAAGCCTGACAAACGCTACCTTAGCCAGGTGATCAAAGTTAACATTAATAGTCATGTATCATGTTGACAGTAGGTTCCCTTGATGTGATACGATGAAAATGGCACTTTACCTTTGTAGTCTTCCTCCTAGTAACTCTTAACTCCAGTCTTATCATGAGAAAAACATCAGAAATTGTCTAGCTGTGTGGTATCCTACAAAACACCTGACCAGAACTGTCAACATCACCACAAAGAGTCTGGTAAACTGTCACAGCCAAGGGAAGACTAGAGAGATATGACAATGAAATGTAATGCGGTATCCTGGAGGCAAAAA
>NW_024352783.1:1875267-2233795 GCF_902729225.1 Pteropus medius
AAAAAAAAACAACAAAGGAAATTTGAATAAACGATGGACTTAGTTAATAATTATATATCAATATTAGTTCTTTAGATGTAAAAAATATACCATACTAATGTAAGATGTTAATAACAGGAAATCAGGTGTGGAGTATATGTGAACCCTCTTGTACCATCTTCTCAGATTTTCTGTAAATCTAAAAATTTAAGGTCTATTACTTTAAGAAAAATCCCTACAGCTAACACATTTAAAGATAACATTAAGCATTTTTTCAAGATCAGGAACAAGGCAAAGATACCTATTAGTCTCATCACATATAATCAATGTTTTGGGAAAAAACAAAACAAAATCTAGAGCTGGAAAAGTTATACCATCTGATTTCAAGACTTCCTATAAAGCTACACAATCAAGACAAAATGGTATGAATGAAAGATCAATCAACAGAAGAGTCCAGAAATAGATTCACACATAAGGCTACCCATATGATCCTCAGGTTCCATAAAAAATGTCAGCAGTTCTATTTTTTTCATTTTCTTAGAATCCCTATTTATATGCAAGAGTGAGAACACATTCATACCTTCCCTTGGATTAAAGTGTAAATTCTCGAGAGGCTCTGGAGAGCAATATACTATTTCTGTTAATCCTTAGTAAACCCCATGAGACAAGTGTTACTGGAGGCGAAGCTCAAAGAGGTTAAGTGATTTGTAATTACACAGCTGGTCAGTGGCAACGTTGGTCTAAATTGCAATCTCTGATTCCAGAGAATTTTTTTTTTTTTAATCACATTCAGAAAGGAAAAAGAAGACATCAGATCAAACATTCCAAGATGGCCTTGTTTATTCTGTTTTGTTTTGTTTTGTTTGAAAGATGAGATCATTCACGTTTCCTCTATAAAATAGCTTCTAAACTATTGCTAACGTTTAATTATTTACTACAATGAACATATTAGTTTCATAAGCCAAATTTATGATTGAGTGTTTCTGTATGCTGTGTTATACTTAGTATTAATTTAGAGCTTTTTTGCATAGTCAGTGGAATTATTTAAATGCTATAAAACTAAAAAATAATCTTATTTGTAATAATTATAAAAATGTACAGTTGTTACTTGTTATGCTATATCTTGTTGGTCATTATCATAATTATCTAATGTTATGACTGTGGTCAAGAATACAACTTCCATTGGAGCAAAGATCATTTGCTAACACTGTCCTCCCTCACATAATTGATTATAGAAAACCCTAGACAATTTTTATACCCTCATTTCATCACTTAAGCTTCTGGATAGTCTCTCAAAATATCTAGACCCAAACTATTAGATCTCTGCTCCCTTTGCAAAAAAGCCTACATATCGAATCTACCAGGACCTGACTCTGAGTAATTTCCTTTCCTCTGGGACTCAAAAATGCTAAGAGGAGGTCACAGCCTTGTGTTTCCATATCTGACCCTGCTACTGAATATATAGAACATGTTCATGATAGTGAATATTTTGAGCATGTTCACATTCTTATAATACAGAACAGAATATATAAATCCAAAAAAAGGACATTAGGAATGGAGAAAGTCTTGAACATTATTTCTGGGTTCCTCTTCTTAGATCTCAGCAAAACAGACTAGCTTTTTATGAAATTCATAAAATGCTGTTATTTCTAAGTTAGGGCTTACTCTCCCTATTTCAATTGGATTTCATACAGATGAAGAATTTTAAAAATACTTATGATGATGGTAACACAATTGTAATGCACTGTAACCATTTATTATCTCATCTGATACTCCTGACAATCTGGAAAGGTAGACAGGAAAACTGTCATGGTATTTTATAGATGTCAAAACAAGCCCACACAGATTATATAATTTGTCCAAGTTATCCCATGAGTAAGCAGTAACACACAAGAAGATGAGACTCTGCATTTCAATTCGAAAGCTTTACTCAGTAGCCCATGCCTCTTATTTTTCAAATTTCAGGTGTATGTCTAACTCCAGACTAAACATAGTCTGCATTTTTCCCATTCCATAGAAACATCACCTTGATTTCTCCATACTTCCTTTCTTATAGAAGATCTCTGATGAAGCCCAGATAGTTGATTAAGACTTAAATTCTGAGAGATTCAGTACCATGATATCAGTCAGAAAGTTGAAATTAACCACATACTCTTGTTTTAAAAAAACAAAGAAGAAACATTTTTCCACTCACGAAGAGAACATTAGTCCTTTGAAAAAAAGTTACCTACATTTTTCCCAACTAGTTTTCAGATTCCAGACATATTTTAGGCACGTATCTCCATTCTAAAAAGAGGGTGTAAAGGAAAGAGATCTGTGCCAGTCTATTCCTGAGGCAGGTATTTATAGGCAAGTCTCTTAGAGCCACAGTCCACCCATGCATCTTTGACTTTCTGATTATATATCTTTTAAGTAATCCTTGTGTATTTACTCTATGTGTATTTTTAAATTCTCCAAGCATAGGGGAAAAAAATCCAAATGTAAAGTACTATATGAAACATAGTATAACTAAAACTGGTAGTGGTGGGAGGTTCCATTAATTAAAGAACTGCTGACGTGAAAATGTCCCAATATTATAAAATGTATCAGTAGACTGATACTTTGTACTATGTTTTACTCCTCTATGCCAGTTATCAATTTATTGCCTCTCAGCTCCAGATTCACCCTTCAGTACTGACTCTGCACTAATGGGCTTAACTCTAAGCATCTCTCCTTTGCAGCAAGCATGATGTGACACCTTATCAGTAGAGGGCACTGGAGGGACAGTGCAAGAGGAAAGGGTCATTCTATGATAGAGTGTGCTAGCGTTTTTTCTTCTTCCTGCTGCTGTGCTATGGGTACAAAGAACATCCGGTGGTGCTGGGTCCCAGCTGTGAGCCCTAAGCACAAAACCGCTCAGAGAACTCAAAGCCTCAAACAAGTGACCACCTTGCTACAGCTCTCCAGACAAAGACATCATGCACCATCCAGTGGGCCAGCTTCCAGGGTCACAACTCCCACTGCCTGCTCACCAGCCTCTGCCTGCCTTCAGCCCTGAGGAGTGTTTCCTGCTTGCCAACCTTGGCTATGGTTTCTCACTGGGTGGCCTCAGTTCACCTTCAACCCAAGAAAGAGCAGTGTTTTCTGTGGACCAGCTCTAGTCTGGGAAAAAGTGAACTTTTCTGCCATCCATTGGGCTGTGGAGAACTCTACACCTTCTTCAATGAGATCTGAATCCCAACCAGGGAGTTCTGTTCCTGGGTCACTGGACACTGCTGAGGAAGTGGTACAGTGTAATAAAAACAAGAATACTCAATAAAAATGTGCCTACTAAAATAATATGAGCCCCAGCTATCCCTACTCCCAGACTCTCTTTCTCCAATCAGCATTCAGAACTCTTAGGGGCAGGTACACCCTAAGACAGCAGTCTCCAACCTTTTTGGCACCAGGGACCGGTACTCCTATGAGAATTTAATGCCTGATGATCTGAGGCGGAGCTGAGGCTGTGATGCTAGCGCTGGGGAGCGGCTGCAAATACAGATGAAGCTTCACTTGCTGCTCACCTCCTGTTGTGTGTCCCGGTTCCTAACAGGCCACAGACTGCATTGGTCTGCAGATCAGCATCAGTCTGTGGCCGAGGGTTAGGGACCCCTGCTCTAGGAGGAGACTGGAGGATATTTTCCAGAAACAGACTAGCCCAAGAGAAAATATGTATATATTCTGATATTTGAAACTCTTCTAATGACATAGTTGGGTCTTCCCTCTATTGCCCTAAAGTGAGGCTCAACTGTTAAACTTCAGCCAACACGAAGTCCTTCCAATCAACTTTTCTTGTCTCACTTCTATATATGAGCATTTACAATCAACAGACATTTGAAAAAAGGTTCCAAAACAAATGTCTTTTTCTTGAGAGTTGGGGCAAACACACACACATCCTCAGAAAGATAAGAGAAGACAATGTATCCACAAAACCATAATAAAAGGATAAAAAAAGGAACTTTCAGAGAATAGGAATGAATTCTTAGAAATTAGGATAGCAATAACAGTTCTGATTCTTGATGGTGGTAATAGTTACATATCGATGTATGTGATAAAATAATATAGGACTACACACATACACTATACTAATGTTGAATTCCTAGTTTTGCTATTGTGCTATAATAGTATAAGATGGAACCATTGAGAGAAACTGGGTGAACAGTATGTGGAACCACTATACTACTTTTACAACTTCCTGTGAATCTGTAATTATTTCAGAATGAAAAGTTAAGAAAAAAGTTTTTTAAAAGATAGGATAGTGAGAGAGGGAAGGGGAAGGAGAGAATCAGAAGGAAGATAGAGTTGAGGACATCATTTATGAAATATAAAGCAATAAAATATAAGAGAAAATTTTTTAAATTAAATGAAGAACTAATTCTTGAGGTCCAACAATGACAACAGAAACTACCAAGAGAGAAAGAGAAAAGAGAAAAAAATCATGTGGAGGAAATTAACAATCAAATAATACAAGCAAGTTTCCCGAAATTAAGGACATGAGTTCTCTGATGAAAAGTACATATGAAGTGTTCAAAGCAATGACTAAAAAGTCACACCCATGTATTGTGAAACTTCAGAAGACTAGAGATGAAAAGACTTTAAAAGCTTTCAGAGAGAGATGGAAGAAAAAAATAGCTCACATACAATGGAAATCAGAATGGCAGACCTTTCAAAAACAACCCCGAAAGCTGCAAGCTAATAGAGGAATGCCTTCAAAATTCTGAGAGAATCAACTACAACCTAAAATGCAGTGATTTTTTCAATCAAACATGAAGGGAGAATAAACTGATTTTCGAATGTGTAAGGTCTTAAGGGTTTTTTTTCTTTTTTACCTTCCATTCACCCTTTTTTGGAAGTTCCTAAAAAATGTGTTTGACCAAAAAGGAAAGAGGGAAGAAAGAAGAAGACTTGAGATCCAGAAAACAGGGGACACACATCAAAGAGAGACAAAAGGCACTCCATTCCCAGTGTGGTGGTGGTGTAGAGACGTCAGGGCCTGGATACAGTCAATCCAGATTAGACCAGGGAAATAAAAGACTCCAATCATAAGATAAAACTGACAGACTACTGATCTGGCCTGAAATGTGGTGTTCCCCCCAAATTCATATGTTGAAATCCTATCTCCCAAGGTGATGGTATTAGGAGGTGGGCCTTTGGAAGATGCTTAAGGCACAAGGGTGGAGCCCTCATGAATGGGATTAATGCCTTATAAAGAAGACCCCCCACAGAGCTCCCTAGTCCCTTCTGCCACAAGAGGACACAAGAAGTCCACAAGCTAGAGGAGGGGCCTCACCTGACCATGCTGGCACCCTGATCTCAGACTTCCAGCCTCCGGGACTATCAAAAATAAATTTCCGTTGCTTATAAGCCTCCCAGTCTGTACAATTTCGTTGTTAACAGCCAGAATGGACTAAGACAGCTACCAACAGTGTTTGTCTATATTGAAAGGAATTTCACAATTCTATCAGAGGTTTTATTTGGGGGGAGGGAGGAGCATAAAAAAGTATCAATAAAGACAACTAAGCAAATTAAAAAATAAGAAAGAGGGAATTACAGAATTTAAAGAGAAAAAAACATCTAATTCTAGTATACACTGTGGCTCAGCCATGAACAACATTTATATAGTCATAGTTCTGTACACACTGATTTAACTGAAATGTGTGAGCAATGGGAGGGAGAGGGAAGTGTGCATGTACAGAATTGCTAGGTTAGATTAACATCTTCCTTAGGAGGATGTCAACAGAGTCTAAGATTGGAAACATTAAGAAATAGTAGCACATTAACTGGAAATATAAATCTTATACTATAGATATGAACATATAAACCACTTAAAGAATTAGAAGCACCACTTCTCAGGAGAAGGACTGTGAGCTGCGGAGGGCTGATGGGGAGAACTCCTGCTTCTCCTAAGCTTTCTAATTCTCTCTGACTTTTCAAATTATGTAGAGGTATTACTTTGATAAAAATTAAAATTTAATTTAAAAAATTAAGTCTAAAGAACTTTAAATGAATAGCACTGCAAGTGAATATGACAAAAAAACATGAAGAGCTTGGAAATACTGCTTAGGCAATGAAGAGCCACCGAAGGGTTTTAGCAAGCAAGTGACATGATCAGAACTGCATTCTACAAAGAAAATTGTTGAGATAGAAAAAAACAAAGGATGAACTAAAAGCAGGAGTTAGAAGGTTTTAAAAAATAGAAACTTCTAGTGGACACCAATATTGATCTGAGGTAAGAGCACTCTGGACTCGTCTGTGGCAGGAATACCAGAAAAGCACAAGTGGTGGCCACCAGGAGGGCGTCTCAGTCTTTATTCATCTAGTAGTTCTCTGACTATAATAAATAGTATTAACTACAAGGAAGGGGAGAGCCAGTCATTAATATTGTAATCTTTCTTGTAGAACATTCTCTCACATACAGATAAAGAACCACCCTGAATTATGAATCAGTCTTTCAAGAGATTTCACCTAGTGTGTATTTTAACCAGGTCCCAGTTAGACCACCCTTGAAAAAGCTGACCACTAAGGTCCTGGACCTCAGAGCTGAGAGGCCAAACCTTGAAAGTAATGATGCTTGGTTAAAAACCACAAAGCGGCACTTACTGATACGCCTTTTCACGCTTCAGGCCTCTGGCCCACACATTTAGGAACAGAGATGAAAGAACATCAGGTTAACTTTGATTTTTCTTTATAACGGGCTACAAAAAGATGGATCAGAGAAAACGAGGTAGATAATGTATCTGGATTTCAGGAATACATGGGACAAAAACAAACAAACAAACAAAAAAACTGAAGCTATTATCTCCTGTGATTAATCAATTAGAAATGTGTCCAATTTTGAAAAAGTCGGGGGTGGGGGAGTGCCTATGAAGGTCCATGAGAATAGGGAATGCTGAGAAATAAGTAAAGATATACCAGGGAAAAACAGTGAGAGTCATACCTACCCATATGCACTCAGGACCTAGCCACAAATTGGAAATCAGAGTTAAGTCAGGGTACCCTGCCCCCACCACACCCCCACCACTGCTTAGAACCTCTCTACTCCAAGTGTGGTCCCCAGGCCAGCAGCAGGGGCATCCCCTGGAGGCTTTTAAACAAGCAGAATCTCTGGCCCCACCTCTGAACTAAAGAATCAAAATCTGCATTTTAACAAGATCCCCAGGTGATACTTAAGCCTATTAAAGTTTGAGAAGTGCTGACTTAGAAGATAGAGAAAGAAGCCCTTCCAGCTTTCTGTTCCCGAAGGTTCTCAGGATGGTGCTGGAAGGGGTGGAACCTGGACAACCACTCT
This sequence comes from Pteropus medius, assembly GCF_902729225.1. Taxonomy (NCBI): domain Eukaryota; kingdom Metazoa; phylum Chordata; class Mammalia; order Chiroptera; family Pteropodidae; genus Pteropus; species Pteropus medius. Next base: position 1,882,553 of record NW_024352783.1, read on the forward strand.
GGTGCCTTATACTGCCTAGGCAGCAACAGAGACACGTGTACTGTGTGAAAGTGGTAAGCAGAACCTGCAACTGTGTCTCTTCTAGAAAATGCACTGACTCCAGGACACTTAGTTGTTTTCTTAGGAGCTTGATTTTAGCTTAAAAAAAGAACACAAGCATGGACCGCAGATTTTCCTTTTAGCTGCCTATTTTATTTAAACAAAAAATGCTAAACATTAATTTTAGTTGTACTTAATTGAATAATTTCTCAGGGGAATAGTTCAGGGAGAGTTTAAAACTGCCTGTTTCCAAAAGCCATTACAAATTGGCATATACTTTAATGTCACTGTGCCAACCCAAACAGCGTGCTTCAATGTCCCTGGGGCCGCCTTCACTCCAGATGTGTTCAGAACTCCTAGTAATAGAATGCAGGCAAAAACCATATTGACACGAAGTAGTATTTTGAATATCCTTTTCCAATTATCTGGAATGAGATAATAGATCCCTAATTGGAAGCACTGGGGTGAGGGGACGATCAGGTCTGTGGTTTCTCCCTTGTGAATGCTTTTTATTAGTAAAAAAAATGAGAGTCTGTACAAGAGTAAAAGAAATCTCCTTTGCCACATTTAATCATTTGAACATCTATAAAGTTAGAAACTGTCCCATGGCCACCTCTAATTAACTAGCTAATTTTTAACAGATTGGTCTTTTCCTACAAATTGTAAATACGAAGGGATTGGGGTTGGGGGACAGAGAAATGAAACTCGAGTGAAAGAAATCCAAAAAAACACTTTGGCAAAAGAACAGACCAAAGTGGTTGTGTGCAGGTGTTGCTCCCCCTGCCCCCATCCCACCCAGATACCCTCAGTTCTGTTTCAAGCTTATATGAATGGCACAGATTCTGAACTTCTCTTTTATTTCTGACTCATAACGGTTATAACAACACTGCCAGGTAAACCATCATTGTTTATGACTGATTTGTTAAACTGCATCCCAAACTAAATTTGCTGATAAAAAATCACCTTTTCGTTCTCTAATTTAAGCACGTAGAGACAAAAATTAAGTAACGAATTTTATGTTTTGCTAAATTGAAGTTTCTACCCTTACCATTCATTTATCTAATAAATGCCAATTTAAAATTCAGGTGTAAGTACTTTTGTACAAATCTGCACACTCTTCAGTTACAGTGGAGACTGGCCCCCATACATCATAAAATGCTGTAACGTGCCATGCAATCATGGCATGCTTAGTTACTGAAGTTGTCTATTTTCACAGATGTCACAGAGAACCCATCTGAAAAACTATGCATAAATGCAGCTGTTCTTGGCTGTTAGCAAGATATACTTGGAAACCGTGTTCCCTAAAATGTTCAAAACTGGAAAAGGTTTTCTAAATATAAATTAATTACCAAATTTCATGTGTTGACAAGCAAACACTCTAATGTTTATGCTCCAACTTGACAAAGGAAATTTAAGCATATTACTCAGAAATCTCTAAAGAAAACAAAGTCCATATATGGTATTTACTTCATTACATTTTTTTCCTAAAATGTTTAGAAATATTTTTATCATGAAATGGAACATGCAAAGAGAAAAAGAACTTATATGTACAGTTTAACAAATAGTAGCAAAGCAAAAACTGTATAATCATCACATGCTCACACAACTTGGTACTACAGTACTATACCAATCCACCTAAACTCATTCACTCAACCAGGCAATCAACGAACTTTAGGCCAGACCCTCCGTTATTATGTGCAAATTCAAACACTTTAGCATGTATTACTTGCTAGCATATTTGCTCAAAATCTACAAGTCTTTAATTGTTACCTACCTGAGTTTCAAAGAAAATAAATATATAACTTTATCATACAGCCAGGGAGCATTTTCCTCCAATAAATCTACACAAGAGGTTTGTGCTCTTGGGATGCTTAATAATATATCACTTCTGAAAGGACCACAAGAAAGGGCTTGGTGGTCAGTCACACCCAGATGTGAACTTTTCTCTCTGACCTATATCAACAGTGACTGATGTTCCCAGTGTTCCTCTGATTAACCCCTGAAGTTGGGCCTCTTCCTCCAGAACAAAGGCCTCCCCACTTGGGAGCTACTTAGAACTTTCCCAAGCACCTTGCAAACTGTCTTATTTTCCACACTGTGTAGAGACCTTAAAAAAAAGCATTTGATCTAGTATAAAAACACTAAAATCCCTGGGAGTAAAAGGAATGTCCTCTTAACTCTAAGAAAACCTTAATCTGTAGCTTGGCTTTAAAAGAAACAGTTTTACTTTACTCATCGCAAAGTTTTCAAGTAAACTTGGTTTGTGAGATTCTCAGAAGCAGTTCAGCTGTTTGAAAATCACGCATTGGAAAATTCCTATGTTACAAAGTCCAAGATAATCAATGTTAAAACAATATATATAACAGCATCATTTCCTTACTAGGTTCCATTTCTGTCGGGAAAGGAGGGAGAAATTTAAACCAAGATCATCATTTAAGCCAATAACCTACAAGATGAGATGTGCGAGATGATTGATTGGAATACAGAAAGAAAAAATGAAAACTTCTATTAATATGCTGTATTTAGTTTTTAATCTTGACCTTTTCTAATTTCTAATTTTAGGAGCCACATAATATAGAAAACATTAGTACATGTAATTTTATAAATGTAATTATAAAATAATATTCTAGGGGATTGCTCATAATTTTTGCTAATGTGATACATTATCTAAAAAATGTTGACGGCCACTGGCTGAGTGGTATAGATTATCCATAGAAGAATACAAGGAGATGTAACCCAAGAGTCTAAAAGTTAAATGTCTTCGTCATTATTCAAGAAAACATTAAATAAGTCCTAATAGTTATAACTGAGCATTTAGCAACTTGAATTGGGGGAGGGTTAAAAAAACCATAGAAATACATCATCCAAGAAATATATGGTAAAACGTTCATATTAGGGAAAGCTGAATGAGGGATATAAGGGAATTCTATTATTTTTGCAAATTTTCTCTAAATCTAAAATTAGTTGCAAGTAAAACACTTAAAATCTGTAAATTATTTTAAATAAAGCAAACTGGAGGTTAACTCTGAAATGGCACACTTCCTCGCATCACCTAACACCCAGTCTCTCCTATGCCATGGATTACCATAACTGATGCACCTGTAATAGGTGTATCTCACAGCTCTACTTCCCTGCAGCGCTGTGAGAGCTTTTGTCGAAATATGTTTGTTCACAGAGTGCTCTTCACATATAAACACAATCTGTCTTTGGAGTTCTGATAGAAGATGACAAAAATAGGTTTGAAGACTGCTGAATCATAGATTAAAGAATATAGAGGAAGTAGAGAAGGGCATAATCAAAGGGAAAGATAATGAAAGAATTTCAGGACATGATTAGGTGTTTGCTTTAGAGGAAAAAATGGCAATGGCAGAGTGCTGAACAATAAATAGGTAGTGGACACCAACTATGTGTCAGACACTGGACTGAGCACTGGGATATAAGAGCAATTGGAGCAGACACAACTACTGCATTCAGGAAGCTTGCAGTCTATACTAGAAAATAAAACGGACCAGTGAGGAGACTGTGCACGATGTAATGGGAGTAGTGTGATATAATGGGAGCTGAACTAAGCCAGTCATGTAAGATAAGAAAGTAGAGGCCAAGAGAAGAGATAGTGAAGAACAGAATTCACCCAACTTGTCACAATGAGAAGAAATTCTTTGCTCACAGGCAACAGATTAGGGCTAAGTGGCTCTTTACTCTCGAGAAACAGGATGGCCTGGCAAACTCTTATACTATTACTATACATAAACCAGTAAGCACTGTCCAAAGGTAAGGTGTAGACCGAGAGGCTGATGGGAATGGGATAAGGAGCTGTGACTGTCGGGAGTACAGCTGTGACTGTCATAAAGGAGACCTGCTTCCAGAGATTTGGAGGTTACTCACATTCTGAACATCAAGTGGCAAACCTACAGGCCACAGTTGAGGGTGTTGAAGAGTAGCCTTTCTCTCTCCATTGTTTTCTTTTCTGTTCTTAACTACCCTGGCCAGTATACTCCCCAAGTCTAAAAAAATAAGACCCAATACTAGGGGAACCCCCACCAAGTTTCCTGTGTTTCAAACAACCCCAACACCACATCTATCCATTGAATATTTGCTAGATGAATAGATAAATACAAAGAATCCTAAGGTCAAGAGCACCTGAATGAAGGCAGGGCTGTGAGCAGCTATGGGAAGGGTGCTGCCAGCATGAGAACCGTGCCCGAGGTAACATGGGTACATCTGAACTCACCTTTCAAATAAGATCTTTCTTCTTATCCTCAGTGCTATCATGACTGTCCAGCCACAGTGTACTTGATTTTTAAATTAAAGTACCAATGCAACTTAGTGCTTAATCATACAGCGCTGTATTATTCACTGATTGTTTTATGTGTATTAGTCTTCCCTCCCTGACAGTAACACAAGCTTTTTAAAGATTCAGATTGTATTTTATAATTCTCTGCCAATACGCACATCGTCAATTATATTGCTAGGCATACACACCAGGTATTCAGCATACTGATGATTAAAAATTAATTTTCAGGTAGTAGCTCTGAATCTAACCCCAAATCCCTTGCCACGTTAAGGCTTCTTGAAGGAAATAATTGAATCGTACACTTCTTTTTATCACCTGTGACAGCTATCATGGTGTTTACATTTTATATACTAAATCGAGATTAACTCATGGCTGCAGAATCTAAAACACCAATCTTAATGTAGATATTTTTCCCTAGAGAAAGTTTATATTTTAAAAGTGTTTATTTTGAAAAAGAATAATTTTCACATCAAAATTGATTAAATTGATCATTTCTCCACTAAGCAGCAAAAACTTTCCAGAGAGTTCTAAGAACTGAGTCAATACTACAAATATTATTCTAATGAAAAATGAGGCACTAAAAGAAAGTATAAGATAAAACCTCATTAGGAGATGGTTCTAGACCTAACCCAAAAAAGACAAGAGGATTTATTCAAGAAATAAAATACAATGGACTATTTTCTCCTCAGAGCTTACCCATTTACCATGTTCTTCCCAGTTTTCTGAAAAATGGGAAGATGTTTTAATTGAGAATTGTCTTGAATATTAACAGTTTCTAACTTACTTTACAAAAGTCTGTTATTAATCAATTACCTTTTTAAACAGGGGGTGGGGGTGCACTATGGATTCCAGAAAATATGTGCCATTAGCTAGGATCCTTCATAGGAGAAAAGTAGAGGAAGTTGAATTTCGGCAGCAAAAGGATCAACAAATAAGGGTAAGTATTTAGCATCTGGTGATCATTTCATAATGTATACAAATATCAAATCACTATGATGAACACCTGAAACTATCAAGATATTGTACACTAATTATATTTCAATTAAAAAAAAAAGCTCTATCCAAGAATGTCAAGGGCTGCTCACACAGGTACTGAAAACCTTTCTGTTACTAGAGTTGGTCGCTGGGTCATAAAAGGCAAGGACCTTAGGACTCACCCCAAACTTCAAGGGCCATTTACACCTCCACTGAGAGGACTGTGGTTTCTGAGCTCACAGTCCTCTGTCTTGCTCTTACAGAACCTGATTTTTCTAAAATAAACAAAGCAGGGAGGAGTGAGAGAGACAGGAACACATGTCCAGTCTAGCTACTAAATCTCAGAGGATTCACAAAAACTCTCCATGAATTAGGAATTATCTGCATGTGAATTAGGAATTATCTTTTATTTTAGTATAGGTTAACTTTTCAACAATTGTGTAAAGGTCACCCTGTCATCCATTGATTAACCAATAATAGTACTGTACAGGGGAATTAAACTCTAATGAATCAACTTGGAACTCACTGCATTACATACCCTTCCAGAATAAGAGTATGAGCTGTGTAGATGAAGAATTAGTAACACTTCTCATACTCTTTTTCACAACATTCTTGTTAAAAAATTAGAAAAGCATGATCCCATCAAGTATTCTTAGATGGATAACCCCATGGCACATGGAACACACTCAGTAAACATTTACTGACTAAATGAGTCCTAGGAACTCATCAATTGTACTGAACATCAGCTGCTAGGGACTCGTAGAAATTGCTGCCCCAAACTTCCACAATTCTCTTAAGCCCTAGACCCCACACCCACCTCCTTTCTCACTCTCAGCAGGTGCTATCATAAATTATTTCACAGAAAAAAAGAGGCCCTTTAGGAAAAAAAACTGCCAAGTTCTCTCCCCTCTACTTCTTAATCAACCTGTAGGCACGCATCAGTTCTGTCTATATGTCGCCTCTTCTCCTTGAAGGAGGATCTGCCACCTGTCTGCTGGATCCCAATATGCCCTTCCCCTTCTTTGGACCTTGCTCTACCTACAGCTCTCTCTTGCACCTTCAGGGAGATGAAGATGACTCCTTTCTCAGTCTGCAAATATGCTCAAATCTTTCCCTTCCTATTAAAAGCCAGCCCTGAAGTTCATGCTTTTAAAGTTTCCTTCTTTAACACCAACCCTCTTGAGAAGTCAGTCTATTAATTTTGACTCCATGATTTGAACTGTCATTCACTCTCAACCTATTACAACTGGGCTTGTGGTACCATTATTCTAGGGACACTGTTCCTGCTGAGGTAAATCAGTGAGCTAACTGAGAATTCCAGTAGCTTATTTTCAGTCTTCATCTTATTGACTTTTCCGCAGAACTTGAAACTTCTCAGAACCCTGGACTCTCTACACAACACCAACATTATCCGGGGAGTCTGAACTCTCATCTTCTCCAACCAAAACAGGGTCTCTCAATATGAGATTGTGAACAGGCATTTTTATAGGCAAAATGCACATGCGTGCTCATAAATAAATCTGCTGCTGAAATTCAACTTCCTCCTCCTTTCTTCTATGAATGATCCAGGCTAATGGCACATATTTTCTGGAATTCATAGTTTCACAGCTTCTCAAGAGGGGTCTATGACCTCCCCCAAAGTGAAGAAATACCAAGGGACTATTGCAATAGCCTCCTAACTAGCCTCCCTGCTTCAAGTCCTTACAACAATCCTTACGCCTACCAAACTCCTTTCTAATCTAACTTTCACATTACTATCAAAATTATTTTTCAGATTATATCACATGGTGGCAAATCTGCCCTGCCTTCTCTTACTGTAAATAAAGTTTACAACACAGTATGTTGGAATACAGCCATGTTCATTCACTTGCTTACTGACTATGGCTATGTTCTTCCTTCTGAGGTATAAATTGCTTTTCTTTTATTGAGGTGAAATTCACGTAACACAAAATTAACAATTTTAAAGTGAACAATTCAGTGGCATTGAGTACACTCACAATGTTGAGCAAACGTCATCACTATCTAGATCTAAGCATTTGCATCACCCTCCCCCCTCCAAAAAACCTGTACCCATTAAGCAGTTGCTTCCCAATACTCTGTCTCTCTAGCCCCTGGCAACCATCAGAGTTCTATCTCTATGGATTTGCCTATTCTAGGTATCACATAAATGAAATCATGCAATATGTGACCTTTTGTGTCTGACTTCTTTTACTTAGCATAACGTTTTTGAAGTTCATCCACATTAGAGCATGTGTCAGTACTTCATTCCTTTTTATGGCTGAATAATATTCCATTGTATATACCACAATCTGTTTAACCAACTATAGCTGCTTGTGCACTACAACCACAGAGGTCAAGGTGAATAGTTGCAACAGAGACTATATGGCCCACTGCGAAGCTGAAAGTATTATCTGGCTCTTTACTGAAAAAATTTGCTGACCGCTAGATTATACATGTCCTGACCTCTGGAATTAGTGGTTTTGAGAATCACCATGTTAATAGTCACTGCGGCACTATTTGGAACGGAAAAATACTGGAAACAAAATGTCTATCGTTAGAGAATTGGTTAGATTATGGCAAATCCATACTATTTAATATTCTGTACCTCCACAGAAGAATCAGGTAAATGTGTACATGCTAACAGAGTGAGAGTTCTGGGTTTGACTGGGTTAAAAAATAGCTAAGGTTTATAATATGTGTAGTATATATGCCCCTTTTCTTAAAAAATATAAACCCATCAATAAGTACAGATGTACATATCTGCATAAAACTTCCCTGAAGTTTTATGCAGATATGTACATCACAAGAAACGTTAACTTACCATATTGTAATCACAAGAAACGTTAACTTACCACATTGTACCTTTCTGTACTGTCTGAAATGTCTAACCTCATACATGTATTTATTAGTGCTGTCAAAAGATAATAAGTAAAGAGGAAATTATGGTCCATTTATTTCTATTCTTTATAAATCTCTATGTAAAATAATGAAAAGCAATCTAATAGATATTATGCTTTTTAAGAGTAAAATAAAAAGAAAATTCAAAACAAAATGTTATGTTAAAACCCGGTATGAGTTTTGTTTTTTTAATGAGCTTTCACTTTTCTTTCCTCCTTGCAGGTCAATGATCCCTCAAAGAAAAATTCCTACCATAGGTTAGATTTCTATGTCCCAAAAAGCTAGATACTGCACCAGATGACATTTTCAAATGCTGTCATATCAGTCATAGACTAGGTTTCAACCTTAGTTTTCCGCTGATTATTATTGAAAAGCATACTGCATCTGTCAGACACAGGACAATGCAAATCTTCTACTGCCACAGAGCTTGGCACGGTGGTGACCTGGGCTTCAGCACACAAGTCAGCCATGACATGTTGGTTTGCAGGTTCTATCTATTTATGCTGATGGTCCCTAAACATTTTCCAGATGTGTTGACCTCATAAAACTGCCACCTACAACAGGCTGTGAAAGAATTGCTCCAAGTCTGTATTTCTCCCATCCCTCAACTATTGCAACTCCCTGAGCTCCCTGGCTGGGTAACCCCCTAAGTTTTGAAGCTAAGTTGGGCACCAGTCTTGGGCCTTGACAAGAGAATGATAGCAGAGTGGCTCAGCACAAGGTTAGTTTTGCATCTGCCAAGCCCTCCCTGTTTGTGCCCCAGGGCTAGCAGCCTGCTCATTCCTTATTCCTTAGGATTTAAGCTTCTGCTTTGTTCTGGGTTCCCACAAGATTGGGGCCCTCCCTTATTTTCCCAATCAGCCTATCCTTGAACCCTACCCTGCTCCCTTTGATCAGGTCCACATAACGTGCTGCGTTAGTTCCATGTCAACAGTCAACCCACCACAGATGCTCAAACACTGTACTCCCCGCCCTCTTCCCACTCTCCCTTACCACCCTTCCCCCGGCCCCTCCCCCCCCAGGATCTCCTGTGTGTCTGGGGCCTGTTGGACCTGCCTTAAGTAGAGTGGCTGGTCTTCTTCCCTTTACCTATAGCCAGGAGCTCCTTTCTCTGCAGATCCTTTCTTCTCCCACCATGAAACTCTGGTTGCTAGATCCTTACTCCTCCTCCCTCTGAATCAAGCCTAGCCTATCATTGATCAAGCCCTAATTGCAATATCGGCTTTCTCATCAAAACCTTCTGGACAAGTTACTGGGGCACAATGGATATTTGCAGTGTATTTTCTTAAAAGTTACAAATAAAATTAACAGAGGAACCGATTGCAAACTGAAAATAATATCTTTCTTGATGTCGCCTATGTACGAGGCAGTTTGTTTATCTCCTAAGGACTCAAAGATATGGCAGTCCTCCTCCCTTAAGGAGTTTGAAATTCAATAGAGAAAAAAAATCAGATATAACTGTAAATAATCCAATGTAAAGGATACTCTTGGACACAAGAGAGGTACAAAGTGCTATGGAGTGTAAAGGACGGAGAGGTCTTCTCCCACTGGGAAAGCACAGGAAAAGATTCATAAACAAGGCAGCATTTGTGGTTGATACTGATGAATGATCAGGATTTCTACAGGGTGGGATGCAGGCCTGTAGAAATGTCTTCATAGTTTCTGATGAAGAGAAAGTCTATTTTTCAAATCCTATGTATAAATAATGAGCAAATCGGGCTTCTTGTCAATACGTACTTTTCTAATCAGCCGGCTTTTTGTCTGAAACACTATATATCATCCAAAGTTGTGCAGAGAAAAAAATCCTTTTAGGAAGTCATCATTCAACTCTTTACCAAATCTCAAAAACGTAATTTATCACATATTCCGCAATCCAGGTTCTTTCTTTTCAATAGCCTAATTATATATTCATTGTATTTTTAAATTATGTATACTATTAATATCTTTATGATAAATGCCATGATTCCTCTGTCATGAAACCAAAGATGTGGGCCTGAAATAAGGGGGGCATCCACTTAATAACTGCACTTAATAATAATAATAGTGACCAGCTATTGAGCACGCATGAACTTTAAACATTACCACCTAAAGGTTTTCACAGTGAAAAGTAAAACGTTTTTTAAAATTTCATTACAATCCATTATGATAAAAATTTATTAAGATGTTACCTTCAGTAACACTTGCAAAATAATTGCAGAGCAGGCTTTAATTCTTCCTTCTAGTCAAGTGACAGGTAAACTGTATAGCTTCACAAGCTCTACTAAGCATGGAAGACTCCCTAAGTAGTCTGCTAATGTCCTACTCAGCTCAGATCCCCACTGGTCACTGGAGTTATGGAGATCAGCCCCTACAAAAAAGGCTCAAAACACACATTGAACGGCCTGCATTTCCAATAGATGATTCAGTTTCAATCTCTGCCATTCTCTCTCTCACTTACACACACACACCTCACACACACAGCTAAAATATGCCTTCAAGGTCACATCCTTTATACTTGTCCCCACCCTTCTCCAGTAGAATCAGCCAACCACTAAATAAGGCACCCTGCTAATTAGAGCCCAGACATTTTTAAATGTGATAAAGTGCCAAAGTAACCCTCAAGCCCTGAATTTCGACATACTGAAGGATTTCTCCTATGTTAATAAAGATCTGGGGTGGAAAAGTCTATTCTTTGAAAATTTCCAGAGGTACTGACCTGAGAAAACAAAATGACTCCATGTAAGTTATGTCTAGATGTATTTATTAGTTAAGAGGTGGAAAAGTAGCCTGAAATTCATATTTTACCTCTAATTACCTTGTAATTTCTATGATTTTCACAACTACCTTCAGCTTTTCAAAGTTCACATTTCCTACTTTTGCCTTACTAAGTGGTGGTGGAGGTGAGAGTTGTTTCCTAGAGGCTTACAGGCATTTGCCAATTTGCAAGGAGAATGAATTCCAAAATGCATCAGTGATTTGGTTGTTTAGAACTCAAGAATGCCAGAATACACTTTCTCATAGACATAATGTCGTATCCATGGCAAACTGGTTCCCAGGAAACCTACAAAACTTATATATACCGTATCTTAAGACTAACAGTATTAATCCAGCCATATCTGATCAACATACACAACAGTCTTGACCTCTGTCTATTGTGAAATGCCAGGAACACACCTTCCCAGGGTGGCGGTAGCTGTTACCTTGGCATCTTGAGACTTGTCTACTGAAGGAGCAGGATAAAGTTCACGTGGGTATTCCTGCTATAATGAGATATAGGTATTCCTGAAAAACCTTACATCCTGCAAAATCACACTCTAAAAATAACAGGGTTTATGGTGGAAAACACCATCGGGGCAGACCACTTGAAACCTATGTAACTCTGTAACTAGAGAACTAACCAAAAGAATAATTAATACCTAGGGAGATGACTTGGACAGCCCAGGCAAGCAGCTCAGCTGTGGCTGTGGCTGCCTTGAGAGAGATTAAATATGCATTTGACAACAAAGTGGCGGGGTTGGCTTGCAGACATGGTGAGGTCCTGGGCCAGAGGGCTGCTGTTAAGGTGGACATGGAGGGAGTACCCCTGCCAGGAGCCCAGAGTCCTATAAGGCCGGGACGCCTTCTCTGGGGATGGGGCCCCGGGTGCAGGCACTCATTTTTAATTTTCTTAAAATAGAGTTGAAAGGGCGTCTGCTGCTTGTGAGGGCCTTTTCCTTTCTAGTCCAAGATTGTAATTCTATCCACTCTTGCGATTCCTGCTCCTCTTGCCAAAGAAAAACTGCCACTGAACCAATCTGACCTCCAGGATCTAGCAATGTCACTTCTCTACTTTTTAGTTGCGTTAGTTTGTGTTAGGGAATGACATGCTATATAGCAGATCAACTGTGCTCCTAGGACCAGAGACTCGTTGACTCCTCAGAGTTCCCCACTTGGTTAGACAAGGACCTTTCTTAGGTCTCACATTTCCAAATACCCTGAATTAGAGAAGAAGGGGCAGCCATCCTTTGGGAGGTAACTTCTCTCGACATCTATGCCAATTCAGGGAATTCTTTTGTATTCTACTTAGTAATCCCTCTCAAAGTATGTGAATCCTGGGTGGGTCAGTCAGTTTACTAGACCAGCCTTGTCCAATAGAAATGTAATATAAACCAGAAATGAAATAAAAATATTTTTAGTAGCCACATTAAAAAAGTAAAAAGAAACAGAAATATATCTAATAGTATATTTTATATAACCTAATATATCCAAAATATTATCATTTCAACATGTAATCAATACTAAAATTATTAACGAGTTTTTTTGCATTCTTTTTCTTACCAAATCTTCAAAATCCAATATTATTTTGCACACATAGAATATCTTGATTTGAATTAATCACATTTCAAGTGCTCAATTGCCACATGTGGCCAGTAGCTACTACTGTATTAGACAGTTCTATTTTGGTGCTCTGTAATTAGCAAAGTGTCATATTCTAAAGGTATATAATTAAAAGAATATATAACCCAATGAAGCACAAAAAAATGTTTGTCGAGTTCATATTATTATTCCCACAAAGGGTACCTTTCACGTATTAGTTTCAATGCAAACGTATTAGTCCTTAATTACCTAGAAAATTCCATTAACCAGCATATGCCACTACTCCCTAACTACACTCAGTGTTTGATTTAACAGCTTTATTGAAATATAATTCACATACCACGGATTCACCCATTTAAAGTGTATAATTCAATGGGTTTTGGTATATTACATTAATAATTTTTAAAAACTGTGAAAAAGTATATATAAATAAAATTTGCCATTTTAACATTTTAAGTGTACAATTCAATAGCGTTAATCACATTCACAATGTTGTATAACCCTCACTGCTATTTATTTCCAAAACTCATTTACCACCTCGAATAGAAATTCTAACCATCTACATTCTGGAAGGTAGGCCTACTCTCAATTTTACTGAGAAAAGTGATACGGTAAAGCTGACTTGTTGAAGATTAACAGGCTAACAGCAGTAATAATGCCAAACATCTTGGCATTAATAGCATGCTGTCAGGACCAGGAGTGCTGCACTGTATTGGTACTGAAATTTCCCAGAAACCTCTCTTCCTTCCCCTTTCTGAAGTTGAAAAGTTCCTAGGATTACATCTTGGTTCACAAAATGTTTGGTCATACTGCAAGTACCTTGGCAGATATCATAATCCCCTCTACTCAGTCCCTTGGGTGTTTAACAACAAAATCAAACATTTTTTAAAGCATTACTGTAATAGATGAAAGACATACAACTCCACCATAATTTTAAGTTAAAAACAAATATTTGAAGAAATAAAATTCTAATTCTAATGCTTTAACATTTGCTTCAAGCAAGAAACAGTGCATTATGGATTCTTTTTCTTCGCCTGTTTTTGTTGTTGTTGTTTGTTTGTTTCTTTGTTTCTTTCTTTGTTTTTAAGTTCTCAAGGAAAAATAAAGAAGTTCCAACTGATTGATTTTATACGTTTTATTCTGGTAAAACAAGATGTGGAGGAAACATTTCAGAGTACCAAACAGAGCTAATTAATTCCAGCATAACCTCTTCACACAGAGCCCATGCTTGCAAGCAGATGTGCTGGCTAAATATTTCAGGTCAATCTTAGCACATTATTGAAAGTAACCTCCCATTCCTCAGAAGAGTCTGGCGTGCAGCCTGCAATCTACAGCAAACACTCAGACACAGGGAAAAGTGGAATTTAACATCTCTTGATTTGACTCTCCATTTATTTCCAAACCTTTGTATCCACATAAAAATAAAAATGCCCCATAGTCACATATAAACCATACTAAGTATTAGCCACTAAAACAAAAGATGAGGAAGCAATTTTAAATGCATTTACCATAAATGTGCTTTGGGAACTTTCACCTTGTTTCTCATAAACTAGAAAAGTGTACTTCATGTTTCTTTTGATTTCTAATGGCCAATGTATTTAAACTATTAACATTTCATTTCCAACACGTGTCTGTTTCAGAACTAGCAGCTGGACTATTTATTTTGCTAGCTGGTGATAGAATTAAATACAGAGTCTTTGAAAACATTTACCAGCTTTCCCTCTAACCTTCTGTGTACTTTCCAAATTAGGCTACTTTGATTTTTATTAGCTAACGGTTTACATACTGCAATACTAACACTGTTACCTTCAGAATAAATTGTTTATAGCTCAGGTGTGGTTTAAAACATTTTCCTCCATGGAATACTCTTGAGATTGAGGAGAAGAAAATTTGAACTGGTTCACACTAGATCAACAATTTTCCTTTGTGAGTCAAACAATATTTAGGCCGCACAGATATAAATGCCGTCAGGAAAACCAGTTGTGAAAATAGTTCTAGTCCTCTACAAAACCACAGGCTTCCTTTGCAAGTTCCCAAATGCTTTATAATCAAGAAATCACTATCCTCATGGAGAGCTTCGTCATGCATTCTTAAGATTTATTCTTTGACACTACAATTTTGACATAGTAGGCATGAGCCTGGATCCCAGACCAATCTGAATTAAAATTATGACTCTTTTGCCTATTAGCTATATATTTTTAACCACATAATTTAACCTGAGTCTTAGTTTCTAGCTCCGCAAAACAGAAATAATTATTCCTGCCTCATAATGATTGTATTTGCATTGAACAGATGCTCAATTCTGTGGTTTTTGATGAAGTCAAAGATCTTTCATCACAAAGCCTTTCCCAGTATGTTAAGCCCACAACAGCATCCATTATACATTCATCCATTTGCTGAGTCACAAACTATCTATTGGCTCTACTGGAGATGAAAATACAAATCAAATGTGGTCCCTTCTCTTGAGGAACACACACACACACATAGAATTTCTGAGGGGGGAAGCGGTCACAGATATTAAAATGGGGAGAAATTCAAAATAGTGAATACTTTAGTCACTTCACAGAGTATTACAAGGGCCCAAGGAAAGGGGCCAACTCTTCCTAGGAAAGAGAGGAAAAGTTTTATAGAGATGACATCTGAACTATAACTATGTCTTTTAGATGAGAAAGGTGAGAAGAGCATCATAAGTAGAGGGAAGAACATGTGAGAAGCTAGAGGTGTGAAATGGATTGCTGTATTCAGTGTGGCTACAGCATACATGAGGCTGTCTAGGGCCCATGATGGGCTTAGTATGCCAATCTCTGAAAATAGCTATTTTATCCTAAATGTGACAAGGAGCCACTGGGGGTTTTCAGCATAAAAATAACACAATCAAATTTGTCTTTAAGAAGCAATTTCTGTCAGCAGAGGGGTAGATGCACTGGATCGCTGAAAGACTGATGGCAAGAACTGCTGGGCTACAGCAATAGTTCTCAAAGTGAGAAGATGGGGTCTTAGATAAAAGCAGAGGCAGCAGATGTGGAAGAAAAGATGTAACAGACAGTTTCAGAGGTGAAATCAACTGAATTTAGTGACTGGAGGCTGGATGGTGACACCAATAA
Organism: Pteropus medius; assembly: GCF_902729225.1. Lineage (NCBI taxonomy): Eukaryota > Metazoa > Chordata > Mammalia > Chiroptera > Pteropodidae > Pteropus > Pteropus medius. Next base: position 1,898,198 of record NW_024352783.1, read on the forward strand.
CTAAGAAAGAAAGAAACTGAAATAAGTGGAACAGGTTTGTGGGGGAAGATAATGAAATGAATTTTAGACATATTGCACTGGAAGTACCTCTCCAGGTGAAGATGTTGAGTTTGAAATACAGATCTAGGATTGTGGAGAAATACAGATTCAAACATGATTAGCATCTATACAATGTTGAAGCCATGGGAATGGATTAGAATGTAGATCAGCCATTAGAAATAGGAAAGAACTCCAATAACAGCATGCAGAGTAAGAGAAAAACAAGGATGGGGCCCTGAAGAACCTGGGATTTAAATGATGCTTACTTGTGATTCAGTCTGTACTTAATTAGATGTTGCCTTTTATCATTATTTAACTGCAGTGTAAGAACATACTGTCTCCCCAAATAGATTAAAAATATCGTGTTTTATACCTACTGCTTAAAGAGCACCCAGAACAGTAACAGGTATGTAAAAGACACATATGGAATTGAAATAGAAGAAACTTACATGGAGTAGAAGAAAATCAGGGCTGCATTTTAAAAGGGCCTTCAGTATTGGCCTAATGAATTTTAACATCATCCGTTAGATAATAAAAAAACAACCAAAGTTTTTCTGAGCATTGATATCATGGGACAAAAATACATGTGTATTTTTTAAAGATTTATGCAGGGTGGAAGAAAAATAGAGATTCTGCAGCAAAAGAACCCATTATGAATGAGCTGTGGTAATTGAGCCATTAGTCCTGGGGGAACACTAGAACCAAAAGGGGTGTGATCCATCCAGTTAACTGAATGGAACAACATGCCTGGGTCTTAACATGTTTTTTTTTAATGGACCCCACCTCTGACTTGCCAAAAGAGAGAGAACTATAATCAACCCAAGGATTCCATGAAAGTTGACTAAGAAATGGGCAGGCAGAATGGGAAAAGTCGGCAGGGTATCTGTTTAGTTGTAAAGTGGTAAGAGACCTGGTACGTGAGAAACAGGAAGAGAGGATAGGCATCTAAAATGATTATGATTTCAGAAAAGATCATGACAGTAGTTCCCTCTTATCTGTGATTTTGCTTTCTGCAGTTGGTCACCTGTGGTACAAAAATATTAAATGGAAAATTCTGGAAATTAACAATTCATAAGTTTTAAATTATGCGCTATTCTGAGTACAGTATGACGAAATCTTGAGCCATCCTGCTCCATCCCACCCAGGATGTGAATCATCCCTTTCTCCAGCATCTCCAAACTATGATATATGCTCCCCGACAATTAGTCACTTAGTAGTCCTCTTGGTTATCAGATCAACTATCTCAGTATTACAGAGTTTGTGTTCAAGTCACTTATTTCAGTAAACAATGGCCCCAAAGCACATGTGTAGTTAAAATTTTATCCTAGGTGTATGTACAGGAAAAAGCATAGTATATATGGGGTTTGGTACTATATGTGGTTTCAAGCATTCACCGAGGGTCTTGGAATGTATCCCCTGTGGATGGAGGAGGGGACTTCTGTTGAGGCTAAGATCACCAACGCGCTTAGGGCAGAATCTAGAATCTTTATGCTACTCAGGTTTTAATAATCGAGATAACAATTACGATGGCGATGAACATAATGTAGCAGATGATGAAGAACTGCCTGAAAAGTCAAAAGAGCTGAAAGACGTCTGGCCTGCATCAATATAGCTCTGGGATGTGGGGATATAGGCGGATTTACAAAAGAAAAAGCAACATTGTGTATATGCTGCCTCCCACCATCTGTTCTTCCCCCAGGTTAGCAAAATGAAACAAACTCTCTGGGCAAGATATTGATTCACATTTTTCAAGCACTGACTCCTGGTTTGGATATAGAGGTGAGGTCAGAATTCCTGTGTCCTTTTCCAGCGGTTTTAGGACAGGCAAGCAATCACAGAATGCTCTTCCGTGCAATAAATATGAAAATACTTAACCTCCCTGGGGTATTAGGAAACATAAATCATGTCTTTAAAGGCCCCATGACAAGCTGAAATGAAAAGCATTCAAAGTAGAAAAACACAATGAGACCATGACTACAGCCACTCACTGAATTTTGTGCAGATAGTTGTATTATTTACTTGTATTATTAACTTAGTGAGTTTTATGGTTTTGAAAGTATTCATCAATAGCTAAATATTAGGTTGCTAAAACACTCCATGACTCACTCATCTGTCTAAATATGCTGCAGTCTCCAACATTTATTGGCTTCCTCAAAATGGCTAGTGCCTTTCTCTTTTTCTTTCTCTCTTCCTCTCCCCCTTCCTTTCCCATTCCTCCCTTCCCCACCCCTCTCCCCGTCTCTCAGTACTTCTTAAAGAAGCCATTAACAAGAGGATTCATTCGTCAGGGCCAAAAATGACTTGCAGCTGGAAGATCCAACTACAAGCACAAGCACGGATCCATTCAAAAGCTGATATTAAGAGATCTCAGGGGAAGGATGTGGGATAAATGAATCCAAGCGGAGAGTAAGAAGGGCAGGGATTACTTTTTAACTGCTTCATAAGTGAATAAAATCCTACGTATGTGTGACAACTGCAGCCTTTTCAGTACATACAAAGGCTGATGAAAGTTATTAAATACAAATTAAAAATCACAGCTAAATATTTACTCTATGAATTCATTGAACGTTAGGCCTCAATAGTTTTGTTATTCATCTTACAAAAGAAACTAGCTCTTGTGCCATTTAAGAGTAATTAATCCAATTAATACCATATCTGCCTTGTATCTATGAGCAATTCAGTTCTGTCTTCCCACTTTCATATTCTCTCTTCACTTTTTCATTGTCAACCAAAGAAACTAAGTTAGAAGAGAGCACCTTCACCATTTCCCACTTTGGGAAAGTCCAACCACTTGTCCAATTTAGGAATCTCTGTAATGCTCCCAGCTTCACTTTTACTTGCAGCTACTGCAATGATTTTAAGATTATTCTTAATCATTAGAAAGTGTTTCTAAGGTAATAGAGCTGGCACGCATTGGTCCTAGTCCTGGCCTCTGGAGTAAAGTTAAGCAAACCTATATATACTTTAAAAATTTGATAATCTTTCCTTTATGACACACCTCTTTTTTTCCCTCCTTAAATACCTAGGGTATTGCAAATCAAAACGTGACCCAAAGACCAATAGTTTGGGTATTGTCTGGAAGCTTGGCAGAAATACAGACTCTCAGGCTCCACCCCAGACCCCCTGACTCAGAATTTGTATTTTAACAAGATTCCTAGGTAATTCATATGCATGTGAAAGTTTGGGAAATGCTGCTTTAGACCAGGGGTTGGCAAACATTTTCTGCAATGGGCCAGATGGTAAATATTGTAGGTTTTGCAGGCTATGTGTCTGTCACAACTACTCAACTCTGCTGCTATAGTACAAAAGAAATCATAGATAACATGTAAGCAAACAAGCATAGCTGTGTTAAAAAAAAAACAAACAAAAAAACTAGGCACACTGAAGTTTGAATTTCATATCATTTTCACATGTCATAAAACAGTATTCTGCTTTTGGGTTTTTTCAACCATTTAAAATATAAAAATCTAAATTCTTACCTTGAATATTAAACAAAAACAGGCAGTGGGCCATAGTGTGTTGAGTCCCACTCCAAACACTGCTACTTCAATGTGAACATAACAATATTTGCTAATTCCACCTGGGCCGGGTCCCCAACTTTAGAATTGTATTCCAGTTCCTTAAAGTGGTATGCATAACTGAATTAAATACAATGGATGATTTTTTTTGTAACACAGTATTTTTTATTGTAACACAGTATTTTTTAATGTAGACCAATGCATAACACCATACTTACTTTAACATAGCAGTACACAACAGGACTGGATCATGTCATATTTGTAAACAATTAAAAGGTGTTTATCCTTTTAAAAATGAACTTTTATTTTCAACAGTCATATCTTCTCATACTATAATAAATTGGTAGTTATCAACACTTCTATACTCTCCATAAATTTTGTCATTTTTATGAGAAAGGTACCTCCGATATTCCTTCCTGATGGGTGAGGGGGAGGTCTGGAGCTGGAACATACTGCCACACATTACCATATTTTAAATTCTCACCAAAAGATCTCCCAGGTACTTGGCAAAGGGTATTCTATTAAGTTCCTCTCCACGTGAGATTTTTCAAACTTAGGTTGGATAAGGTAAACTTAGGATGGAAGTAAAGTATGATAGTGGCATTAACTAGCCCATTTCCAGAACCCTGGAAAATCTCACTGGGAAAGGGACAGAAGAAGAGAACTCAGAAGGGAGTTGAGAATTACTTTCGCAATATAATGGCTTCCAAACTGAGCTACTCCATTAGATCCTATAAGGGGAAACACTGAATCAGATGACTTTAAAGATATTTTCTAACTCTAAAATGCGGAGACTTGTCATTGGTACCATTACTTATCTAGTTATATGGGCTCTAAGGCTGGGAATCATCTCTTATTCATCCTTTGCCCTTGGACCTCCCTTCAGATCCATCACCAAAGCTTGAGGATTCCTCCTCTTTCTTTCTAAGCGTATTCCTCTTTCCATTCATATTGTCATCATCCTAGTTAACGCTTCACTGCAAATTTACGGTAGTTGTCTCCAACTGGCCACTGATATCCACAATATTTCACATTACTGCCTGATTAAATATCGTGATGAATCAGTATTTTTTGTACTGTCATGGTTATTGTAAACAATCTTCAGTAGTTTCCCAGTACTTAAAACATAAGCCCCACTTCCTACATGCTCTTCAGTCTTCTCAAAGCTACCATCCACTCCTCCTGCACGTTATTATGACTGGCCTCCTCTCAGTCTCTAGCACTCAAAGGCTGATTTCACTCCTATGCCTTAACCCTTCTCACTTGCTTCCCTCACCTCTAAGGTGGCTGGGCTCAACATTTCTACCTCAGGCCAAATGGGAGGCATAAAGATATATTCAAATAATTAACAATCCAACTATGGAAAGAGAAATGATAAGATGGGTACAACAGAACAGAACAGATCAAAATGAGAAGAGACCTTAGAAATTTAGTCAAAATATCATTTGACCTTGTCTGATTTCCTTCAAGACTTTCTGGTTGCTGCTCTACACCACTCTTCCAGTTAATAACAGTATTCCTCAGAACCTTGCCCTAGGCCCTCAGATTTTCTCTATGCTCGGTAGCATGGCTTTGATCACCATCCTCACACTGACTCTCAGCTCCAAATGTCAAGTTTATAGTTCTCCCTTGAGCTCTAAACTCAAAAGAAGCAGACTCTTTCTGACATACCTAACTTGAGAGTTATCTCAGGCACCTCTGAATGCAATGTCATCTCACTCTACCTCCATGTAACGTCCTCTTCTTGTGTGCCCTCTATCAGGAAATGATATTAGCATATATGCAGCTGCACAAGCCAGAAGCCAATCAGTCAAGAAGTCCTACTGATTTTATCTTCTTTCAAATCTGTCTGCTTCTCTCTATAGCTTCTCTCAAGCCCAATCAATGCAGTCTAGCTCAACATCATCTCATGACTGAATTATTTCGAAGTACCTATTAACTGGTTTCCCTGTCTTTAATCCTGACCTCTTCCTGTCCATTATCCACATCACCCCAAAGTCATCTTTCTTTTATGCAAATTTACTTGGTCACCATGGAACAACAGAACAGAAAGTCATGTGGTGGGAGGCAAGCATGGTCTCCAAGTGGTAAAGGTGAACAGCAATGGTGATGTATTAGCAGCTCAGATTCCTAAAGACATGTGAGAGACCATCTTGAGACTCACCAAAATATTTAAAGAGAGGAGTCAGTGAGAATTTGAAATTAATGTTAATATAGCTCCAGTAGGTATCAATGTTAATGTAACTTCATTTATACTCAAAAGCTGGTAAAACTGGGAGATGTTCCAGCTATAGATTGATAACTATTTAAATAATTCCATAGATGGTAGAACCAAGGGAACTATGGAGAGTTGCTTAGATGTTTGAGAAGACACTAGCAATCATAGCAGTAAATACTGAAGAAGACAAGCATGCCCTTCTATAATATATCCTCCTTGCATACCACCTTCAAAGGCGGGCTTGGGGCCTAGGAGGATCACATATCCAATCCGAGAGGGTAACACCACTATTATGAGTTTGGAATATTCATGTTTGGGGCTGAATATTTAGATCAATTATTGAAAGCAGCTGTGGGGTATCCAATTCCTTTCTCTTTGCCAAAAGAGAACTAAGGATTGAGTTGCTCACTTTATTAAGCAATTCTGTGTGCCTACTATGCATAAGTGGAGAGCACAAAGAGGGATCACACAGTTTCTATCTTAAAAGAATTTGAAATCCAGCAGCGCTGTACAGCCTGCTACAGTTTCATGTGGAATATGATACTGGAAGGTACCATTAAATTCATCCAACATAACTTTACTAAACCAGAAATCCCTTGGCTCAGGGAGAACGGCCCAGCTGAGCAGCAATTTGATTTCACTCTCAAAGTGATTTCCATTCTCTTTCCGGAGTTCCCTTCTTTCTATTTCATCCACCTTATTTTCACTAGCTCCTCCATGGGTCTGGAGTTCCCTACTCTCTATGGAGAAATGAAGTATTCCACCTACCCTGACCTGGTGAGAATAATCCCATTGCTCCTTTATACTTCTGTACTGAAGACAACACAATCTGTTTATTCAGAGGGCTAACATGATCACAGACAAGAAAAGAACAATAACTGGTCTTACTAAATTCCCACCAAATGACATACGGTGTTTCTTTCTGATCCCTTCTCAAAGTTTTCCACTTTGCCTTCCCCCATCTGTGAATAATTTCCTCATCCCTGTTCTCATTCATTCATTCACACCTACCCAAAATATACCATAGTGCTAGTTCAACACAAAAAGATCTTCCTTACACTTTTGCTTCCCATCCACAGGTCCTCACTCTGTTCCTCATTCACATAACCTTTTACACATTCTTCTCTTAGTTACTTCTTCTGCTCTCCCAACTCAAAGTCCTTGTGGAATGCCATGGTTTCTGGATGACACAGGCACCTCTCTGCCCTAGTGAAAGAAAGGTCTCTTAAAGTTCACAACTAGTAAGACACATTTTGTGTTCCAATTATCACTGATTCAGTGGAATTATTTCCAACCCAGACCTGGTCATTCTACCTTAATTAGTAATAATAATAAACCTCAATTAAAGTTCTATAGCATATTTCATATCAGTACCACAATGCTGGCTTTGCCTTGAACTTGGAGAAAGCAACTAAAATCCTAAACCTCAGGATCTTTTTATACAGAAGTGAGAAATCCCCAGAGATGGTACAACTTGCATCATGAGTACACAATCTTTACAAAAGAGAAACAAAAGATTTTTATTGTGTGTGTATGTGTGAATTCATACATACATATATTCTTTCTCTTCTTTTTTTAATGCAACTTCCTAACATCTCAAAACAATTTCCTTAAGACACTGGCTGTGGATATTTGCATGGATTTTTCAATAGCTGGTTGTGTAAAGGGGACAGACTTTTTGTCTTTACCCTCGAAAAGAATTGAAACAGACTCTTTCTTTCAAAAGTTGGCAGAGATATGTGGCAAAGGGGTCCAGCTCATTTGTACAGGCAAACATGTTGCCGTCTAACACAGATTGATCACCAGCTGGGAAGCAAGTCATTCCACTGTAGGTTCACAATAACATTGGCTCTCTGCTGCTCTGCTGACCATCAGCGACAGATTGATGTGCAGTTCTCTGAGCAAAGGAGCTGGCTACAGAGGAGAACTTGGGGAAGCTAAGCAGGTTGCAAGTGTATTATTCATGCACTCCCTGCCTAGGAAAATAAAAGTTTCCCACCTTTCTGACCTGAGTTTGGAGAACTATTAGGGACTGGGTTTGCTTTGTGACTTGGAAGGCTGTATACAGCTTTCCAGAGCAACATAAAAAATGAATACTTATTGGCACTTTCCAATGAAATGCCAAAATCCACAAAGAGAAATGACCAAGAAGCATTTTTTTTTTCCTTTTCCCACTGCGAGTGAGAAAGAAGAGACATGATATTTCATGTCACTGCCAAAGAGTTTGTTTTATAAAAACAAATGAACAAGTACAGCTTGTTACACCATTCATAGCAAGATAGTCCAGAGTCTCAGAAAAAGAATGGCATTTTGCTGGCTTTCTTTTAGGAATGACAAGGAGCGTGAAACTCCCAAAATGAAGAGCTTTGAAACACCATGCAAGAAGGCAAGGCATAGTTACTGTTTAAGAAAATTGGCACCTAAGTGGTAAATTTGAAAAACAGCTCAAACTGCTGATGTGTTTTATTTTGCATAAGTTTGAGTTATTAAATTTTCCAAAATTTTGCACTTTTTGCAACCTATAATATGCTTCCAAATTATTACTTGCTTTTTCAACCATGATGATACTTTAGGCACATTAATATTTCAATAGTTGTCTTCTGTACTTGTTTTTCATTCTCTTCTAATGACAGACATTTTAACCAAAGACATTTAGCACAAAAAAATGGAGTAATTACATGGATGCCAGGGATCATCTCGTCCACCACAGTATCTCTAAAGCCTAGATGAATGCCTGGCACACAGTAGATCCTCACTAAATATTTACTGACTGACTGCCCGCTTGTTGGAAGCCAGCTAGCTTAGCAGCACTTTACTTATTTTTCTAGCCTAAGAGAAGGTTTAATGACAAAATTTCATGAGCAATTTTCCCACAAATTTCAAAAAACATCTTAATGAAGAAATACAATCATGATTACACCATTCTGCTATTACCACTTGGTCCACAGTTAACACTATTAAATTAAAGCTGAATATGAAGAAGACATCTAGCCCATGGGATTAATTATGCAAAGCTCATGAGAGGGAGGAAGCAAACTACTGTTTTCCTTTTCATGGGAGTGCTGTATGGGTCCCTCTCCACAAAGATAGAAAGGAATAAATATGTAGTAGTTAATGACGGGGAGAAGCAACAGTTTTTTGGCAGTAGTACAAAGCCAGGAAATTTAGCAGTTTCCAGAGAGCTGCACATGCTTTTCAGTGAAAAGGTTTGTGATAGCACTTCCTAATGAAATGCCAAAATCCACATCGAGAATGACTGAGTAGCAGTTTTTCCATTTTCCCACTGAGAGTGAGATAGAAGATACATGATGTTTCATGTCACCGCCAAAACAGTTTGTTTTAACAATATATGGAGTGAGACAGCTTATTACACCACCTGTACTATACTATTTGTTAGTATTTTAATAGGTAATTAATCTTGATTTGATAGGATTTAAGATTTTTATTTTTTGGCACATATGCTCAAGCTATTATGTTATAAATCTCAAACATTTCAGCAAATGTCATTCTGATTGTTCCCTACTGCATAGAACACTACCAGTGAAATATTCAAGGTCAAGAACTTGGATTCTTCACCCACTGTATTCAGGAAAACCAATTTATTGTTCTGTCTCAGTAAAGAGCGGTGATTTCTTTGGGGCCTATATCATATTGGCAGTCAATCCAGAAAACTTATAATTACTTTTAGGCAATAGAGGGTTGGTAAGTACATTAATCTGTCCCTGTGAATTGAAACACATATCCTGTAGCTATTACTATGATAAAATTCAGAGTTCGACATTTTCTATTACTTTTTAAGAATTAAGTGTGTGCTTAATACATTTCAATAGTACACAATATCTTCTAATATAAATCAAAAGTATGTTTTTGCAATGGGGTAAAATCTTAAGAAGGTTTTAGGGTGTTTTTAAAGCAATCTTCACATTGAACAGTACTGGTTTGGCAAGCTAATTTTATCATCAATTTATCAGAATAAACATATTTAATTATGTTAGGCATTAAACCAAGTTACTACTACAAATCATTATTTAAATTAAGCACTTTCTAAAATATAAGAATATAGGGAAATTTGCCTACTCGCTAATATTTATTTGTAACCCCCAAAATAATATTTGGGGCAGGCACTTTTGCAGTCATTCCTGGACATGTGCAAAATGGTGAAAAATTTGAGTCACCTGATACGCACATTCCCGGCTGAGGTGGAGCTAGACTGTATTCCCCATTCTTGTTTCAGGTCTCATACTATAAACAAGGGTCTGTTTCCTGGTTTATTTAGTGCCATATTTTTCACATTTTATGATTTTTGTTGGTGATTTTGCTTGTTTAGAATGGCTCTGATGTGCCATACAGGGAAAAATACATGTATTAGATAGATAAGCTTTGTTTGGGTTGTTGACCGTGAGTTCGGTGTTAATAAATCAACAAAATTTATTAAATGATGTGTCTTCAAACAGAAATGCACTTAAACAAGGCTACATATTGATCACTTGTGAAAATGTTGTGACCAAAGGCTTGTGGAAACCTAATCCTGTATTTCCCCTAGTATTTAATGAGCTAGTATTCGCTAATTCAGCAACTTTATAGAATCTAAGTACTGCAAATAATGAGAATCAACTCCATTTTTTTAATGACCTTAATACAAAATTTTCACTATTCAGAGAAGAGAGATTTTGCTTTTGAAGGATAAGGGTAAGTGCCCTACATTATAAAAAGTATTAATGGAATTAATTTTTAAAAAGATATTAAAATTGGCTAAATTTTCTTTAAATGACAATACCAAGTGCTGACAAGAATGGCGTGCAACTGAAATTCCCATACACTGCTAGTAGGCATGAAAATGACACAGACACTTTGGAAAACAGTTTGCCAGTTTCTTAGAAAACTAAATAGTTGCTGACCATATAAAAACCTAAATCTAAATATTAGTAGCAGCTTTATTCAATATTGTCAAAAGCTAGAAACAACTTCAACTGGTGAATTAATAAACAAATTGTTGAACAGAGATACAATGGAACATTCTTCAGCAATAAAAAGGAACAAAATACTGATACACTATGAATGAATCGCAAATGCATTTCTTCTGCATGATTCCATTTTATTCCATTTTGGAAAAGGCAAAACTGTAGGGACAGAAAACAAATCAGAGATGCCCAGGGGCTGAGGACAGAAGAAAGAGTTGATTACAAAAGGGCATAAGAGAACTTTTTGAGGTGATGGACCTGTTCCATATCATGATTGTCAGGATTTATTATAACTCAGAATTGTTCACCAAAAGGACGAAATTTATTATATGTAAATTATAATTCAATAAACCTAACACACACAAAAAGGTAACAAAGGACAATAGTGCTTTAATGACAGACAGTCCTTCAAATTCTCCTCTGATTTTTACAGATTTTCACAGGCGCGCTTTTATCTAGCTGTCACATAAATTGATGATTTACTTTGCTTTTTAAAAATCTGATTAATTTTGCTTCTCCAACAAAGACCAGCATGATGACTTGGCAAGGTATGACCCATTAATCAGCTTCAAATCAGCATTTGTTTTGCGCACATGCAGCAGCACTTCTCATGAACTGGTTTTATTTCTTGGTAGATTCTCAGCATTTTGTGCACATATCTGCCCTTAACGACCAATGAGAAGTCCAACTGACATCCTGAATCAAGGCCTCTTTCATGGTCTTCCTTCACAAAAGGTACTACCTTCTCCTACCTTCCAACAGCAGAACAAACATTTGCGGAGCACAGACTGTACCAGGCCCCATGCTCTGTACCAGAAATATGAAAATAGATCAGACAGTCTGCCTTATATCACTTCCTCATTCCATCTTAAAGTAATGGTGCCTTCACAAACTTTTTCCCTCAAAACTTCTGGCATGAATTATATTTTAGAATTCTCTCTTTTGTTTATACTGTCTCTCCCTTCTCGCATTTATCTTCTGAATTAGTCACTTTTCCCAAATCTAATCTTCACCATAATCTCATTAACTTCTTAAAGTTTGATTCAAGGAGTAGTCCAAGCTGAATCTGCTTAAATCCATCTCCTTGTGGGGAAAAAACAGGGTCACTAAAGCAAAGTCATCTCATCTTTACATCTCACACTTTGTACTAGGTGTGCTATCTATGGAGACAGTTTCAGTATGAGAACTTACACAAGACATCATTTCAACTTTTAATGTAATCTTCCAAAGTAAGCACTAATTCTCTTTGAGTACAATAGTTTTCATAACTTTTTTAAATGGTGCCTCTGACAAAGATATGGCCCCTGCTAGAGTTCATGGTTTCTAATGACTTATAGAACTTAAAATATTATATACTTTGTGTCAGGTAAAAGTAATTAGAATCCCTATTCCAAGAGTTATAATTTAGCTCCTACAATACATATGTCCAAATTATTTGTATAACTTTATAAATAAACCCTTTCAAGGAAAAAAAACTATTTGTATAATTTTATAAATAAACCCTTTCAAGGAAAAATGAAAAAATACCCAAGGTGCTGTTTTTTCCCAAATCATAAAAAACAAATGTGCAATTTAAGTATACACACATATATATACACATATACACACATATGCACATAGTCTCTGAATTCTTATAAAACTAAATAGAAGTTTCACTGCTTAGAAAATTTTAGTTTGATAATTTGCTTCTTTTTTTTAATTTGGTTTAATTCAAGTTGTATCTGATATATGCTTTTCTCTTATTCCAATTAAGTCGCCTTGATGATTTATGGTTAAAATGTAGTTAAACTTACTGTAATCTTTCTTAATATAAGGTACATGAATTGTTCTACTGGGGTCAAATAATAATGAGTAACTATAAGTTATGTCCCAACAGCAATTTCATCATCATTATGACCAGGCTGGTATGAGACTCAAATTCTAGTTACTCAGCAGTAACGATAATGTAATCTGGTACCTTCTTTGATGTTTTACTTTAAGTGTTTTAATTTATTTTCACCCCAGACATTCTTAGTACCTGAGAGCTTCTTGGTGGAGCCTTTGTCTTGCCTAGAAATACCTGAAACGATTAGCTCTATTTTCCCTTCTTTCAAACACAAGAGTGCTTGTGGGGAAGAAAACCGATGCTGGAGAAAGTTGGGATAAGAGGGGAAAAAAATTCTTTTCAATCTTTAATGGAATTTAGCTACCAAATACAGGAAAAAAAAAAAAAATCTTTGCTCAACCAGAAGTTAAATATAAATGCATTCCTATTTCTAAACACAAGTTCTTAATTACTGAATTATAATGCTTCCTAGAAGAGGGTATTAGTCCTGTAAAACACACTGTAACTCTGAACGATTCAGTTGGGAGGTAGGAAGTGCCCATCTTTGGGGAATGATGCTGAGCCTAATGAACTGCAAACAAAAAAATAAACACATGGGCAGATGGCCTCCCCAAACTGACACGTGACTTCTGACTCTGGATTGCTGCAAAAGAACAACTAGGGGCTCTTGCATAGACGTGAGCCACCTGTAAGATCATTATCGCAAGGTCTAGTTACTTGAAGAGCATTCTTAATGAATGAACTTCCATACTCCTTCAGATGTCGATGACTTCAAGGTTATAATCTACTTGAAACTCTCAGACAACCTAGTGTCTCATAGGATGGGCTGGACCTCAGTCTTCTTTTAAGCCCTTCTCATTTCTAGATCCCAACTTGGACTAGAAATTGCTGTGAGGATCCAAAAGGTTAATTTCCTAGGCCCTGAAACTCACTAACCCATTGGAAAACTCCGGGAATACCAAGAAAAATAACTATAAATCAGCTTAGTTGCCATAGCTATAGTAAAACATGTTTACTCCGTGGAAAAAATACTATTATTAATAATTTTGACTATGCTCTAATGGTCAATGGTAAAGAATATACCTGTTCAGGTCTGAATTAGATAGGAAGATTAGCACAGTGTAGAATCTTCAGACTGTACTTTATAACTCCTATTATTTATCTTTCTTGTAAAATACTGTAATTTTCTTTTCGTAATGTAGTGTAAACTCATTGGGTGGGGGAAGAAGGCTAGGAGGACATATCTCAATTTCTCTTTGTACCTAGCACTTAGCACAGTGCACCTAGTGGATGTTGAATAAATGTTTGGTGAATTAATAAGTAAAATGTGCCAGGAGTCACTCTCCTGGGAAGACGTATTGTTAAGACTCTCTGAACCCTTCTGTAAAAGCCTCTGTCCCCGACTAGAGTGACTACAGAGAAGTGTGGACTATAACTAAAGAAGAAGGAAGGGTAGGCTGCAGGATGTTGCTCTGACATGACTTTCAGTGACGAGAATCATCTGGATTTGCAAAAAGAATTGCTTCTTGATTTCAAAGATGCAAAGGAGGAGTTTGAATAAAATTATTTCATATAATTAAAGTGGAAAAGGCTAAATTTCTAAATGTTTTCCAAGTCATTTAAAATACATGTAATTAAATAATAAACTGAATAGCATAAGTAGACTTATGCTATTATTTCAACTATAGCCTTCAAAGTACATATATTTCAAGTTGGACAAGAAATTTGGTAGGGGAGTTCAGGGTCTTCTCTTTGGAAAAAATAAGGAATTATATTCAGGAATGCATTTTTATAAGAGTAGATAAATAATAGTGAAGGCTTTGGAGAATACCAGGGAAGGCATGGCAAGGAAAATACTTTGGCGCATTGAAGTGAAAAAAAAAAAAAGCACAAATGAAAATGATACAATGCAATAAATAATGTAAAAAAATATTACAATATAGTAAGTAATTAAAATTAGTGAGTAAAAAAACAGTAAGATTTTGACTATGGTGTCGGGAAGGAAAAGGTAGGGAAGGAGGAACCCAAAATATGGACAAGAACACAGAAGCTCCAGCAATGTAGTCGATGTGCTTTGCAGACAGCACGTTACATTAGTCACAAACTGGGCTAACTATATACACACGACTTCCATCCAGACTCTCTCAAAATTATTTGTAAAACTTTATAACTTACTATTGTAAGGGAAAGTCTGCAACCGATAAGTTTATTTCTCATATGAAAAATCATATTGATGAACTCCTCTGTGGTATACAGCTCATCCTCCATCTAGGATTTAGGGGTACAATTTACTATCCCTAGCACACATCCCCTCACTACCCTAACAATACACCGTGGCTCACATAGGAGCCAGATCCTGGGAGGGACCATCGTGACCAAGGACATTAAGTATATTAAATATGCAACCAGTAGAGGAGGCTCTCACTAGATGGGCAGGGGCTGCATGCCATGATAAGAGAAGTCCAGTTTTCCCATGGACATGATCTTCATCTACTTTAGAAAAAGAGTTTCCTGGTAAAGGGGAGGAGGAGAAGGCAACAAGGCTGAGCAAGTGTATTTGGGACATGGGGGATGAAGCATTTGCAGAGGGTGGCTGCGGGTCTCAGGATGGTGTTTGGAGAAGAAATTACAAAAACTAATTGGAAACCCAGAAGTGATGGAGAAGAGTCTTGGAAACCAACTGAAATAGCATTTGACCTTTGGCCTCTCAGATCTTAAACTGGGCTGAGCCTCCAGCTGAGTTCACTGAGGCCATTGAACAGCTGTTTGATGATAACCGCTTTCATAGTTGTCAGCAACATTTGGTTAAAGCCAGTACTGGGGCTGTTCCCACTCTGTGGAGATGGAAAAGGAGTCTATGCTTCCCTTCATTTCTACCTCTGCTTGAGCTATCCTAAATTAGGAAATCATCTGGATTTGTAAAAATAATCACTTCTTGGCATGTTCACAGAGTCTGCTGAAATGTTATTTCGGAAAGGAGAATTTGAATGCCTGGAGGTCACAATAGGAAATGAATCTGGCAATTTGAAAGTGCACCTGCTGAAGTTCCAGGCCATCTCAGTATTCAAATAATTTATCCAACCTTCCAAACATCTTTTGTGTTTTTTATAAAAAAAAAAAAAAAACAAACAAAAAAAACCCACGAGTTCTAAGTTATTACACTTAGTATGAATCAGAAAACAGCTCTGCTTCTCTAGATTTGGATTCTGGGGGTTTTCTCCAACATTTCTTCACAATTCAACAAATACTCATTTAGAATCTACCTCATACACAGTACTCTGCTAAAAATATACATGTCGATGAGGACAGCTTAGGCTGCAAGTAACAAAACATCAGACTCAGCCTGGACTAATTAATAGAGAAATTTGTCTCACATGCTGAGAAACTCAGAGGTAGCTCCAGGGTCAGCTGATTCAGAAGTTCAGCAGAGTTATTAAGTACCTAGGTTCTTTTCATCTGTGTCAGTTCCCTAATGCTGCTGTAACAAATCACCACAGCTTTAGTAGTGGTGAGTTAGCTTAAAACAACACGAACTTATTATCTCACAGTTCTAGAGGTCAGAAGTCTGATGCAGGTCTCACTGGATTAAAATCAGTGTGTCAGCCTTCCAGAGGCTCTAGGGAAGAACTTGTTTCCATGCCTTTGCCAGGTTCTAGAGGCTGCCTGCATTTCTTGGCTCATGGCCCCTTCCAGCTTTAACACCAGCAATGACTGGTTAAGTCTTTATCATATTGCACCCCTCTGACACCGACCCTCCTGCCTCCTCC
Source organism: Pteropus medius (assembly GCF_902729225.1). Classification (NCBI taxonomy): domain Eukaryota; kingdom Metazoa; phylum Chordata; class Mammalia; order Chiroptera; family Pteropodidae; genus Pteropus; species Pteropus medius. The sequence goes on from NW_024352783.1 coordinate 1,914,526, forward strand.
TCTTCCATTTTTAAGGACCCTTGTGATTATATTGGGCCCATCTGGATAATTTAAAATAATTTCCCCATCTCAAAGCCCACACTCTTCATCACATCTGCAAAGTCCCCTTTTCAGTGTAACAAAGTCACAATTTCCAGAGACTAGGACATGAAATCTTTTGGGTCTGTCATTCAGCTTACCACAACCTCTGCTCCTCCAGACTCAGTGAGGGCTTTGCCCTCACGTTGGTTCCTGTTAGTTGTAAAATGGTAATTAGAGTAGTTCCAAGTGTCACATCCAGACAAACTCTCCCAGGAGAGAAGGGAGAGCCATTTCTTTCTTAGAAAGGAGAGAAAGCTTTTGCCGAGGGCCCTGGAACAGATTCTCCTTCATGTTTAATTGGCTGAGATGGGACACCTGCCAATTATCAATCTAATTTTATGACGAGAATAAGTTCACTGTAATTGGCATAAACTAATAATTTTGGATGACTGTGAAAGTCAGCCATTAAGGGGAAATAATTACTACTCATAGAATACCTGTAACTAAAGGCCCAGAACTGGGCTAGATGTTTTACATGTCATCTTGCTTAATCTCACATCAACCCTATGAAGTATTCACCCAATTTTACCAAGAAAACTGAAGCTCGGATTGAATTTTACTATTTATTCTAGTTATAGGTACTTCTGTATACACTATTTTATATGTAAATGTAGATGTCGATATAGATATGCTGGTTATTAAGACAAGAGAGTTGGGTTGAAATACATTGTTCTCTTCCAAAAAAAGACCCTTTGGTACTATGGGTGTTGTCATAAGTAATTATGACTCTGAGAAGCCCACCCTATAGCTTGCTAGGAAACAGACTAGAAGTCCTAACTGCGAGTCTGTTATCACACTCTTGCTCCTCAAAGGCTGTCATAAATCCAGATTCCCAATGCAGTGTGAGCACACCTTAGAGGCTGCTTAGACGACTGCTCTCCCAGATGAAGACGATGACATATGATGAAATGATGTGGAAGCTACACACCAGAAATCTGAATTTTACAGATGTATCAGTCAGGATCCAATCAGGAGACAGAAATGACCAATTATTTTAACAGAGAATTTTATAAAGAATTGTGAACAAGATATAAAGTTATTAGCTAGGTAACTAAAAGGGTGAAAACGTGACTCTAAGGTATCATAGAAGCAGTACAGGTAGCAAAGAAGTTAAAATTATTAAAATTAGGAGCCTGGAGGTAGGCGCTATGGAAATGATACTCAGACTTCTGAGGAGGAGGTGCTACTTAGTAGGTGCCAGTGTCTAAAAGACACTCAAAAAGGCAGAGTCTGTAAGTGCTGAAGAACTGCAAACTGAATTTTGCTGCTGCTTTAGAAAGGAACTGCTGCTGACCAGGTGGAGAAGCACTGCTTGTGTGATGTAAGCAGACAGCAAACAAACTGGAAGGTGCCTGTCCCTGTCTCTTTTGTCCTCCATCCTTCTAGAACTTCCTATGGGCGGAGCTTAGTAGGAAGCCAGTTGGCAAGGCAGAAATGTAACGCACCTAGTGCCACCTTCTGTATCACAAAAGAGAGCTCACAAGGGTGTGTTTAGAGTTGAGAGACAAAAGCTTAATAAAGAGGACAATGAGCAATTATCATGCGGTATCAGTGGCAGAGCCTCATCATTTCCTGGTTGAGTAATATAATCATTTCCTTTATCAAACACCTTGTATGATAAAGGAGATGTTTGGGCTTCCAAGAGTAAACAATGGTTTTAAAAAAAAAAAAAGCTTTCACATTTTGGAGCTGCTCATTTAGCTTTCTGGACTGCATTGTTTCCTCCATCTACTAAAACATCACAACATTCACTACAAATTCTTAAATGCTGCTATCACTCCCATTCCTTTTTGGAGGGTATGGAGTGGACAAGAACACAGTCGTATTCGTATTACAAATTTTTTTTTAAAGAGTGACTAAATTCACAACTTATTTTTATCATGTAGGGAGGCAGTTAATATGTATAATGGAAAAGAACATATTTTGTCATCAGACAGATCTGGGTTCAAATCCTAGTTTGGACACTTAGCAGCTGTATGACTTTAGACAAGTTACAACTGTCAACTCAGCCTCACTTTCCCCAGCTGCTATGTAGTGGTAGTAATAGTACTTACCTCATTAGGTTGTTGTGAAGATTAAATTAATAAATTATCACCATAAATTGGGTTTTGCCCTGCTCCGAGTCTACAGCCTAGGAAAGAAAAGTGCTGCCCATCTCTGATTTTGAGAAAACTGCTTTGTAGCCTTTCCACAGCTTTGTAGCCTTTCCTACCTCTATGACAGCTCTGATCACAATGTATAATTATTTTTTTTTAATAAATAGTCATCTTTCCAACTAAAATGAGAGTTCCTTGAAAGTAGAACTGCATATTTTTCACCAAGTACACAGATCCTGAAAAAAATGTCATCTCTCCTGACAGATCCGAACAATATGGATCGATCCAAAATACAAGGTGATCCACAGAATCCCACACTGGGAGGAGTGGAGGCAATGCAGATCAAAGCGGTGAGGGGTGATTTTCAGAGGCAATAGGATGGCGAGAGGTTGTGTATCAGAATCACCTGGAACTTTTTCCAAAGGCACACACACAACCCCACCTACCACCACCCTAGATTCTGGCACATCCCTGCTTAGGAAATTATTAACACAGGGTTTTTTGGGGAGCCAGAAATAGAAACAGTAGCCAATCTAACCTAGAGATGGTCTTGCATTCCCATTAAGAGTAGATTTGCAATAAACCCAAAGGATAGCCAGAAACTCAGATCGAAATGTACGGATAGAGTGTGAATTTGCAGAGTCAGTAGTGTCTATAGGAAGTGGCTGAGGGATTCTGGGGGAACAAATGCCACAGTGGCTGCTGGTTCTACTAGAGGCAGGCACAAGTAAGCCTCCTTAGTCACACAGAGAGCGAGCTCAGAGCATTAGGCCTTCATATAAGGAAACTTGACGTCAACAGAGAAAGTAGCAGATTTAATGAAGAAAACTAACCTAGTAGCTTAATAACAGTTGTTAAGCAAACCAAAGCAGAGATCATTTGTGACTAAACTGAGAACAAAACCTCATTTAACCCCAAGCTCTTTTCCCTTTCAAGGATTTCTACCAAGAAAAAAACAAGGTGAAGTGATAAAACATACAATGAAACCTAAATAACAATCATCTGGGAACAATGTTCCTTTTAATAAAAGGAGTCTGTAGAGAGAGAGATTGTTTGAGGCACCTTCCTGATTCCTCTACACTGGGGCAATATTAGCTAAAAAAGAGAGTCAAAGAACTAGCTAGGGAAATGTATCAGCTGAGGAGTCAGCCACACTCCCCAAGCACCAGAAGATGAGGACCGGATGGATATCTGAGCCACAGCCCAGGAAAGAACTTATCCATTCAACCTAGGCCCTAAAGGTAGTGAAGCAAGATCTCCCTGGTCTTCTACAGAGAGAGGAAGAGAGTCTCACTGAGGATTACTGTCAAAGAATCACCATTCCAGAACATATCCCTAGGCCTAAGTGGCTGAATGGTATACAGCTCGAGTGGACTCTGCTACCTTATTGCTATGCAGCAAGTATTCAATTCTCTGAGCATCGGTTTTCTCTCTTGTAAGATGAGAATAGCACTGCCACTCACAGGGTTGCTATGAGGACTAAAAAAATACTTTACGTAAACCAGGAAGAATCATTTCTGGAACACAGCAGGCACTCAATACATAGTAACAATTCTACTACAGAATTATTGATGGAAAAAAAAAGGTATCACTGGAATCTATTTCATTAAGAAACTTTTTTTTTAGTATTAAGTTCTTTCCTCCGAATAAAATAATGTTAACTCCCTAATTCAAAGTCAAATATTTTATTTATCACAAGATTGAAATATTCTGCTTTGAGACAGTTATCATCTATGCTCTATACCTTTCTTTATTCTGATTCTTAAAAATCAGCAGCTGCAAGAGGCAATTATCAAAGAGTTGCTTTATTAATAGATTTTCTGAGACATTCCTATGAATAGAAAAGTATGCTGATGGATTGAAATTATGATCTGCAATTATGATCTTTCAGTTATGATGTGCAATTATTTTAAGAATACAGTTATGACACAGGCAAATGTTTACACCTATGTAATAAGTCTCCTGCTAGGTATAATCCTTAAAGTCTTGAATTTAGCTCCATGCCTACACAGAGTAGGCTGAATAAGTGACTGCTGAACAACTTTGCCTTTAGACTTTAAAACAACATAAGAAGAAAGGTATTTAAATATGAAATCGAACCATGATCTCTGGTCTCTGGTACTTACTAAGTATAATACTGAGATTCCTGGAGGGTTCTAAGTGCTAAAAAACTTCAAGTGTGTTTCTTAAGAGAAGAGTGGCAAAAGAGGGCATATAATAAATGTTCCAGACAAGTGCAGAGCCAGACACAGGGACTAGCTATGGAACACAAGTGCCCTCTTATGCCAATCGTGGCCTCTTAAAAACATACTTTTGGTCATGCCTTTGGGCTCTTCAGGTTTTAATGTATTCTCCACCACGAAGCTATTCAAAATTATTTTTCTCCCCTAAGTCATGCAATTTTCTCTCCTTTCTCACCAAAAACACTTCCTCAGTAATAGGCAGAGGATTATTACTTCAGGTTGTTGGTTTTTTTGAAACCGGAGAAATGTCAGGCGTGTTATTTTCAGAGTGATTTAAACAGCTCTAGTGTTATAACTAAACAGAAAGAACAAAGATGCTAAAATATTAATCATCCTGCCCAGTTGTCCTCTGGGAGTAGCTGAAAATGGCAACATACTGCTGTCTTCTGGCTTCGTGTCTATATTACTGCTTGTGCAGCTCACAAACACTCCCTTTCCTGAACATATGGAGCAATCTCAGGAAAGAATTTGCCTCAGTGAACCCTGACTAGCCAATCAAAACCAGAAGGTTCCAAGTTCAGTGACTAATATCAGAAATGAACTGTACGTGGTGAAAAGGAAATGTTGTGCAGTGGAGAAATTTATACTCTGAGATCAGCCATATCACAGGTGTGCAGGATTACCTGGAGAAACTGAACTTTCAAAAAGGCGAGTTCAAACATTTCTTCAAGCAGCACGCCTGTCATCACAGAGTATGAAAAACTGAATAGTGCTCTATGGTATCTGAGCACCATAACAAGAGCTGCCATGCACTGAGGACTTCCAGGGCTTATCTTGGGGCAGTCACTGTGCTAAATACTGCCTATGCATGATCCTATTTAGTTTAGTCCTCACAGCCCATAAGGTAGTTGTTATCATCCCTGGTCTATGCGGAACAAAACTTGGAAAGATTAGGTAAATTGCTCTTGGTCCCACAGCTAGAGAATGGGGTGGGGTAGGGGAGGCTGTCTCTCCAATTCCAAAGCCTTTGTTCTTAACCACCATACTATTCAGTATTCTCTCCCCCTTTTCTCATGCCCTGAAGTTCATAGGAAAGGGTTAAAAAAATTGGGAAAATCAGATGGAAGAAATATTAAAACATGAATATGTACAGGTTGAGGAGGACGGTCTTGGAAAACATGTGGGGAGCATCTATTTCCCGAGTGGACTAAATTCATTAATCACCTTGGGAGAAAAATTAAGTACTACTTTCAAGATGAAAGACATTTTGACTGCTGAGAAGAACTAACATTTTGACATTTCAACACAGAGCATGGAAATAAGCACTGGAGAGACATTTGCCAACTCTTCGATTTCTACAAAAAACAATAAAAACTCAAAAAAGGTATTACAGATTCCTAGCCAGTTTCATCCTAAAAGATATAATTATATTAAATCCTCACACTCATTTCCAACAACAAAGTGACATAGACCTGTGTCCAGTTTGCCCTCCTCCCAGCTCCCTCAGCCCTACAGGGTTAACAGGGACAGCGGTGCGACCCAACGGTCCATGAGAACCAGTGGAATCTCAACTCTGCCTTCACTAACCACCTACCAAGCACAAGGTATCATGATGACAACCACAACAAACAGTTGTTGAACACTTACTATATGCTAGGCAGTGTGACCTTTATAGGTTTTATCTCATTTAACCCTCACAAAAACTCTAGATGAGAATTATTCTTTTCCCATTAAAAAATGAGATAAGAGGCATATGGAAGAGTTAAGTAATTTGCCTGAGTCTCAAGCTTAAGCAATCACTAACACTGTGCTGCAGGCTCTTTGAGGTAAAACATAGCATCTACTGTCCAGATTTTATAATAATGTAAAGATAAAGATAGAGGCTCCCCTCCTCCAGGGCTAAGGAACAGAGTGAGCACTCACCCACTCCCTCCCTCACTGACACCACCACAACTGGAAAAAATCAGCGGAGGAAGACCTTTCTCTTCTCCTTGAGGAGCAGGAAGAGCACTCCAGTTACTTGTGGGAGGAAAGAGCTTTCTGGAGAAGCACTCACTTTGGAAGAGGAGGAGAAAAGGAAAACAGCACAGAGGTGTGGAGGTGTCCCGAACCGTGACTTCCACATGCTCTCGCTTCTCTGAAATGTAGGACATCCTCTCCCACCCCTAGAAACTGGCCAGGCTTAGAATGAATTTACTAGCATGAATCCTACATGAGTAAGGAGTGAATCCAGAGACAGAAGTGAGGGTCACTTCTGTATAGATTTGAATTATCCTACCCAAACAACCCCAAGACATACAGAGACACACTGGGGTCTCCTTAAGCTCACTCAGTCATAAGTATATAAACCTTAACCACTGAAATATACTCAAAAGCTCATTATAAACATACTCTAACCAGTTGTTAATTCTTTGGTACACAATAAAAATTTTTTAAAGTTGTGTTTATGGATTTCAAACTAATCAAACTGTCTGACAGAACACTTTTGCCTTTGATGTCACTCTAGTTCCTAAAGTTGATTGGTTTAAAATAGTTTAAACAATTGTATTAATAATAAAATAAAATAAAAGGTCTTTATCACTGTATTCAAAATGTTGTCTCTTAAGATTTCTCTCTCCTGGCAGGACTGTCGAGATGGAAAGAGAACATCGTGTCTCTACCCAAAATAAACTGTCAAGACCCCGTTACCTTCCTGCTCCAGCTCCTCTAAAGATTCTAAATCAATTGAAACTACTGCTCAGCAATTTCAGCTCCTTTTCTGTGCTATCTTTCCCTGCCGAAGCACTTGGTTCTAATCAGACCACTTCCTTCCTGCTGCTTTGGTTTTTATTACCGAAGTTCTTCAATCCTTTTCACCACCCCATATGCTAAACTTCCACTTTTAAGAGCATATTCTCTGAGACTCCTAAAAGGAACCCAAGCTCAGCTAAAGGTTTTCAATAGTGAAACTGGCCTTCAAATATTCTAGATAAAACTGTGGAGAGTGAAGTCTGTCTTCAATGGCATTTACTTTTTTTCTATATCCCTTTCCTTCTGAAGAGCACACTCCTACTTTTTCCTCAGGAACCCAGAGTTTTCCTTCTTTCACAGACCCTCTAATTACAGGGAATTAGAGGGTCTAATCATAGTTGGTGTAGGCCTCTGTTCAGAAGAAAACACAGCAGGCCTAACTGCTTTTTCTCAGAAGTGCCTGCTTACAAAGTTGGCCCTTAGATGGCAGTTGGGAGCTTGGATTTGAGGAGGATTCTCACCACTAAGTGATAAGAGTATGAAAAACTGTTCTTAAGTTGTATAAACAATATGGCTTATGTTGAACACCTGCTTTCCTTCTGGGAGTCTGGAATTTGGGAACATGCCAGGCAGAGGGTACCTTTGTGACCAATACCCTCAAAAAATCCTGGGCGGCAGCATTCTTCACAGGTGTTGTCACAAGTTGTTGTAGGGGGATTTAAGTACATCCACTGTGATGTCATTGGAAGAGGCCCATTGGTTTTCCCTTGACTTCGCCCCATGCACCTTTTCACTTTGCTGACTTTGCTTTGTATTCTTTCACTGTAATGAATCATAACCATGAGTATAACTAGAGTCGATTCTTGTTATTTGTGGTGGTTACGTTCTATCAAGTCACCATGAACCCCAAATTAGCAAATACTGAACCCTTGTTCCTAAAGAAAATATGTATGTGTACATGTGTGTGTATATTTTATATTTTACATATATATTTTTATATGTTTTATATATTATATTATATATTTTATATATTATATTTTAAATATATTATATGTAATATATAAAATATGTATAAAATATAATATATATAATTTACATATATTATATGTAATATATAATATATAAATATATATTTCTATATATTTATATATTATATATATAATAAATATATATTACATATAATATATATAAATATAAATATATATTTATATATATAAATGTATGTATTTATATATATAAATATATATAAATACATACATTTATATATATTATATATAATATATATATTATATGTAATATATAAAATATACACACACATATACATCTCACATAGACTATACCTTAAATCCTAAAAACAACTCAACGTGGTAGAGTTTATTTTATTTTTCAAAAGAGAAAACAAGGTTCGGTAGTGTTAAATGACTTGTGTGAGGCCGCCCCACTAACAGGAGCCAGAGGTGGGATTCAAACCCCATCCAACTGGCCCCAGAGCTGGTGTCTCTATCCTTTGGTCATCTCTGTATGAGAGCAAAAATTAAAAGGCAGAGCATCGCCTTGTTTGACCTTGGCTGGGAACGTGCACAATGGATCATTCAAATTTTTCACCTCTTTACACGTCTGTGAATAATTACAAAAGCACCGCAAGTATTAATTTGGGGGTTATAAGTAAATTTTAGTGAATAGGTAAATATATGTTGAGTTCTATAAGTCCTTCTAGCAAATCGCCAAACCTGGGGGTGGTCTTCAGGACCCCAACACAGCCTCCAAGAAGAGCTCTAGGTTTCCCTTTCCTGCAAAGGCACCAAGGAGGAGCAACAATATCATTGGGCCAAAGTGGCAGGAGGTTGAGCTTCCAGTGTGACCTGCTCTTTGCAGCTGTGATCACTTGGCCTTTCTATTGAGGTCCTTTCTGGTCTCTCATTTTGGCTTGCTTTTTTGTCATCCATTCTCCAGTTCAACTGCTACAGCTGGCCTGATGGCCTCCCTCTTGGAAGTAGAATAGGGACTGCAGCAAAGCCCAAGGGAAAGGAAGCCTGATGAATCACCTAGGCCAGCTGTTCTGGAGCCTGAGGATAAATGCCCTTTTCCTTAACAACTGTTTCCACAGCTTTTCCTTTGGAAAATCCTTGCCTGTCTCTCATTAGATGGCCTCTCAGACTGGCCAGGGTGAAGACCAAGATGTGGGTCTAGAAGAAAGGGGTAAAGCAGGCACTAGACTTGAAGGGTAAAACAAGTCCTTGTGACCCAAAGTGGGCCCAACCTATTTCATCCTCAGAGTTAAAAGCTAGCAGCAAAGCCAGATGATAAACACTGTGCATGTGTCTAAATATCATTTTTGCAGAGTCAGCAAATTCAAAGAAGCTGGGTTCCTCATGTGCCCAAAGATATAATCAATCATGCCTCTGTAATAAAGCCTCAAAAACTCTCTTGAACAATGAGGTTTGGAGAGCTTCTAGGTTGGTTAATACCCTGATGTGCTGGAAGGGAGACATGCCTGGAGAGGGTGACATGCTAGAGAGGGCGACATGCCTGGAGAAGGCATGAAAGCTCTATGGTTACCCTCACCCCAAGACCTTGCCCTATGCACCTCTTCCATTTGGCTTTCCTGACTTGTATCCTTTATAACAAAATTGTAATCATAAGCACAGCATTTTCTTGAGTCCTGTAAGTCATCTTAGCAAATTACTATATCTCGAAGGGGGATCATGGGAACTCTGTATTTATAGCTAGTGGGGCAGACGTGCTCAGGGATAGTTGGGACTTGCAGCTGGCACCTAGAGTCAAGGAAGTCTTTTGAGTCTAAGCCCTTAAACCTGGAATCTCACATCAACTCCATGTAAATAGTGTCAAAATTGACTTAAATTATTAGACACCCAGTTGGTGTCTCACAATTGTTGGAATGAAATAATTGTAGTTTTTCTCTCTCTCTCTCCTAGCAGCCCCCATTTCTATTAACTAGCTCCTTCCTAGAGATAAATAATGAATGTTCTGATAAAGAACTGATTTTATATTTACCAAGTATTTAATACCATAAGCACATGGAAAATAATCACTTTCCATATCTTTAATTGTCTTATCTTTAGGCGAATTCACGTATAAACACATCACAGAAGCCCTAGAAAATCACAGAAGCCCTCAAATCACAGAAGCCTTAGAAAACAAGACTATATTAAAAACTTGTTTAACTGAAGCTTCCAGAATACTAGCTGTTTCAGCAAAACAATTTCTATAATACCATGACCTCATAAAAAAGACAGTAGAGTAAGCATACCTAGCTGCCCCCTTCCTCCCCAAGACACAATGAAATGCCAGAAAAGATATTTTGAAAGAATAAATCCATGGTGGCACAGAAAACATGAAGAAGTGCTATCAGTGAATGAGTCATTTAAAAGTCTTTCTTAAAAAACAAAGATAGTTGGGACTGTATTGACAAGTAAACCAAAACTGAAAAAAAAATGCAACTTGAAATACATAATTAAAGTAACAGACAGGAGCTCTTTCTTCCTGATAGAACCTTGGAGAGGCTCCAAGCTTGGAGTCAACTGCTATGGGGACACAAAAATGCCTACAAAGAAGTGGCTGTCAGGCAGGAATCAGAGCATCTGAGTAGAGAGTTGTCTACAAAACACTTGAGCCAGTTGGCCCTTAGCCCTGTCCTGTGTAGACTGTAGTCTGCAGTCCTGGCTCCCAGCTGGAGCCACCAGAGTAGCTTTCTCTAGAGAAGAAGGTTTGCCTGGGGAGTGCCATGGTGTCCAGGCTAGAGAATGAGTCAAAAAAGAGCCTCCAGGATAAACAAAGGGGAGAAAAGAAATATAACATATAAAAGATGTCACCCCAAGGTTAAAGTTCTTACCTGTGTAATTTTGGGGTAAAGATTACAGCAAAGTGTCCTGGATTGGCTTCTGTCTTCTTCTACCTAACCACATACCCTAAAAAAAAAAAAACCCTGCCTACTGGTGTACCTTCCTCATTTATACTGAGTATATAACCATTCAAGAAAGAAGGTTTTGGCGTAAATAAACCTACGTAAATACAAAGAAAGCCTATGCCACCTGCCTATACTCATCGACGTGGTCCTTAATTTAGAAATACAAAGTCAATGAAGAATTAGCAAATATGCAAGGAAAAGCCCATTGTATGTATATTAGTTTGCTAGGGCTGTCATAACTAAGTACCAAGACAGGGTGTCTTAAACAACAGAAATTGATTTTCTCACGGTTCTAGAGGCTAGATGTACGAGATCAAGGTGTCAGCTTGAGGTTTCTTCTGCAGTCCCGCCTTCTCTTTAGACCATCTTCTCCCTGTGTCTTCCCATGGTCTTCCCTCTGGATGTGTCTATATCCTGATTGTCTCTTCTTATAAGGATATCAACCGTATTGGATTAGGGCCCACCCTAATGACCTCATTTTAATTCAATTACTTCTTTAAATATATTATTTCCAAATACAGTAACAATCCGAAGTTTCAGAAATTAGGACTTCGACATATGAATTTTGAGGAGATATAATTCAACCCATAAAAGCATACAAGGGAAAGATCGAGATGAACCAAAACTTTACTGAGAGAAAAGAGAAATAATGCAAAGAACAGAAGTAAAAATTTTAAGTTCTAACTAGTAGCATTGAAAGGTTTAAAAGATTTTACAACTTTAAAAACATACTTCTGTGGAAAAAAAGCAATTGTGAGCATTAAAGCTTAATTGGCATTTAAAAAGTAGAGTTCTCAAAATTAAAAAAAAATCAATTAGAAGAGCTCAGTAGTAGAATGTATACAACAATTTTAACAGAAATCAGTAAAACATGTTGGTAAATCTAAATAAAATACTGACTGTAAAAAAAAAGGGGGGGAGCTTCAGTTTAAAACAACATGAAAGATGAGGAATTTGAGGGAAAGTTTAAGAATTCTAAATTTGATTTATTCAGTGATATTTATTTGCTTTAGACTTTGTTAGAAAAATGTAAACTTAGGTATGCATGTTAAAAATATAAGGGTGGCTGTGGCCCAAGGTGGGTGGCCTAACTGAGCATCTCATTCTTGGATGGGGATAGTGGAAGTTAGTTTTCCCATAAAATTGCCATTTCCCAGCTCCTGGCTTTCTATGGAGAGCCCATTTCAGCCCCTCACAATTCAGAGCGACCACAGCCCAATTCTCATCTCTGTGTGGGTGTTAGATGCTAGGCCCTGAGGTACATATCTGGTTCAGTTTCCCCTGAGGGCTACGAGGCTTCGATTCCACTCACGGCTATATGTTTGTGCCTTCATTTCTGACACCTAGAGAACTCTCTTTCTTGCTTCCAAACTCAACTAAGAATTGGAAACCAATTTTTAAAAATATTTTATCTAACATTTCCATGTGTTTGGAAAAGGGAGTGGGGAGATTTTTGCCGTTAGCACAGTCTACTATTTTGACCAAAAGTCTGTACTGTGAATAAACAGAGTTAATAATAAAAAAATACTTTTTGAGTGCTCATAATGTGTGAGGCGCTATTCTAAGAGCTTTAAACAAATCCCATTTCATTTTCATAACACTATAAAATAAGCATTAAAATTCCTATTTTATAGACAAGAAAGCTAAGACAGAGAAAGTAACTTGCTCAAGGTCACACAGCTAGTACGCATCAGAGGCAGTCTGGCCTTTAACTGTTAAATATTGCCCCTGTGATATTCATTTGTGCTATTAAACCAATAATTTTGGTCCCCCTCAATAAGATATATCGGTCTGATTATTCTTCCTAGTGGTTAGGTGGGGGCACATGATGATCTCTGACCAGTGAGTTGGGAATGAAATTGACATGTAACTTCTGGGCCAGAGAATTTAACTGCAGAAACAAGGCCCTCTAGAACTCTCTTACTTTCTGGCAAAATGACCAGCAATGTTTGAAATGGTGGCTATTCTATCAGCCAGGGATCTTAAGTAAACCATGCCTGCCACTGACCCAACCTGAGTTGGTTTTCTATTGTTGCTGTAACAAATTACCACAAACGTCGTGGCTTAAAACAACACAAACTTATTACCCTACAGTTCTGGAGGTCAGAAGTCTGACATGAGTCTCACTGGGCTAAAACCAGGTGTTGATAAGGCTGAATTCTCCTTAGGGGAGAATTAAATTTCCTTGCCTTTTCCAGCTTCTAGATGTCACTCGCATTCCTTGTCTTGTGGCCCCCTCCTCCATCTTCAAAGCCAGAAACAGTAGATTGAGTCGCTCTCACACTGCATCACTCTGACTTCTAATTTCTGCCTCCCTCTGCCACTTTTAACGACCTTTGTGATTACAGTGGGCCCACCCAGACAATCTAGAATAATATCACTATTTAAGGTCAGCTGATTTAGGAACCTTAATTCCATCTGCAGCCTGATGCCCCTTGGCCATGTAATCTAACACATTCACAGGTTCCAGTATGTAGACATATTTGCGGGGGAGGGCACTCTCCTGCCTATCACAGTACTTTACACCAATCAAATAAGAATTTCTAGGGATGAGGCTCAAGTATCAGTATTGTTTAAAGCTCACCAGATGATTTCAATGTGCTGTCAAGTTTGAGAACCTGTGCCCTTGTTGAATATACTAAGAACATATTTAGTACTATACTTTTATATTGCTTCTCATACGCTCACATTAGATATAAATCACACACATGCACAGAAGAACATCCACATAGTTATACATATACACATCTGCCATCCTAGCCACAGACAGAAACTCTTCTAATCATACATTTTAACCCCATCCTTTCATTTTTCCTACACGCCTCCCCAGTTCTCATCTTCATTGTAGACCTGGATGTATACATATGTACACATAGACAAACATGAGGTATTTTTCTATTAGTTGCCAAAATAAGCTGGGTTTTCTCTGTGGTGGCCTCCCAGAGAGATTGCAGTTATGCTGGTGGTTTTCTGATGTGCACATTTGCTCCTCAGAAATAGGGCAGAGTCAGCCATTTTCTTTCACTGGAACTGAGAGACTCTCTAAGGATAAAAATTATATCCCTGTTAGGGCTATAATTATCCTTAATTCCTTTTGTCAAAATCAAAAGAGTTATAGCTATAGGTGTTGAGAACAGGGTTGCACTCCCATCTGGATTTTTATTGTGACCCGAATGTGTGATAAGGAGTCTGGGACACTGGAGAAGGATGCCACTTTTGTTGTAATATCTCTATTTGATTTACTAACCTACTGGATTATTCTCTTGGTTTTCATTAAATGAGAGAAATAATAGGCTAAGATAAAGGCCAGTCAGGCCATTTTGGAATCAAGTATCAAAATCTTACTAACAAAATACATTGTATTTAGAACATAACCACAAAGCTGAAGGGTTGAATTAACATCAATTTAGGAGTTCAGTCTCCAATCTTCTCATATAGAGTTAAAAAGGGTCAGACCAACACCAGTAATTATCCTGCTCACATGCCAGTGACCAAGCCTAATGAGGAAAAGGAGTAGCAGTTAAATAACAATGCCAGTAATGAGAGACCTAAATGTATGCTGGATGTGGGGGTTGGGAGCTGGTGAGGAGCAGAGAGCAGAACCAAGGAGGTCACCTTATGGAACCACAGAGTTTAGTGCCCTTCAGTACAAGGTGAACTGTATGGATGGCTGGGCACAAAGGGCTCCTGTCAGACTACTAAGATGCTGTTCCAGAACTAAGAGCTGTGATACTGGTTTACTGAAAAATTCCATAAGTTCATGCTCAAGAGGATAGGGCCTTTGGAAAAGAATGCAAAACAAGGAAATGAACGGGATTGACTTGACTAAAGTAGATGTTTCTGAGACTTAATTTTGGCATTGGCCAAAGCTTAAAGTCAGCACCAAGAAGAACTATAGAGGCATGGTTCTGATGGATAAAATAGCTATTTCACAAATCTCTGCTAGTATGTGCCAGTCCTCATCATTCTTTTTTGATGTTCAAATATCCCAGATTTGGCCAATCCTTTTGATGTTTCTCTGTCAATCTTTGTGCTTTTCCTTGCTTTCTGAAAGAAACCAAGGCGACAAGGAAGACCACTTGTTTCAACGGTATCAATACTGGCATGGAGGAAACCAGTATGTCCTGTGAAAGAGCTAGAAAATAACAACTATGCTCCTTGAAGGACACAAAATGATCAAAGATTTCATACACATATCAGTGAACTATCATTGTAAAGGTCTGTTAGAGCCCTTCAGCTGAATTTTCATGTTGGAAGTTTAGGAAAGTAATGTGGTAGCTGAGTAATACGTACACACATCCCGATCCCTGGAATCTGTGAATGTTACCTCCTATGGTAAAAGGGACTTTGCACATGTGTTGGTAAATTAAGGATAAAAAAGGGGAAGAAATTAAGATGTACAAATTGCCAGCTATAAAAAACAGTCACAGGGATGTAAAGTACAACATAGGGAATATTGTCAATAATACTGTAATAATATTACAGTATTCATCTGATACCATACTGTGTATGGTATCAGATGAATACTAGACTTATTGGGGTGATCACTTCATAAGTCATGTAAATATCTAATCACTATATTGTATACCTGAAACTAATTGAAGAGTGTATGTCAACTATAATTAAATTTTTCTTATAAATTAATTAATTAGGATATGAGATTGAGAGGTTATCCTGGATTATGTGGTTGGGGCCTAAATGTAATCACAAGTGTCCTTATAAATGGGAGGGAGAAAGAGATTTGACACAGAAGAAGACAACTGAAGCAAGATGTTACACTGTTGGCTTTTAAGATGAAGGAAGGGGCCATGAGCTAAGGGATGCAGGGAATGTTGCTCTAGAAGCTCGAAAAGGCCGAGAAATGAATTCTCCCCAGGGCCTCTGGAGAAACACCTTGATTTCAGTCCAGCGAAACTGATTTCAGATTTCTGATCTTAAGAAGTATAAGGGAATAAGTAAGTGCTGTTTTGAGCCACTAAATTTGTGATAATTTGTCAGAATAACAACAGGAATCTTACTCAAGTTTGGCCTGGGCTTTTGGGAGGTTTAATGGCTCCCCAGGTGATTCTAATACGCACCAAAGTATGATAACCACTGAACTAGATGAAAGATAAGATAAGGACATGCTGGCACGATTGCTTATGCAGGAAAAATGTATGGTGATATCATCCGGGAAGTCAGCAAGTCACTTTACTAAAGTGTGAACCATCTACCCATAGATTACTACAAAGTGGCTTATCTAAGCACATCATAAAATGGACATGATTCACCATGGTGGCTAGTCTGAGCCACTGAATAGGCTAAATTTCCTTGGAATAAAGAACAGTGCATATAATAGGCAGATTTTCTACAGAGCTAACTTTCTTACCAATACTGTCTTTCAAGGAAGAAACTGGCCAATAACTGAATTACATACAAATACATGAATTAGCACGTTCACATTAGCACCGTCAGGAAAAGGACTAAATTGCCCTCCTCTCTGTACTTAAACTACTAAAAACCAGTATAAGGATTGTTAAGATAGTTACTCCATTTGCTTTATAATCTATTTACTTATGATGAATGATAGATATAATTTATTTATTATTTATTTATGGTAGATAAATGGAATAGTATTATGGGAAGAAATTAACTCATTCTTCATAGAGATCAAGAAAAGTACTACTTGTACAATTTTGACAGGGGCAGCCCTCCCTCCAGAATGAGCATCTGCCTACTCCTGGGGCTTCCATGCTGGCTCATACATGATATCTTTACTTGAAAGCCATTCCACCATGAGCCTCCATGGTACTATGGCCAAAACTAAATTCGTACTTTCTCTTACTTTCTACTTTTAGCTCCCTACTTTGTCTTCCTTAGAGAGGAAGCTAAAGCAGTAGAAAAGTCAGTCACATTATAATCAGAAGACCTCAGTTAGAATTTCAGTTCTATCATGTGTAAGTGATGTGCCATTAAGAGGTCTCTCAGCCACTCTGAGCTTCATCTATAACAAGAGATAATATTGCCTTCGTAATGCTCTGATTAAATGAAATGACACAGATTAAAGTGTTCTGATTAAATGAAATGGCACAGATTAAAGTCTTTAGCACGTAGTTGAGGCTTCACTGAAACTCAACTTTCACACATCACCTCTATGTTGAAGCTTCTCATATCTCTTATCTTTGGTCCTGTCCTCTCACTGTGCACTGGTACCATATATCCTACCATTTACTAAACACTTCGACTCGGATCTGTTACTGGCCTCTCGAACTGGACAAGTCCAAACTAGACTTATGATCTCCATTCACAAATCAGTGACTCTCTCAATTCCCCTGACTGTGTCCATCACAGTTAAAGCACCATCATTCCTCCACCTCCATCCTCTCTTCTCCAACTCTCATTCAGGCTCCCGTACCCTCAGGCCTCACACCTCAAACACAAGAGCCTTTCGGGTGGGCTCTCAAGTTAAAGCTCTGTCTCTCCCAAGCCATCATGCTTGTGGTTTGCAAATTAATCTATCTCCAACTAGATTCATCACATTAAGCCCTGAATAAAAATCTTCAAGCACTCTTGCTCAGCAGCCTGGTATTTATAATGGAAGAAGAGCCAGCTCCACCAGGCATGTAGATGACATGGAGTCCCCGCAGCTCTGGTGTGCCTCACGTCAGTATGCAATGCATTGAGCAATTTCACCATATTACACATAAAAGAAATCTCTTGGAATAAATGGATCACAAAACAAAGTATTTTTAAAAGTAGCTACAGATAACTGTGAATTTTTTTAATCAAATTTCTCTACACAGTATTTAGTAACTACAATCTAAATCTATCACAAACCATCCTCAACTGAATTAAATATAACAATCCATTGATATTCAACCACTTTGCATGTTTTGTAATATTAAAATCATTTAACAAATATTCAAGCCTTCAGTATTCATACTAAATGGCAAATCTGGTAAATGTCAGACGTGTTCTTACCATTTTGTTCATCCAGCTCATTCCCAATTTCTTGCCCCATTTGTTTTTGGCGACTTATGATAGAGGAAAGGGCATCGAGGCCTGCATCCTGCTCTGTAAAAAAAAAGTAAAATAATTAACTAAAAACCAAAGGAAAACAATTTAAGGTCTAGAAATACGCCCAAATCTATAACACAATTCAGTATATGATAAAAGTAACATTTTAAATCAGTTGGAAAGAGAGGAAAAACAGTTAACATTATTCAGACAAAATAAAGAAAATATTAAATGCCTACCTCATACCTTCAACTAAAACAATTTCCAAATGAATTAAATTTTTAAATATCAAAAATGAATATAAGATTTGACTACATAAACATTTAAATTATCCAATACTTAATACACAAAGAGCATGTACAAATAAATAAGAAAGACTTAATCTTCCAGTTTTTAAAATGGGCAAAGGATATAGACAGGAAATAAAAATGAAAAAGAATGCTAATATCCATGGTTAACTAAAGTGTGAAGAACAGGATGCTTCTAAGTACTATGTCACAGGAGGATAGTTAATATACTTTTCTAGAGAGCAAACTGTGCCTACCTTTTTACTCCATTAATTCCATGTCTGGGAATGTATGTAAGAAAACATCAGATGGTATGTAATGATGCATATACAAGGATATCCTTTGAAACACTGCTTCCTGTGCTGGTTATGAAGATTATTGTCTTTTAGCTCCAAACCAAATTCACCCTTTTCTGACTGCTCTGTAAAATGGATCTGTATCCTATAAATATTTTTTCCTTTGCCAGCTTTGTCAGAAGAGGGGACTAAAAAGACATTACAAAAAGGGTTTTGTTTCCTGCCCTCAGCTTGCTCTCTTGATAGGCTCCTGCAGTGCTCTCAGCTTCTTCAATATCTAGCTCCTTCAGTGTACAGTGGCCAGGGGCACCCCAAGGCCACCAAATTCTCATGACACACCGCTTCCTTGGAGAATTTTATAATAGAGGGCTTTCATTTAGACACTTCTCCATGAACAGTATTCCCCAGTACCCATGAGGGTACATTCCAGTTGTGCACTACAGTGACTTCTCTGAAATCCAGTGACCATCCTCCCCACCCCCATCCCCGCCAGCTGTGCTGTCCTACACAAGATCTGCATCTCAGCCCTGGGGACATGGGGCACTTCCTTGGGCTTTCAAACCTCGGCCTGAGGGACATTACATCTTACCTGTTATTTCTGTTCTCTTTACTTCTTGCCAGCGAATATCTCATTACTCAGGTTCCCTGTTATAGTTAATAATTTTGTATATTACACTTTTCCTGTTCAACTTTCTTTCTCTTGATTGGACCTGCACTGATACATTTATAATAGTGAAAAACTGGAAACTACCTAAATGCCCAAACACAATGATTTGTTTAAAAGCGTATCGTATATTCATATAGTAAAACAATATATAGCCACTAAAAGTGATATTGCCCACGTATATTTTGATGTTGAAAGAAGTCCATGACATGTTATTAAGTACAAAAGCAGGACACAAAACTATAAACAATAAAATAGCATTTGTTTTAAAACTGAAAATGTATTACTTTTCTAGATTTTAAAAATTTAAAAAGAAAACTCAAGTTATTCAAGATTCTTTAAAATTTGATATTGATTTTTGATTTTTTTTTTTTTTTTAACTAGGCAGTCTCAGTGATCTCTTTTTAAGAACCTATTCCTTTGCTTTCAAGTGCATTTGGAAGAACACTCTGAGGCTCAATCTAATGACTCTTTCTACCCAAGCAATATAGCAGATGAGGGTAATATGCCAATTGCAGCTTCATTTGTTCATGGGCTTTTTTTAAATGACTGCTTCACATAAAGAGACATCTACAAAAGCAGAAATCACAAAGGTCTTCTTATCCAAGATCTCATTAACATTTACTTATATTTTTTCCTTACACTTAACTCGTTAATTCGTCTGGAATTTATTTAAACTAATGGTGTGAGGTAAGAACCCCTTAGTGACATTTTTTGACACTACGTACTTTTTAAACTATATAAATGAACTGCTGTCCCCAGGGATCATTCTAAGGGACCATTTTATAGCAAAATCACTTTATAATGAGATCTTTTTGGTCTTTAGTAACAACTTCTTGGATGGCCTCCAAGATAAATCTATCATCAACCTTGTGCTGTTATAGGATGACCAATATTATAGTAAAATTCCAAATACATACCAAAAATAATCTATATATAGGACTGACAGTCAGGTGTCAATGTGAATTAAAAGGTAAAACAATCTAAAAAGAGAAAAGGAGATTCTTCTACTGCTGTTAATAAGGAAAATCAAGTTATGAAGTTGCTTTATCTAGTAAGGACATAGATTATGAATGAAAAATAACTCAGCTGCACCCTTTTCTCTCAGCCTTGACTCACTGTCTAACTTAACTACCTAAAGGTTATCTCTCTAATGCAAAACAGAAAGAAGGCTAAAAATTCTGCTCCACTCAAATCATTTCTATAAAAATTTAGCACCTCTTCACTATGTTTAAGTGCTACAGTAAATTTTCATTCCATAATCCAAAGACATAGGTAACTGAGATGCCGTGTATATAACAATCATGTTGATGACCTGGCTTCTCCAAGTCCTAAAGCAGCATCTCTAAGGGGAGATGGTATGATCATTTTAGAGACAATAAACCAAACAAAATGCTGCTACTTACAAAAACGTAAACAATCAAGAATTGTGCAGAACCACTACATCATAATAATAGCTCATTACTGTAATCTGCCCTACCCTATCACGTATCTTAAGCTATTATATCACAAATGATTATTTGCAATTTACCATACTCTATTAATAATTCTTCAATTTCATTTTTTTTATTAATTTTTGTCATTTTTAAATATTTTTTGATATTTTTGTGGGGTTTTATTTATTTATTGTTAATTTTTTTAAAAAAGGATGACCTTTGTGCTACATAAAATGACCCCCTGAAGATGTCCATGTCCTAATTCCTGGAGTCTGTGAATATATGACCTTACGTGGAAAGAGGGTTTTGCAGTTGTGATTAACATTAAAGAATTTGAGATGGGAGATTATTCTGGATTATCCAGGTGACCTAATGTAATCATATGAGTCCTTAAAACAGAACCTTTCTCAGCTGCAGTCAGAGGGAAACATGAAGTAGGGTCAGAGAGATACAACTTACTGGCTTCGAACACTGAAGAAGGAGATCATGAGCCCAGGAATGTGGGTAGCCTCCAGAAAGTGGAAAGGTAAGAGGATGAATTCTCCCCTGGAGCCTCCAGAAAGGAACTCAGCCCAGCCAACACCTTGATCTTAGCCCACTGAGTCCCATATTGAACTTCTGGTCTACACAACTATAAGGTAATAGATTTATATTTTAAGTCACTAAGTTTGTACTAATTTATCATGATAGTAAAAAAAAACTAATATGATCATTTTTTGAAAATTTCTTTGGAATAATCAGGTGTTCGGTGACTTTCTATCTTTAGATATTCAGAAAAACCATCTTCTAACCAATGTCATATGATTGTGGGAGGATTATCTGGTGGCTGTAGATTAAAAATAAAGGGAGCCATCATACTGTATTCTTGTCAAAAATAACAAACTTGATTCTGATTAAGCCACTAAATCTAACTACCAGTTTACAGAAAGTATATGTGGGACAGAGGAATATTTTAATATATGGGGATACAAATAGCAAGATCTAGATGGTGGGAAACTACTGGGCAAATGACCCTGTTTCTCCAACCAAGAAACTGTCAAGAAAAAAGAGAGTTGGCAAAGGTACCTATCTAGTAAAGAAACTTAAGGAACATATCAATGAGTTGTAATGTACAGATTATATACAGATCTTGAATTGAACAACCTGAAAAAAAAAAAGTCATGGGACAATCATGGAAATCTGAACACTGACTGATATTTGATTATATTAAGGAATTATTGTTAACTTGTTATGGGTGATAATGTCATTGTGGTTATGTTTTTAAAAAATAGTCTTTATCTTTTAAAAACATAATCTAGAAATATATTCTGGAATAATCACCAATGAAGTAATATCTGAGATATTCTTCAAAAATAATCCAAGGGATGGGTACGTGAGTAGACATGTAGGTGAAACAAGATGGACTCTGAGTTAATAACTGCTGAAGCAACTGATGAGTACAGGGGAGTCATTATCTTAGTCTCCCTACTTTTACATGTTTGAAATTTTCCACAGCAAAAAGTTATTGATATTTTAACAAGTAAATAAAACAGAGGGAAATTCCAAAGAACTGCAACCTCAGGCCTCCGACTGAGCACATGACAATGGCCCCAAGGGCTGGGGCTGTGTCCTCTTTTCCTATGTCTTTGTCCTAGATCTGAGCCCAACTGGTGGCACAGGACAAGTACTTAATAAATGATGTTTAAATCGAGGAATGACTAGAGGGCCCTCTAGGTATGTAGAAATAAGAAATACAGTCTCTGCTAGACATATGAAAGGGCTTTTGGTCAATACAAGATAGCCCTCTGAGTTTATGTAGTAGAAAAATAGCTGATGTTGTATTGTCTGGTACCCAGAGAGAAGCAATGAAAAATTCTCACATTTAACATATAGGAGCTCTCCCTGGATGAGGAGCAGTAAGGAACTAAAAAGGAAAAGATTAGGTCTAGCTGGATAAAGTTAATCACTATGTTAGAAAGACTCAGGGCGACATCTAAGCATAGATGTTTTTATTTGTGTTTTTGTTTTGAGATTTTAGTAAAGCAATCCTGATAAAAGTGACAGCTACAAGAAAGGGTTATCTTCAAAGAAAGTTGTCTGTGAAGTAATGATTGCAAGGGTTCAAAGATTAGCACTAAGATTTACCAGTGTAAAATGGAGTCTGACTAAATACCATCCCTATCACATGAAAATATTTAGAGGCCTAACAACACAGAAATCCAAAATTAGTATGCAACTTTCTGCTAGAATCTAGACAGAACATTTACAGAATAATGGTAAGAATAGATGGAGCTAATTAAGAAACCCTATTAACAGAGACCTCCTGAGTAAACGATACTTCATACCTTCTCCAAGGCCTGCCATCAACTGAGACAAGGGTCTATACTAATCAGAAGGTTACCTTCTTTTGTTCTATCTCAGAGATTTTTTGAAGTGATCGAGTGATTGTCATCACCTCACCCAAGTACTGCCTGATGTCCATTTGTGCCTCCAATTACAGCTTAAGTAATACAGAAACCAAGATTGGCTAACCAGTTGTCATGAGGCATACTTCCTTTTCTAAGTTAGGAAAGGAAGGCATTCATTGCCTCGAGTCTAAGTTCTACCAATAAACTGTTATTTTAGGATGATTTTCAAAGTGTTTCCAAGGGTCAACTAAAGTACAGAAAGGCTAACAGATTCTATGGGCAAAAGGAAGTGAAAAATGACCCCTCATGGTTCCTTATTTTTATCTAGTGCAGGACCTAGCAATGCAGCAAAGCCATAGCAACCTCAGCATGGTACCAAGTTGAGGCAGAGGAAGGCTGATAAGGGTTTTATGTAAAGATTACTTTCATTTTTATATTTATCTTTGAAAATAAGCTTGCTAGGAAAGCAAACAGGGATATAGCATTTCAAAACACAAAGGTAAAAGTAGAAAAACAAACTGACCTACAATACATGCTGCTATCCTACTCAATTCCTTCATCTCCCACCCTTCCAACAAACTACAAAGGCCAAGAGGTTTTCAAAGGGTGAGCATCTCATTAAGGATGCTCTGTTTTGGAAACTCAATGGCAAAAACTTGCAGGTACAGTAATCTCTAAATGTAGCACCTTCTCAGTGACAGGGATATTTTTCCTAAATGAAAACAGTTTTTCCTGGAAAAAGCAACAATGCCAGAAAAATCATTAGTATTATCTAGCAAGATACGCTTTTCAGGAACCATGAATCCTGAAGAGTTATAAGCACTGCAAACAAATGGTTATGCTATGTGTAAAGCTGTGTTGCTCTTAATTTTTTCACTTTGTTTCAAGTATAACAATGGATGAAGTATGTAGAATTGAAGATATAAGGGAGGCACAGTGTCTCATTTACTAGATAATTTCACTGTAAAAAGGGAGTTCAAAGTAGAATTAGACTTCTGCTTCTGGCCAAGATGGATTGACTGACAAAATTTACTTCCGGCCTAAAACAACTGGAAAAGAAAAACACAAAACCACAAGCAAAATATATAAAACAACGGTTTCAAGACTCGGATGTCAGGAATTGAAGGACATTCCCTGGGAAATGGGAAACAAATGAGATGAGCTCTAGACTGCCTCAGATTATTGCCTTGGGACAGTTCCCAGGCTGTGGTGTGGGGATGGAGGAACCCAGGTGGAGCCAGGCAGTTTCCATGAATTGAGAAGAATCAAATAGGTCAAGGTGGTTAAAGTATGCAGGACACAGAACTAGAGAGGAGAGAGCTACGCAGAGAGAAGACCCTGGAAATTTGCACAGGGTCCATCTTGAGGTTCAACAGAGTGTTGATCAGGGGCTTTTATGTGAGGAAATTAACCTAGGCTAGGGTAAGATCCACCTGAATGGGTTAGAGAGAGTGATCCTCTGAGTGCAAACAGGGTTGGTCTAGTTCATATTCCCACTGACTGGGTCACCTCATAATTCAAAAGAAATCAGGCAGAGCACTCAGAATGGTTTTATTTCAGTACCAAGGTAAACTACCTCTAGACTAGAGTCAGCAAACATTTATATAAAGGACCAGGTAGTAAATATTTTAGGCTTGGTGGTTCATATGGTCTCTGGCGCCACTACTTAACTCTGCCATTGTAGCAGGAAAACATCCATAGATAATACATAAAATGAATGAGCATGGCTGTGTTCCCATAAAACTTCATTTATGGAAGGTAAACTGTGAAGTTTATATAATTTTTATAGTCACAAAATATCTTTCTTTTGACTATTTGTGAACTACTTAGAAATGAAAAAACCATTTTTAGCTTGTAGGTCGTACAAAAACAGGTGGCAGGCCAGATGTGGCCAAACAGGTCATGGTTTGCTGACCTTTGCTCCAAAATAAACATTGCTCTGACCCACCTTACAAAGTAAGACCCAAATAACTTAACTGCATCCTAGAAAAAAAATCTCAATAATTTTTCTACAAATATAAAATATCCAGTACTGAATAAAGAAATGTCTGCTCTTAATGTTTTTATTCAACTCAGCACTGTACTAGGGTTATAGTAAGTACAGTAAGTCAAGAAAAAGAAATAAAAGGCATCCAGATTGAAATGAAGAAGCAAAATTATACCAAGTAAAAGACAGAGACTGTTCAGAGTGGATGGAAAAACAAGAGTCAACTACATGTTGTCTATAAGAACCCCATTTTAAATATAAAAACACATATAAATTAAAAGTAAATGGACAGAGAAAGATAACACTGTCAAAAGAAAGCAAGAGTACCTATATTAATTTCAGATCAGACTTCGAAACAAATAAAAGTTATCAGGCATAAAGAAGGGCATTACATAATGATAAGGGAGTCAATTCTCTGAAAAGACATGACAATCCTTAACATTTATACACCTAACAACAAAGCATCAAACTACATGAGACAAAAAGTGAGAGAATTGCAAGGAGAAATAGATGAATCCACTGTCATACATGGAGACCTCCACATCCCTCTATCAGAAATGGACAGATCCAGTAGGCAGAAAATATTGAAACATAATTAAACTTAACCATACCGTCAATCAACTGGACATAACAGGTACCTATAGACTACTTTATTAAATGACGCCAGAATAAACATTCTTCTCAAGCTTATATGGAACATTCAACCAAGGTAGAATATACTCTGAGCCATAAAACACACCATAAAAAATTGAAAAGAACAGAAATCACAACAAATCTGCTCTCAGACTACAGGAATTAAACTAGAAATTAATAACAGAAAGATAACTGAAAAATCCCCAAAGATGTAGAAATTAAATAATACACTTCTAAGTAACACAAGTCAAAGAAGAAATCTCAAGGGAAATGTTAAAATATTTTGAACTAAATGAAAATAAAAACACAACTTATAAAAATGAGATGCAGCAAAAGCAGTGACTAGAGAAATTTATAGCATTGAATGCACAAATTAAAAAAGATCTAAGGTCAGTAATCTAAGTTTCTTCCTTAAGACTCCAGAAAAGAGCAAATTAAATCCAAAGTAAGCAGAAGAAAACAAATAATAAGAATTAGAGCAGAAATCAATGAATTGAAAACAGGCAATCAATAGTGAAACCAAAGCTGGTTCTTTAAAAAGATCAATAAAAATTAATAAGCCTCTTAACAGGCTTCCTAAGGAAAAAAGAGAGGACACAAATCACTATTATTAGAAAGGAAAGTAGAAACATCACTACAGATCTCATGGACATTAAAAGGATAATAAAGAAATATGATCACTTTGCCCACAAATTTGATAACCTAGATGAAATGGACCAATTCCTTGAAGGACACAAGCTGCCAAAACTCATACAAGAAGAAACAGACAATCTGAATAGTCCCATATTTATTAAAGAAATTTAATTAACAATTAATAGCCTCCCAAAACAGAAAGCATCAGGCTCAGATGGGTTCACTGGTGAATTCCACCAAACATTTCAGGAAGAAATTAAAACAATTCTCTACAATCTTTTTCAGAGCATAGAAGCACAGAGAATACTTCCTAATTCATTTGATGAGGCCAACATTATCCTAATACCAAAACTAGGTAAAGACATTACAAGAAAAGAAAACTACAGACCAATATCACTCATGAACATATATGCAAAAATCCTATCCTCAAAAAAATTAACAAGTCAAATCCAACAATGCAGAAAAAATTATACACCATAACCAAGTAGGAATTATCCTAGGTATGCAAGGCTGGTTCAATATTAAAAGATCAATTAATGTAATCCATCACACTCACAGGCTAAAACAGAAAAATCTCATGATCATATCACTAGATGTGGGAAAAGTAGTTGACAAAATTCAACATCCATTAATGATAAAGCTCTCAGGAAACTAAGAATAAATGGAAACTTCCTCAACTTGAAAAGAATATCTACAAATGCCCCACTAAGCTAACAGCTTACATAATTGTGAGAAATATGAAGCTTTCCCATTAAGAACAGGTATAAGGCAAGGATGTCCCTGCTCACTTTTCAACATTGTACTGGAAATTCTAGCTAATACAATTAGATAAGAAAAAGTATACATATTTGGAAGAAATTAATAAAACTTTCTTTGGTTGCAGATGACATGATTGTATATGCAGAAAATCTAAAAGATTCAACAAGAAATCTCCTGGAACTAATAAGCAATTATAACAAGGCTGTAGGATACAAGATAAATATACAAATGCCAATCACTTTCCTATATACCAGCAATGAATGAGTGGAACTGGAAATTAAAAACACAATACCATTTATATTAGCACCCCCAAAGAAGAAATACTTAGGTATAAATCTAACAAAAGATGTACAAGATCTATAAGAAAAAAACTACAAAACCACAATGAATGGAACCAAAGAAGAACTAAATAAATGAAGAGATATTCCAAGTTCACAGACAGAAAGACTCAATATTATCAAGATGTCAGTTCTTCCCAATTTGATCTATAGAGTCAATGTAATTTCAATCAAAATCCCAGAAAGTTATTTCGTGGATATTGACAAACTGATTCTAAATATTATCTGGAGAGGCAAAAAGACCCACAATAGCTTACACAATATTGAAGAAAACAGCAAAGCCGGAGGACTGATACTACCTGACTTCAAGATTTACTGTAAAGCTATAGTAATCAAGGCAGTGCGGTACTGGTGAAAGAGCAGAAAGGTAGATCAATGCAACACAACAGAGAGCTCAGAAATAGACCCATATAGAGTCAACTGGTCTTTGACAAAGGAGGAAAAGTAATACAGTGGAGCAAAGATAGTCTTTTCAACAAATGGTTCTGGACATTCAAAATGCAAAAAAAAAAAAAAAAATGAATCTAGACACAGACTTTACATCCTTCACAAACATTAACTCAAAATGGATCACAGGCCTAGATGTAAAACACAAAACTATAAACTCCTGGAAGATAACATAGGAGTGGCAATGACTTTTTAAAAACATAATTCTCTTATTTTTTTCTTCGATATTCTTCTTTTCTTTATGTAGACCCAAGTTCCTGATCTATATTATTTTCCTTCTCTCTAAAGAACTTTAAAAACATTTCTTGTAAGGCAGGTCTACTGGCAACAAATTCTTTCAATTTTTGCTTGCCTAAGAAAGTATTTCTCCTTCAGTTTTGAGAGATAATTTCACAGGGTGCAGAATTCTAGGTTGGTGGAGTTTTGGGGGGTGAATTATTTCACTTCATTCCATTCTTGCTTGTATCATTTCTGAGAAGTTGAATATAAGTTTCATCTTTGTTCCTCTATAGGTGAGGTATTTTTTCCTTCTGTCTTCTTTCATAACTTAATCTTTGATTTTCTGTACTTTGAAACTGATATGCTTAGGTGTGTTTTTTGTTTGTTTGTTTGTACTTATCTTGCTTGGTGTTCTCTGAGCTTCCTGGGTCTGTGGTTTGGTGTCTGAAATTAATTTGGGGGAAATTCTCAGTCATTGTTTCAAATATTTCCTCCATTCCTTTCTTTCTTTTCCTTCTGCTATTACCATTACACATATGTTACAACTTTTGTAGTTGTCCCACAGTCCTTGGATATTTTGTTTTTTATCAGTCTTTGTTCTCTTTGCTTTCCACTTTTTGAGGTATCATTTTCTATTGAGATATCTCAAGCTCAGAGATTCCTTCCTCAGCTGTGTCCAATCTACTAAAAAGCTCATCAAACACATTCTTCATTTCTGTTAGTGTTTTTGATCTCTACATTTCTTTTCAGTTCTTTCTTAAGATTTCTATCTCTCTGCTTACATTGCCCACCTGTTTTTTTCAGTGCTGTCTACTTTATCTATTAGAGTCCCCAGCATATTAACCATAGGTGTTTTAAATTCTGGTCTGATAATTCCAACATCCCTACTATGTCTGGTTCTGATGCCTGCTCTGTCTCTTCAAATTAAATTTTTTGCTTTTTAGATGGTCTTTTTTTCTTAATAGCCAGACATGATGTACAGGTCAAAGGAACTGCTATAACCAGATCTTTTTACTAAAATGTGGTGGTGAGGTGTGGAGAGAGGGGCAGTATCATATAGTCCTATGATTAGGTCTCAGTCTTTCAGTGAGTCGATGCCTCTAGACTGTGAACTTCATGAATGTTTCAAAGTTTTTTTCTCCCCGCTCTATGTGGGACAGATGGCTAGTGGGCTAGACTCAGGAATTTCCTTTCCTCCAGGTCATTTTGGCTGATAATACCTCAGCAGGTTAAGTTCTGGTTAACTAGCTTTTTCTGAGGGCAGACCTTGTTAAGAACAGAGTGCTCTGGCATATTCCAAAGTGGTTCCTTTCCCCCTCCCTCTGCCAGTAGCATGAGAGGATTTTTCTCTGATATTTGCTGTGAGAACAAGGTCAAGCTCTTAGACGTAAATCTCACTAAATTGTGGGGACTGTCTTTATGACTGGGTGCTCCTGGAGTTTTTAACTCTACACTTGTCCACACTGAGCCTCCAGCAATTCATCAATTACAGTTCAAGTTTTTCTACCCAGCACTCATTCCTGTGCTGGTTTCTTCTTGGGAGTCTCTGATTCAGCAAGCCATGACTCCCTGTGTTCACTTGTCTGTCTCTCCAATCTTGCAGAAAGCGATCTGCCCTGTACCCCGCCCTTCTATAATGGATCCAAGAGGAGTTGTTAATTTTCAGTCTGTTCAGCTTGTTACTGGTTGGTAGGATGGAGTGGCTTCCCTTACATGTGGAACAGGAAACTGGAAGTCTGGAAAGTACTTTTTAGATACAACGCCAAAGGCATGATCCACGAAAGAAAAAAAAAAACTGATAAGCTGGAGTTCGTTAAAATTTAAAATTTCTGCTCTGTGAAAGACACTGTGAAGAAAATAAGACAAGCCAAAGACTGAAAGAAAATATTTGCAAAATAAATACTTAACAAAGAACTATTATACAAAATACACACCAAAAAACTCTGAATGGGCCAAAGACCTTAACAGACACCTCGCCAAAGAAGAAATACAGTTGGCAAAGGATATGAAAAAGATATGAAAAGATGCTCCACATCATATGTCATCAGGAAAATGCAAATTAAAACAATAGGATACCACTACACACATATTAGAATGGCCAACATCTAGAAACAATACTAAATGCTGGTGAGAATATGGAGCAACAGGAACTCTCGTTTATTCCTGGTGGCAGAGGGAGGGGGAAAGGAACCACTTTAGAAGACAGTTTGGCAATTTCTTATAACACTAAACTTACTCTTTCCATATGATCCAGCAATCATACTCCTTGGTATTTACCTAAAGAGTTGGAAAGTTATATACATACGAAGACACATGAAAAAGTTATATATGTATGCAGATGTTTATGGCAGCTGTATTCATAATAGCCAAAAACTGTAAGCAATCAACATGTTCTTCAGGTGAATGGATAAATTTGGTATATCCAGACAATGGAATATTATTTAGTGCTAAAAGAAATGAAAAGGCATAGAGGAACCTTAAATGCATATCACTAAGTAAAAGAAGTCAATCTGAAAAGGCTACATACTGTATAATTCCAACTGTATGACATTCTGGAAAAGTTAGAACTATGAAGACCATAAAAAGGTCAGAAGTTGCCAAAGGTTGAAAGGGGAGGAAGGGATAAATAGACTGGGGCACAGAAGGCTTTAGGGCAGTGAAAATACTCTGATACTCTAATGACAGATGCATGTCATTATACATTTATCAAAACCCATAAATATACAACACCAAGAGTGAATTCCAAGATTAACTGTGGACTCTAGATGATTATGATGTGTCAAGGTAGGTTCACTAACTGTAACAAATATGCCAATCTAGTGGGGGACGTAGATAATGCATGTGTGGGGAAAAGAGGTATATGGGAACTCTGTACCTTCTAAATTTTGCTGCGTACCTAAGACTTCTCTAAAAAAACGAAGCCTTAAAAAAAAAAAGTAAAACTATCTTTATTCACAGACATGATCATTTATATAGAAAATCCTAGAGATTCTATACAAAACTGGAAGAACAAATCAGTTTAGCAAGGTTGCATGATCCAAGATTGATATAAAAATCAATTTTATTTTTATATACTAGCAACAATCAGAAATAGAAAACATTTTAATGCCATTAATAAGAGACTAAAATATGAAATATTTAAGAGATAAACCTGATAAAAATGTATAATACATGAAGAGTAAAAATTACAAGGCACTGCAGAGGAAAATGAAAGAACTAAATAGAGAAGCATACCATATTCAATGGATCAGAAGACTCAGTATTTTTTTAGAAGTCAGTAATCACCCAATTAATCTAAAGACTCAATGTAATCCCAATCAAAATTCTAAGAGGTTTTTTTTTTTTTAGGAATTGAAAGATTCTAAAATTCACATGGAAATGCAAAATACCTAGAATATCCAATAAAATTTTGAAAAAAATAAAAAAAACAAGATTGGAGGGCTTATATTACCTGACTTAAAGACTTATAAAGATACAACAAAGAGATCACAACAAAGATACACAAAACAGACCAACGAAGAGACCACTGGAATAGAATGCGGAGCCTAATATATGGTCAATTGATTTTGACAAAGGTAGAATAGCTCAGTAGAAAAGATAGTCTTTTTTTAAAAAATGGTGCTGTTCATATATCCAAATACAAAAAAAAAAATTGAATTTCTATTTATACCTCACTATATAAAAACTTAACTCAAAGTAGACCATAGACTCAATGTAAAGCTTAGAACTATAAATTCCTAAGAAAAAACAAAGCAGTAAATCTTCGTTGCTTTAGGTAGTCAAAGATTGCTAACTGGACTTCATCGAAATTAAGAATTTCTGCTTTGAAAAAGATATTGTTGAGAGAATAAAAAATATATGCCACAGATGGGGAAAAAATATTTGTAAAACTGTATCTGACAAATGACATATAAAAGGGTATATAAAAAATTCTTACATCTCAATAATAAAAAAGAAACAACCCAATTAAAAACAGGCAAACAATTGAAACAGACACGTCACCAAAGAAGGTGCACTGATGGCAAAGAAGCACATGCAAAGATTCATTAGTCATTAGGGAGATACATATTAAGACCACAATGAAATGCAACACACACCTATTAGAATGTCTAAAATTTAAATAATTATGCTTAAAGAAGCCAGACGCCCTCTTCCCAAAAGGAGTACATACTGTATGATTCCATTTATACAGAATTATAGAAAATAGAAACTAATTTATAGTGACAGAAAGCAGATCAGCAGCTGTTCGAGGACTGAGAGAGAGACAACAATAAGAATTACAAAGAGACATGAAGAAAACTTTTGGGAATAAAGATTATGTTCATTATTTTGATTATAGTGATTGTTTCACAGGTATATACATATGTTAAAGTTTATTCAATCATATACTTTATTTTTTTTTAAATATACAACTCAGGGTTTTTAGGTTATTGACAAAATTATGCAACCATTACCACAATCAATTTCAGAACATTTTCATCATCCTCCAAAGGAATCCTGCACCCTTTAGCTGTTGTAATTCTATTTACTTTTCAAAATATTCTTACTCTCCTCATCTGGTCTTTACTTATCCACCAATTTTTGTTTGGTAGTGTTTTTTTTTTTTTTTTATGACATTTGGTTTGAGCTCCAGATCTGTTGATGTAGGATGGAGGGGAAGTGGTGGTGTGAGCGGAGGGAGCTCTGTTAGGGGGCCCTCACAGATTAAGATTATCTGGTAGATTACCCAAAAAGCAGTTTTCGACAGGACTCTGAGAAACGTAGTGTGAGTGCCTCAGTCAGGATCTCCCAGCTTTGTTCCCAACAGAGAAACAAAATATATCTGTGTCCAGACATATTAATACAAATAAGCTAAATACAGGGTAAACACAACACGTTTATGGCTCCTTTCTTTCCTCTTTTCACTCTCTCTGACATCTTTTGCCTTTCTCCTTTTTTCTTTTTATCGTCTTATTTTAGTATATTCCTTTTTTTGTTGTGAGCCCTGATTACGCAGAAATGATAATCACGAATCATGCAAATTCAATCATGTTCTAATCTGGCCTCCACAGGAGGAACAGGTAAGGATTATCCTATCTGATGATCGATCATATACTTTAAATATGTGCTATTTATGATAAATGTCAACTGTACCTCAATAAAGCAGTCTTTAAAAAGCAGCATTAGAAAGATTTAACATATCAACATATCTTAATACTAGCCCAAAAGAATGTCCATGATACATATTAAGTAAAACATTTTTAAAGTTGTGGAATTATATATGTCATGATCCCATTTCTGCAAATTAAATATGTGCGTATACTCAATATATATGTATATACATAGGAAAAAAGCCTGAGGAAATATAAATATTAATTTGTTTACAATTTGAGATTGGAGAAGCAAGATGGAGAGCTTTTCATTTTATATACCCCAGTGTTGTTTGAACTTTGTAAAACAATCATGCATTACTTCTAAAATTTTAAAAATAGGTAAAAACAAGCCCTATCCCATCTGATCTTGGGAGCTAAGCAGGGTCGGGCCTGGTTAGTACTTGGATGGGAGACCACCTAGGAAGACCAGGTGCTGTAGGCATAAAAAACATAAGGGATTGTAAGCTGACAAGGTCCTTGCAATCTGTGAGGTCAACCAAGGGTTGCCTCACCTAAAGAAAAAATAAAATAAAATATAAATAAAAAATAAAAATAGATGAAAAAGAAATAATTAGCAGGTTTAAAAGCCACTAGGCAAGATGAACCTGAAAGTAAAAGCTGAACTGACTTATTTTATATAAGAAAAAGATAGAGGTTCCTGTTCGGAGAATAATTCCCAACTGTGGAGAAAAAGAAGGGGCACAGGCCTCAGATTCATCTGGGTTCTCAGATTCAGAGCTGCCTACGTGCTCTCCCTCAGCAGAGAAGCACTATTTTTGTGAGTTACCTGGACAGATGACATCATTTGTCTATGCCTCAGGTATCCTAAGGCACGAAATTGCCAAGGGCTTTATAAGACCAATATTTCTCCCTCTGATCTTCAATGAGTATAAAAAATATTCAATGTTATAGTAAAAATCTGACAAAATTTCTGAGCCTACACTCCTTGGGTATTCAGTACCTTGGATGATTTTCTGCTGCTGTTGCCGGATTTCATCAAAACCCAAACCTCTGGTCTCCTCTGGCTCTTCAAAAAGCCAAGGGTTGGGTATGCCTCGCTTAGGCCCTCCCGTCATCAGGCTGGACCTAAAAGCAAGATTAAATGAGTTACATAACTCAAAAAAATATAGCTCTGCTGCAAATGACTCCTGTAAGTGCAGAGGTGGCTAGGCTTGCATACTCTGAAAATTCAATTCGACCACAATTTATTGCATCCTCAGTTTATGCTAGCAACTGTGTTCAGTGCTGGAAGAGATTCAAGGATGAATAAGGCACAAGCCTGGTCCCCTGGAGAATTACAGCCTGTTAAGGAGACTATGGCAGCATGTAATACTCTTACTAATCCTCCAAGATACATTTGAGTCAATAATCATAAATGAGGGTCTTAAATTTCAAAATACAAGGCCAAATGGAAGTGGCCTTTTTATCAGGAAAAGTTTGTTTCATAAGCCATAAGACAATAAAGGCACAAACACATCTCAAAAAGATACATGTTGTGATTACAGATTATCAACATTAAAAAGATGACTATATAATTTCTCATTAAAGGGCATTCGGTGACTCACAGATAGAAACACAGGCAGAGCTTCAAATCCAATTTTATAAATACAATGTAGCATTCACAACATAATAAGCAAATTCTGAATTATCAATCTTAATCTTTACTCTCTCTAGTAACCCATATGCCCCTTCTGCACCAGACATATTGATCTCCGTGCTGTCTGAAGATCAGGAAACACACATTTTTTACCTCAGCTCCCATGTTTATAGGACTCTTCTCATCTCAAGTATGTCCTCTCCTGTCCCCACCTGCCCAAAATTCTAAGGCATAAGAACCATCTTGTTCATGAAACCTAATCCACTGACCACTCTAATCCAGATGTGAACACTTTATTAGAGTATGGTTCATAGGATTCATAAAAAAAATGATGAAAATGACAATGGTGACATAACAGTAGTAGCAGTGACAATAATAGCTAACATGTATTAATCATTTGGTATGTGCAAGCACAGCTCTGGTTGATTTATATGTATTCACTCACATCTCCATTACTTATAATTCTTCTAGCCCTTTCTTTTCACATCTCTTGTATTGTCTACAAATAACTGCTATCTTATTATTTAATGCTTTACATAAATGAGCCTCATATCTACAATATATAAGGCAGAAACTGAAAATCACTCTTGACTGGACTGCACATTGCTCCCCAACATGGAATGAATGGCTGTCAGCATAAGTTCAAATCCTGGCTTTACCACCTACTAGCATTATGTGGATAGTACTATCTGCCTTAGAGAACTGTTGGGGATTAAATAATTCATTTATTCAAAAAACACATACTTCATACTTAGTATGTGGTAGGCACTGTTCTCATCAATGGTGATGAGGAAAAAAACAGAATATAGATAAAATAGACCAAAATCTCTGCCCTTACAAAGTATAAATTCTTGTCACAGGTGCTGCTTTCATTCTGGTTGAAGGGAACAACGTGAAAAATATGTGCAATTAATGCAACGCACAGAAGATAATAATAATTCAAAAGTGTTATTTCCATTTTACTGATTTCTGCACTGTAGTCAAGGTAGCACTGAAATATTATTTTTAATAAATGGACATATCCCAAAAGGCTATATTAATTTCATTTTTAGCTTAGTACTATAAAATCTACAGGTGAATATGACATGAATCAAGAAACACATGTGAACTGGAAGAAAATTTTTTATTCCTTAAACTAAGATTTTAAGCACAGAGATGGTCTCTCTAATCAAGTGTTCTAACATACCGAACAGAAATACAACTTTCTTCCACTTTATCAAAATGGCACACATGCTTCTTTAAAGCTTTACTTGACTTGGTTGGTCTCAAGAACCTAACATGTCAAGATTTCAGATTTATTCCCTATGAAAATCATTCAATTTCACCTAGCTTTGAAGACAGGGGAAGAAAGTAAAAGGAAAGAAAGAAGTTCACTATTAAAGTACACTCCCTAACTTTTATACCATCTTGCAAATGCCAGCACTTGATCAAAATGGGAATCATGGGATATTGTGTATGGTCCACTGCAAAAGCAAGTGCAAAAAATCAGTACAACAAGTCAGAGGTATATAAAGTAATCTCAAAAACGCATCTATTGGTTCAGAAAAAAATGATGTAGATGACGGAGGCTTTTCATCCTTCTTGCGACCAAATCAAAGTTGTGACAGAAACACAAATCAAATAGCAAAGAAAGTTGCCTAGAATCTAGATCTCTCCCTACAACTAGGGAGAGGAATAATTAATCACCCTGCAACAGTAGAAGGTAGGAGGGGGCGAAGACGCGAGGATGTCCAGTCCAGAATGGTTGAGTAGGACAGAGGCTGCGGCAGCCAGCAGCTGCAGACCCTCTTAAAAGGGCGTGTACGTGAGCAGACTTTCACGGTGATGGACCTGCTTGCTGGGAGCATCAGAGCCAGGTCAGGTCGGCTGCAAGGGCGGGGGCACCAGGGAGTTGTCAGAGTGAGAGCCTGGGGCAGACTCAGCGCCACCATAGCTGAGACATCATGAAACTGGATAACAGAGATTGCTCCGTCCAAAGGATTCCCTGAAACTCTGCCTCCCCCAACTTGCAGCCCCACCCAAGCCATGTTCAAGTGTGTCCTCAGTCCAGTCCAGTGCTTCTTGCTGAGTAGCGCCAAGATCCACATTGATTGCAAGTGGCCTCTGGTGTGGTTTCTTGAGGCAACCATAAGCAAGGCATCTAGAGATTGCTTGCTGAATCTCCAGGTGGCCCTGGAGGGGCACAGGCTGGGCTAAACTTGGCCTGCAGCTGAACCCCTCTCAGGACTGTGCCACTGGACATCTATTATACAAAGCCGCACTAATAAGACCGGAAAACTTAGGAGCTTTGCTTAGTGCATAGAAACAGACACAGAAAGGGAGTCAAAATGGGAAGACAAAGAAGCAGAAACCATATGAGAGAACAGAACAGAGATCCAGGAATAATGGAGTCAAGTAATCTAACAGATGCAGAGTTCAAAACACTGGTTATAAAGATGCTCAATGAACTTAGGGGAAGTGTAGATGAATCCAGTGAGAACGTTAACAAAGAGATAAAAAACATATAAATGGAAATGGAAATTATAAAAAGAAAACAGTCAGAAATGAACACTGCATTATCTGAGATGAAGAGTATATCAGAGGTAATAAAAGAGTTGATAAAGAAGAGGATCAAACCACTGATATAGACCATGAGGAAGCCAAGAACACTCAATCAGAATGGCAAGAACTAAGAAGCCAAGGCTATAATAATAATTTAAGGAGCCTACAGGACACAATTAAATGTAAAAATATCTGTGTTATAGGGGTATCTAAAGGAAAACAAGAAGTCGAAGAACTATTTGAAGAAATAATGATGGAAAACTTCTCTAACCTAGTGAAGGAAATAGACATGCAATCCTAGGAAACTCAGAGAGTCCTAAGGAAAAGGAACCCAAAGAGGCCCACATCAAGACACATCATAATTAAAATGCCAAAGGTTAAATACAAA
This sequence comes from Pteropus medius, assembly GCF_902729225.1. Taxonomy (NCBI): domain Eukaryota; kingdom Metazoa; phylum Chordata; class Mammalia; order Chiroptera; family Pteropodidae; genus Pteropus; species Pteropus medius. Next base: position 1,952,284 of record NW_024352783.1, read on the forward strand.
GAGAGAATCTTAAAAGCAGCAACAGAAAAGCAGTTAGTTACCTACAAGGGAGCACCCAAAAGACTGGCAGCTGATTTCTCAAAAGAAACTATGAAGGACAGAAGGGTTTGGCACAAAATATTCGATGTGATGAAAACTTAGGATCTACAACCGAGAATACTTTATCCAGCAAAGCTATCATTTAGAGTTGAAGGACAGATAAAGAGCTCCCCAGGCAATAATAAGCTAAAGGAATTTTTCAACACTAAGCCAGTATTACAGGAAATGTTGGAGGAACTTCTTCAAGAAGAAAAAACATGTATCAAAAACAGGAATAAAGAATAGTAATAACTACATTCCTATCAAGTACCTCAAATGGAAAAGAATTAAGTGTTCCGACCAAAAGATAGACTGGCTGAGTGGATAAGAAAACAAGACCCCTACATATGCTGCCTACAAGAGACTCACTTCAGAATAAAAGACTCACACAGATTAAAAGGAAGGGGATGGAAAAAGATATTGTCTTGATGGACCTAAAGGGTATTGTGCTGAATGAAATAAGTCAGATAAAGAAAAACAAACATCACACGATTTCACGTACATGTGGAATCTAAAGAACAAAATAAACAACAACAAAAAAAACAAATAAACTCATAGATACAGAGACTATTTTGAGGGCTACTAGATGGGGGGCGTTGAAGTGGATGGCGAAAAAGGGCAAAGGGATTAGGAGGTATAAATGGATAGTTAAAAAATAGACATGGAGATATAAATTGTAGCATAAGAAAAATAGTTAATAATGTTGTAATAAATATGTAAGGGGAAGATGGGTACTAGATTTAGTGAGGTGATCACTTTGTGAGTTATATAGATCTCTAATCACTATGCTGTACAACTGAAACTAATATATTATTATACGCCAACTATAATTGGAAAAAAACTTCATTGAATTGTACAATGTAAATATGAGCAACTAATTGTCTATTATATACAGCCAGAAAAAAATGAAATAAAATAATAAAAGGCATAAAGAAAAAAAAGATAGTGAGCAGAGGAACTGAATGGACATTTTTCCAAAGACGACATACAAATACCTAAGGTGCATGAAAAAGTGCTAGACATAAAGGAAATGTAAAATAAAACCACAGTGAGATATCACCTCATACCTTAGAATGGCTATTAAAAAATAAAAGACAAGAGATTTAAATAGATAGATAGATACATAGATACATAGATAGATAGAGTATCTATCACCAGCTGTGAGCATCCATTCAGATTAGCATATTGTACCTGAGTTGACAAGTAGTCATTGTTCCTCTAAAGCTACTGTTGGAATGTCCCACTGGTAATTCTTACCACAACTAGAGCATATTTTTAGTTATTAAAGGAGGAAAAACCCATAAGAAAATTGTTTTAACAATCTCAAAAATAGCAAATTCAAACAAAATCCGTTAGTTATATTTATATGTGTGTGTGTGCATGTATGTTTATATATACATACACACACACACATATTTATTTTTTAAACAGCTATTAGAGAGTAAAGGTACAACATGGGCACAATTTAATATTTACATCAAACACATTTCACAGAAAAAAAAAAAAATCAACCACTAGATATACGGGAATGATTTCCCAGGGCTGAATTCAGACCTATAAAAGGTCTAAGAACTGAAAAAATTATCTTGGTCTCACTCTCATATAGTTCACTATAAAAGCAATAGTAAACTGCAACTCATTTGCCAAAGCAAAAATGATTCCCTAATGCCTTCTTTCTGGATTATCTGATTCCAAATATTTTGTTAAATTCTTCAAGGGTGACAAGGCAGAACTCTCTCCTCTCCCTTCCCTCCCTTTTTTTTTTTTCTTTGTATTTGTACTTTGCTGATGCCCCAAACCTACTGGGAAATCTAGGAATGGATATGCCTTTATTAGTAAAGCAGGTAAGATCACAGGTGTCACTGTATGCAGACTTGATTTTTTTTCTTTAGATTTTATGCTCAACTTAATGTTAAGAGTGATATCTATTATTACTCAGCACTCTCCTAGGTAAAAAGGAAAATATGAAAGAATTTAAGACAAAATTCTTACGTTCAAGGAGTTTATAAACAAATTGAAAAGAGAAAAAATAACCACACATAAAGCAATTACTAACAGAAATAAGAAAACAGCCAGCTTTTATCCCTGGACAATTCCAATAACCTCATTGACTCTGGGTTTTTCACCCATCAAACAAAATAACTAAGTAGGTGACAGTTTTTTACCCTGCTCTGCTCCAATACTTAAGGAATATGACACTCTCATTAATAGTGGGGTTGGGAGGTAAGTGGGGAAGACTCATCTTGGTTGGGGAAGCAAGGTGTTCTTTTTATTCCTGCATAAGATGACTTTCCATCATTGGAAATCACTGAATTAGATTCTTTAAGATCCTTACCACTTTAATTAAAATTTTCCTCATTAAGTACTAAATTGCATAAATAAAAACAGAGAAAAAATAATAATTTCCTCATAAAACCCATTTTCCTACCCCAGTTTTCCTAATTTCAGTTTAAGACCACCACTGACCCACTGGCTTAGGCAAACAAAACAAAACAAAACAAAATACCCTTGGAATCATCTGACTCTTTCATATCCCACAGCATCTAGTCCATTAGCAAATCCTTCAAAACATATCTAAAATCTGACCATTTCTCCTCTATTCTATTGCTTCCACCCTAGTACTCCTGCCTCCTGCTTCTACTCCTATTTTCTACAATCTCCTCCCCCAACAGCTGTCAGAGTGATCACTGTAAAAATAAATCTGCTTCTTCTGCTCAAAACCTTCCCGTGTCTTCCCAGCATCCTTAGCATAAAATGTAACATCTTTACTATAACTTACAAGTACACTAGCCTCCTTGCTGTTTCTAGAACACATTGAGCACATGCCCATCTCAGGGCCTTTGAACCTGCTGTCCCCTCATACCACCATTGTGAAGGCATTCTTCCCCCAGATGGTCACATGGCTTTGATCACTTATTCATTCCACTCTGCTCAGATGTCATCTCCTTGGAGAGGTTTCCTTCATTAATCTATCTAAAATAGTACCCTCTCCTGTAACTCCTTAGCTCCCCCCACCCCTATCCTGCTTTATTTCTCTTTATAGTATTTAAACTACCAGCTATTATATATTATATATTTGTTGATCTTCTGTCTCTCACACTAGACTATAAGCTCCACAGGGTAGGGACCACAGGTTCGTCACCATATCCTCAGTGCCTGGCAAAATAAGCACTGAAAAACAGAAGATTTTGAAGGGATTCACTTATTCAGCAAAAAACATAACTGAATGAATGAAACAAATAAGAGCAGTCAGGAAATTATAATACCATACACTGGTGCTGTGTTTTGTAATTTCAAAGGCATTTCACAAACATCCCATTTGAACTGTAAATAAGCCTCTGTGTAAATCAGAGCCAGTATTTCTGACAAGAAAACCAAGGTAAAGAAACATCAAAGTGACTTTGTCAAGGTCACACTTAGTGGCAAAACTAAAGGTTCGTCCCACAGCTTCTGACTCTTAACTCAAGGCACTTTCACCATCTCAGGAAGGTTTCATAAAGGCAAGGAGACTCACGACAGCCTTGAAGAACCGGTAAGGCTTAGCAGTGTGAGAGAGAGATGGTAAGGCAGTCCAAGAAAAGGTAAGAACACAAATGATGTCTCCAGGGCAAGGGATGTGAGCCATAAATGTGCATGGAATAACAGTGGAGAGGTGGTGAAATTTAGGGGGCTGGATCTAGTAGAATTAATTCCAAGGCAGGTAGCCATAGTGAACCTCTGTTTTCCCAGCCCCTTTTATCCTCACATTCTTCCAGAATCTTGTAATTTTATCCACTAGTTGTTCCCCATCCTATAAATCCTCAAGCAACGACTTTCTTTCCAATTCACAACCAAACTTCCTTAAAGAATGAACTTTGCTCAACAGCTCTACTTCCTGACCCTGCCAGTTTGTTCTTCAACCCAACTGCGATTCAACTCTGTCCTATCACTCTAATAAAACTCTTCTTACCCACAACTTCCTAACTGCCAAAGCTCTTCCCCATTTTCACTTTGCCCCTCTTCTAGATCTCAGGTGTCACAGCTGACTTATTCCCTTATCCAAGAACCTCCCTTGGTTTCTTCCATACTACTCTCTCCCACTGACAGGTCCTTCTCTGTAATTTGCAGGTACCTCTTCCTCTATCTGCTCCTTAAATATTGGTGTTCCTTACAAATTCTATTTAGATCTTCTCTTTTCACTATATTGTCTCTCTCTGGGTAATTTTATACAGTCCAGCGATTTCAGGCTGTAAGAGCAAGAACTAGCAATGCTTAAATACTTTTTATGCCCCAACACAAATGAAATAAGACATTTCTTCTTGTGTCCTGTGATGGTGGATTCTTAACTGGAGATGGGATAAGAGCACGCTCCCTAGCAGGGTAATATCAGAATCTTGGGGTGGAGGAAGGAACGGCACATGAATCATTAAAAAGAAACCCCCACATATAAAATCCAAGCGAGGCTTTGGAAAGATCCATGTCTTTCCAACCATCATCCTGATTGAAAATTACTGTGCTAAAGACTTTCAAATTTATCTCTACCCATGATACTTTCCTACAGGCTCTATATCTGCATTTATTGCTTTTTGTTTATGAATCTCCAACTGGGTATGCCACTTCATATACAATAAATCCAAAATCAAATTCATTACTTTCACCTCCAGAAGCTGTTTCTTCTCTTGTGCTCTCTATTCTGGTTAGCAGCATCACTGTATTCCCAAATTATCCAAACCTTTTTCTCCACCCCCTCAACCCCCACATCTCATCGATTACCAAGTTCTCCCCTACAGATAGTTCTCAAGTCCGTGCCCTCATTTTCATCCCCGCAGGCACTACCGTGGCTCAGACCTTCATCAACTCTCATGTAGAAGATGGCCATAGCCTCTACTGGTCTCCTTGTTCTCAGTCACTCTCATTCAAATCATCTAATATTCTGCTGCCAGAACTATCTTTCTAAAGTAGAGTTCTTGCCATAACATTTCCCTATTTGCAGACTTTCACAACTCCCTAGAAGGTACAGATCAAGTTTAAGCTTTACAATATGGCCCCAGTGATCTCAGCAACAGCATCTGCCAACACCCGCTTCCATGCCCTACTCTTCCTTCAGTCCTACAGACTGCTCACCACTGCTCAGACAAAGGCACAAACTTTCACACTCTCATGTTTTTGTATGAGTCTGGAAGGTCCCCACCCCCACCCCTTTGTCCATCTGGCAAAATCCTATTCATCCCCTAAGGCTCAACTCAAATGTCACTTCTGCTGTTTAGTCTTTCCTGATCCCCATCCCCACCCCCCTTCCCTTGAATCAATCACTCCCTGGTGCTCCCATGGCACTTTGTTCAAAACCTCTAACGTGGCATTTATCAAGCAGGATTGTAGTTAGTTATTTACTCATCTGTCTCTCCTCCTAAATTATGAGCTCTGTAAGGAAAGAGGCCACATGACAGTGATGTTTATAACGCTGGTGCCAAAAAAACAATGCCTCAGAGTATGCTGGAGAATAAGCCTTCAGTACATGTTTATGAGACAGAACTAGGAAAACCACTGAGATTTTTAAGCAAGAGAGACAAAATGGGAGGAGGTATTTTTATCTTGAGAGATTTAAAAAACAAGCAAAACAACATTTAATCAACTGCTACCTGCCTTCGAGATTTTAGCAGCAAAGGCTTGTTCAGCAGATGGACAGAATATTCCCTGAAAGGGAATTCTGTCACTAAAACACCTGTGGCTCACCTCCACTTTTGGAAGGACAATGAAGGAGTGTTTCTCCTTCGAAAAGTAAATTAAAGAAAGGAAATACTTAAATACTAATGCATCTAAGGTTAGGATAGACTTAACGTTTTTTAAAATAAATAAATAACATTTATCCACAGTCTCTCAGGATGGAACTTATCTAAATAATGGAACTTATCAAATAAGTGCCACATTCATAAAAAGGCTAGATATTTGTCTTATGAAGATTTCACCAAGAAGTTTTATAGTTGCTTCTAAAAGGTATAAAAATATTGCCTTTTCATCCCCCAAAGCAAATGATGTGCATTATTAAATTATGATAATATCTGAGGGGGGGGCACAGATAACCTACGTTTTTCTGCTGACAAATGTAGTTGAAGCTTGTTGGAGTTCACAGGGAGGACGTTCTTATCAACTGAATACAGAATTGAAAAAAGCAGTGAATCTTAAGAAGTAGCTTTCTTTAGCTTTTCTTAGCATTTCAGAAAAATGTCAAAATGACTATATAAAATGTTTGTTTTGTCTGAAAAAATATCAGCGTTTGAGTATTCACAGACCACAGGAAGGTTTGCAGTTAGGACTAGAGAAGATAAGTCTAGGGTGTCAGTGAACTGTGAAAACGCTATTATGGTAAGAAAGGGTAATAAATTCCTTTCAAAACTTTTTTCTGGTAGTTTCTTTCTGTGATTATAAAGATGCACAGTGGCTCAAATTTCAATCAGAAATAGATTCTTTGAGGTAAAATCTGGCAACAATATGCTGACTGAATTACACTGAGGAGAGGTTGCAGTCAGGGAGGTGGGCCAGAAGGCTAGTGTAATTTAGGCAGAAGATGATGGGGGTCTGGACAAGGGAAATGACAAGGCAGAAAGGCAAGAAAGGGACAATGCATACAGTAGTGATCCAAAGGAAAACCCTACAAGTGTTGGTGAATAAACCTTACCTAGGGGATAAAAATTGCGAAACTGGGCGAACTGATACAACTTAGGGAAATTTTTCATTTCCTTTCAGAATTTTCTCAAACTTCAACATAGCTCCTAATAACAATTACAAAGTAAAACGACTCCTTCAAGATCATGACCTGTGACTCTATGGTTACTTGTAGACATATTTACTAGAAGGCTAACATCTTTAAGTCTAGTATTCTGTCCTGTTGTTTGTATCTCATCCACCTATCCATCTATCCATCCTTCCAACAAATACTTACTGAGCACCTTCTATGTGCCCAGCACTAATCTAAGGGCTTGCAAGTGAACCAGAGGACAAATACCTGACCTCAGGGAGCTGATACTCCAGGGACAATAAAGGTCTAAACTGTTTCCTTTGCAAAGTAAATATTCAAAATAAATTTTTTTTGTTGTTAAATTGAATAAATAATCTTTATTGTGTCTTAGTCTAGAATAATAAGAACCCAAACAAGGAAAATATCTTACATATCACCAAAGGAAATTCTCCCTAGCATGTTTAAAATCTACTGCAAATTTTTTCCTAATTTTAAACAAATTCGATTTTTTCCCCTATTCACTGCTAGCCAAATTTACCAACAAAAAGTTTTAACATTAAGTTAAAAACTTAACAAGACAGCTCACAGAAAAACGTAAAGGCAGGGTCAAAAGGATCATCAAGAAGTCATTATTTTGGCGTCCAACCTGAATTTGAGAAAACCCAGCATGCTATTTGAGAGTCATCCAGGCAATCTAGAATCAAGCAAATAAAACTAAGAGGAACAATTCTTTACCTTAAGTGTGACTGTCTCGGTACCTGAAGAGGGGCAAGAAGGGGGTGATACACAAAAATAAGAATTCTAAGTGAGAGATGAATTAGCTGCTCTGCCAAATTTTATGGTGACTGAGAGCCATCTGCTGGTTAGTGAGTGAAGTTCAACTACAAAATAAATGTTCAGTAATCCAATTGCTACCATTTATTATTGTAAGGTGCTCCTTAATTTATTATACAATGCACTCTTGAAAACACATTTCAAAACATAATGAGCAGAAGCCAACAATATGCTTACACGTTATGAGGAAGTTTCTGTTGCGAGAGCTGTGCCTTTTTTGACACTATTAAATAACAAACGCTCTACATCTTTCACTTTGCTCTTCATAAACAAATCCACTGAGTGCCCAAATGAGGGTAACAATCTGCAGCTAGGCATTTGGCATGCCCAATGATTCCATCGTTGTCTCAGATCTACTGTTTTGCCGCTTATTTAGCACATTTGCTTCCATTCTCACTCATTTTGTAAAATAAAGATAAAATGCACTAAAATATTAAATTAATTATGCAAATTAACGCTGTTCTATGAATAAAGATGCAAGTCTAGTAAAACAAAATTCTTAGCTGGCAGGGAGTAGAATTAAACACTCTATAGTGTTTAAATGCTATCGTGTTAAATTTTTTACAGTAGAATTTGCCAGCTAATACACAAAAATCCAAAGCTGGCATTAAAAGACTGTTTAAGGGTGTCAATGAATAATGCATATATTCGAGATGAACTAAAGCCAATGACTGCCCATATAGTTAGTCATTGTTTCTACCTCAATAACCTTGCTTTTTATTATATCAATTAATCTGATTCATATCTAAAAACTCAAATCAATAATATGGGCGCCCATGCTTTTTAACGATGGCATCCTTTCCCTTCCAGGGCAGGGCCCAGGAATATGTAAGCTCCCTTAGGTGATTTTTATGCAACTAATTGGGAACCTTTAAGCAGATTGATATGAAAATTATTGGTCTAGAAAGAGTAAGATTAGAAAAAGTATACAAGTAAGCAGAAAAATATATGGTGTACAAATTCTACTCACTCTACAAAGGCTACCTCAAGACTCGTTTCTTCCACGGTCTTCTCGACATCCTTCACCTCACATGGATGTCTCCCGTTGTCTAATCTCCTAGACCACTTATGATCCATATCACACAATTTAGCACTTAATTATGAACTATTATGCACTGTTCTCTAATTGTTTTGTGCAGGATTTAAAGACCTCTCCAAATGGCATGCCACTTTTGGATTCCCCTCTGCTAAGACCAGTGACAGCAAGAGTTCAGTGACATTGATAAAACTCTTTACAAAGGCATAGATATATGCTTTCACATATATCTATCATTTGAACTTCACCATATTTTGAGGAGTAATGATTATCTTCATTTGACAGAAAATAAAAGGAAGTCAAAATCAAACCCAGGGTTTCTAATACTAAACCCAGTTTTCCTTCACTGAATTACAAATGCAAAGTTAGCAATGGAACGTATGCTCCTGGAACGTAGAGAGGTAGATAATTCTGTCTACTTGGTGTAATGAATAGGAAAAAGGCAAAGTATTCAAAGCCAATGATAAACAAATGAGGATCCCTACAAAGCAACCATGGTAGGATACCAAAATTAAAAGAGAAAAAGCCTGAGAGACAAAACCATGGCAAAGGACGAGAAGACTTGAGTTCTAGTTCTCTGCCATTTATTCTCAGTCTCCTCAGGAGTAAACCAAAAAAGTAATCCCTTCTCTGCTTACCTCTGAAGACAACTATGAGGGTCATATAAAATATAAAAGTGCTTGGAAGATAGAGAAGAGAGAGAAGGAAACATAGAAAACACTTTTCTTTTTAATAAATGAGAAAAATATTTTTTTGCAATTTCTTTAAAATTTCACCTATAAAAGGCACAAGTTAGAAAGTATTAAATCGGCTTTTTAAAAAAATCAACATAACTACCTCACAATACAGTACATATAGGTTCCTCCTCTTTCTTCCGCTTGCTTATTCAGATTGTAATTCAATTCCCAGATGATTTTTATAATTTAAAATTAATATATACGGGGGTAGGAAATCTTTTTATATTCTCTATCAAAAGTCACAACTATATCAGTAGTTAAGGAAAGCAATTAGAAACAAAACACCATATTTCACCCATCAGATCAGTAAAAAAACTCAACTAGTTCTGTAACCCCGACTGACAGGAAGTTGGCTCTCCCATATATTGCTGGAGAGAACGTAAAGCACTATGATTTCGAAAAACAGATACTGCAGTATCTGTTAAATTTTGAACATCCATAGCTTTTACCCCAATAACCCCACTTTGAGGACTCTGTCCTACAGAAATAGAAGCCACATTCTCTATAAATATTTGTTTCATCGTTGTTTGAAATGGCAAAAAAAAAAAAAAAAAAAAAAAAAAACCTAAGCAACCTGATATCCATCAAATGGGGAGTAGCTAGAAGAATGATTGCATATTTACATTGTAGAATAATGCAAATAATGTAGCTATTGAAAAGAATTTTGTTAGACCTATTAATTTGGAGGAATGTCCAAATTTAAATGAAAAAAGTATATTACAGAATAATATATATAATACAGTTGTTTTTGTAAAAATTAGGAAAGAAAAACTCATTTATGTAAATATTTGTATAAGCACAGATCGATGTGAGGAAGAAAACCCTCCAAACAATTAACACCTGTTATTTTAGGAAAAGAAAGAGAGAGAGAGACTATTAACTTTTGGGTTATACCTCAGTATAGTCTGACTTGTTGTAATGAGCATATATCATGTTGATAATTTGTTTTAAATCCAATAAAGAGTCATTTCCTTATGGGGAAGGGGAACAGGGGAAAGGAAAATAATAGGGGAACAAAGACCTACAAAAGACAAGTTAAGCGTAGATTGTTACAAAGAGGTATTGAAAGCAGACCCCTCTCTTTTCAAAATTAAGAATGGGAAACAACAACTAAAATCAAGAAACACTAAAATCAAACATCTTTTTCCAAGAGAAAGAGCAACGAAAAATAAAGATATGAAAAGAAAAGGCAAGGAAGAAGATGAAAGAGAGAGAAAGAAACAAGAATAAGCAGACTTGGGATGGGGCAAATGTCTATAGAGAGCCACAGAGGAAGAAGTTTAAAAATGACAAACAGGTTTGCAGTTACAGAGGAAGACGGAACACAGATTAAAGAGAGAACTGAAAGGTGAGACGGGTCCTTTACTAAAGTGAGACCCTACAAGCAATCTTAACATTCTCTCCTCACTTTTAAGGGAGAAAAATGCTAACTTTTCAAAATCTAGAAACTGGGACGGTCTGAGTAACTTTCCCTTTCTATTGACTTACATCTCCATCTTGTGGTCTGCTCAGAACATAGCTTTTAATGTGTGTGTGTATGTGTGTGCACGCATGCATGTATATGTGTGGAAGTGTATATATGTATGTATACTTATCTTTAAGTATCTAGTTATATATGTATACATATATGTATATATATACACGTACGTATATACTTACATACTTATGTATATACTTATGTATATATGTATATACTTATACATACGTGTACATATAAGTATATTTATATATACATATGTATATGTAATATGTGTGTATTATATAAAAATATATGGCTATGTACATATCTGTACATACATATTTTAAAATTCAAGTAGAATATATAAACAGAAAAACCGTAAGTGTACAGCACAAAGATAATTCACAAAGTGAACACTCCCAGTTAATCAATCACCACCTAGGGCAAAAAACAGCGAGCAGAATCCCAGGACCTCTCTAGCCCCCTTCTAGTGACTACTCCCGCAAAAGGAACCACTTTCGTGACTTATAACACCATAAATAAGTTTTGCCATTGTACGAATGGAGTCATATGGTATGTACTCTTCTGTCTGGCTTATTTTGCTCAACATGATGTTTGTGAGATTCACTCATAGTTGAGTTGTAGATCGTTGAGTTGTAGATCGTTCCTTCTTATCTGCTGTGTAATATCATTGTATAAATATGCCATAATGTATTTATCCACTACAGTGTAGATGTTCTTTGGGATGTTTCCAGGTGGGACTATTAAGAATAATATTACTATAAATAGCCTTGTACATGACTTTTGTACACTTGTTTTAGGATATAAAGTAAAACAATTTTTCAAAGTGGTTGTACAACTGACGGTCCCACTAGTAGTATATGAGAAGTCACTCCACCATCACTCCACATCCTAGCAACACTTGATGTCTGTCATTTTAATTTTAGCCATTTTGGTAGGTGTAATGGTACGACATCATGGTTTTAGTTTGCAATTTCCTTGTGACTAGTGAAGTTGAACACCTTTTCGTATGTTCATCAGCCATTGGATAGTCACTTTGGTGAAGTCCAATTTCAAGTGTTCCTCCTTTTTCTAAGAGATTGTCTGCTTTTTCTTTGATTTATAGGGGTTCTTTACATATTCCCAATACCACTCCTGTGTCAGATATATGTACTGCAAATATTCCATTCTGTGGCTTATCCTTCACTCTTTTTGTGATATCTTTTAATAAAGAGATCTTCTTATTTTAGTGAAATCTCACTTATCATGTGTTTCACAGTGTTTTTTTTTTTTTTGTCCTGTTTAAGAAATCTTTGCCTATCCTAAGGTCATAAAGATTTTCTTCTGTTTTCTCCTAAAAGCTTTCTAGTTTTGCCTTTCACATGTAGATCTGATGTAGAAACTGATTTTTATGGAAGGTGACAGCAGAAGCTAAGATTAGTTTCCATATCGCTCATCCAATTGATCTAACACATTTATTGAAGAGCTATCTTTTCTCCACTGCACTGCAGTGTCATCTTTGTCATAAATCAAATGACAATACATGTGTGGGACTGTTTCTGGACTTTATTTTGTTCCACTGGTTTATTTGCCTATCCTTGTGCCAACACCACACTGCAGCTTTACAGTCTTGATAACTGATTTGAATCCTTAAGCCTTTTATTCTTCAAAATGACCCTGACTCTTCTTGGCTCTTTGAATTGCCATATAAACCTCAGAATCAGCCTAAGTGGCAAACAAAAACAAAACAAAAACTGGCTGGGGACTCTAAATGGTGTTTGCTCTGAATCTACAGATCAATTTTGAGAGAACTGACATTTTTACAGTATCGAGTCTTCCAAGCTCTATTAGATTTTCCTTAATTTCTCTAAATAATGTTTTATAGCTTTGAATGTAGAAGTTTCATGCATCTTTTAAATTTTTTCATTTGATATTTCTTTGTTGTCCAGCTTTCAAAACCTTCTAGGTCGCTGCTGCTAACCTGTATGTGAACAGAGTATGCTTTATTACATTTCACACAGTAATAACTGGGTGCCTTTGCTGACCTGATCGATAACATGAAATTGCAATGGCTACTATTTAGATATCAAGGTCTCTGGTTTCACTTGTTGGATCAATCTTCCAAATGATTTACAATCAGTATCTATTAGTTAGCACCTATTAGTAATTTCTTTATAATTAGTATCTGTTTGGAAGTCAGACTGCTAACAGAGATTCCTTTCCTATCCCATGGAGAAAAAAATCTGGACTACAGAGATTCTTTCAGTGATAATCAGTCTACTATGTAATCAAAAAGCTTCTAATAGCTACTTTGTCAGGTTCTGAAACAGTTTCAAGATATTTAAGAGTACTAGTTTAAACATTCAACTTGATAATCTCTAAAATATACTGTTAGGCAAAAAAGATAATGCACAGTAAAGAGGGCATATTATACTATAATTTATGTTAAAAATCAAAAGGATGAAAGGGAGACTGAAGATGTGTGTGTCCTTGTATATGTATAGAATCTCTCTGAAGGCATACAATGAAATCTGTTAAAAGTGGCTGCCTCTGGGAGGAAATGGGAAACTGTATGTTAAAAGTGGGAGGGAGCTCCAATTTTCATTCGTTACACTTTTGTACAATTTAAGTGTTTATTTGAAACACTACTTTAAATTTATATTTTAAAATTTTTTCCAAAAGCAAATATTCTGTCCTATTAATTCCCATGAACCAGTGGATTATCCTAAAGCATCAACATTTTGGCCTAACACTTTCAGCCAAACTGCGTGCCCCTTCCTTAAGTCACAAAAAAATACTTTGTCATATGACATATCCAATTTTTCTCCACAAGAAAACATGGTCACGTATGCATTGCATAGCTAGTATCAGACCAGTAGTTAATACTGAAAAAAAAATGCGCTAAAGCAACATATATTCGGATTTTGTAGGTCAGTCTCCATCCCAAACATTCCCTGTTGTCGTATTAAGTATCAGTTCATGCACCAAATTAACCTATTACATTTCTCCAGAATTGGAGACAAAGTTAGAAGCCATTACTTCCCAAAATGGAATTAAACAATAATTAACCTAAAATGCACAAGATCATCTGTCTGCAGAAAAAAACACCTCTATGAAACTGCATAAAATGTGCCACTATTAAAACTGTTGTACTTCAATAGCGCTTCTCCTAAACCTCTTCAGGAAGACAGGTGGTAGGTATAAATATCCTAGCTTTAAAAAGTGAATTAGAGATTTAAAGCAATTAACTAAGTTCCATTTGAACCTAAATAAAGTAACCCAGAGGCCAGTGACCTGCCACTTCTCTGGAATTTCAGGAAAAGAAAAAGTAACAGGAGATGAAGGTTCTTACTGAGGTCATAGAAGTGAAGAACTTTGAGTGTCTGGTGTCAGAAGAAACTTCAATGATGAGAGCTGCCATTGCTAAGAGAATTACAGAGATCAGCTGATGTAGTCCCTACGGTTTTCCTCACCAAATCCCTACATCTCTTCTCTCGTTATCAGCACCTTGATTATATTCAAGGCTCCACTGCTCAGAAAACATGATCCCATCCTCAGTTTCAGTTCAGGAATGTATCTAACCTGAATAAACCATGCCAATCATGATAACTCCATTCCCCCATGATTTCTGGTATAACATGGCATGTGATACAATTCTAGGCTATTTATATTTTGAGCCAAAGTCTATTGGGAAGCTTGCAGGAGTGTTTCCTTTCTCATAGAAAACTAATAACTAGAAACACTAATTCGAAAAAATATATGCACCTCTATGTACATTGTAGCACTATTTACAATAGCCAAGATATAGAAAAACCTAAGTGAATAAAGAAGATGTGGTACATACATACAATGGAATACTAAGCCACAAAAAAACAAAACAAAACAAAAAAACTCTTGCCAGTTGAGACATGGATGGACCTTGAGAGAATTATGCCAAGTGAAATATTCAGACAAAAAAAGACAAAAACCATGTGATTTTACTTACATGTGTAATCTAAAAAACAAAATAAACAAACAAAACAAAAACAGAAAATAGACTGTTGGTTATTTGAAGGGAAGGTGGGTTAATAGAAGGGGGTGGGCAAAACAGGTGAAGGAGGTCAAGAGGTAAAAATTTTCCACTATAAAATGAATAAGTTATGGATATGTAATGTACAGAACAGTGACTGTAGTCAGTAATACTGTACTGTATACCTGAAAGGTGCCAGAAAGTAAATCCTGAAAGTTTTTATCACAAGAAAAAAAAATTTTAACTTTGTGTAGTGAAAGATGGTAACTAGACTTATTGTGGTGATCATTTCGCAGTGTATACAAATATCATATCATTATGTTGTATACCTGAAACTAATATGTTATATATCAATACACTTCAATTTAAAAAGAGAAATAATTGAAAATACAGAGAATCAACAGAAAAACTGCCAATAACAATCAGAGAATTAAGAAAATGTTTATAATATTAATAGCAGACATAAGATATCAACAGTTTTCATATCAATGACAATCAAAAAGCATGATGAAATAAAAAACTAAATTTAAAACAGAAACCAAAAGCATAAATTACCCCAAAATGAAATAAACCATAAATGTGTACAACTTATTTGAAGATTCTGAAAGGCCTGAAAGATGGCATAAACAAATGGAAAAACTTTCATGTTCTAGCATAGGAAAATGAAACATTATAAAA
The DNA here is from genome assembly GCF_902729225.1 of Pteropus medius. Classification (NCBI taxonomy): domain Eukaryota; kingdom Metazoa; phylum Chordata; class Mammalia; order Chiroptera; family Pteropodidae; genus Pteropus; species Pteropus medius. The sequence continues at coordinate 1,967,830 of NW_024352783.1, forward strand.
GACTTCAAGATTTAATGTAATCCCAATCTTTTAAAAAACAAACAGTTGTGTCATCATGGTTTTGCAATTAGATGAACTGATTCTAGAGTTCACATTTAAAAAAAAGCAAAACTCTTAAAAAAAAGTACAATAACAGAAAACTAGCCCTATGATGTAATAAAATTTATAATAAAATCTCAAAATTAATGGTACCAGCACATGAGTAGACAAAGAGACCAATGCAACACATTATGAAGTCCAGAAATAGATCCAAATATATATGCATTATATGATAATATTTCACCATCTCAAAATTGGTGAAGAAAAGATGGACAACTCGGTAAAAAAAAAATGTAGTCAGTCATGAAAATAGGGTAGCCAAGTAAGAAAAAAGTTGGATTCACACCCTTCACTAAATTAACTTTCCAAATGGATCAAATATTTAACAGATAAAAAATAAAATTATGAAAGTACTTTCAAAAAGCACAGGATTAATTTCTCTATAACCTTGATTCATTATAATTATATATAATAACTGCATAAATCTCTACTGAAAAATAAATAAAACTATCTTCATATGTTACATTGGGATAGGATACAAAAGTTTAGTAACACTCTTCCTGGGGAAGACTGTGTAGAAACAGGCATTCACATAAATTGCTAGCACAAATTTAAATTGGTTTGATGAAAATTATAAATGCATATACCCTCTGACCCAGCCATCCTACTGTTAAGAACTTATCTAGAGGCAGACTCACACATATGTAACCTCTTACATATAAGGTTATTTATTAACCACTATATTTTTTTAATAGAAAAAATATGTGTTAAATATATATGTGTGTGTGTGTGTAACATTGTAGACTGGAAACAACACACATCTCTCTTAATAGGAGACTAGTTAAATAAATTGTGGTATGTGCATACAATGAAATATAAGGCTATAAAATCTAATGACGGAACCCTGTTATAGCTGATTAGAAGACAAAAGAATGTTGTTGTTGAATGTTATGTATAATATGCTATTATTTGTGTAAAAGACGGAGGAAAATAATAAAATATATTCATATTTACTAGTATATACTTAAGAGAACCCTGGAAGAATATGCCAAAAATTAACAATGATACTTATGTCAAGGAAACATAGTAGGAGGCTTATCACTGAATATTGTTACATGCTTTTTAAATTTCTTAGCCATGTGAACATATTACATATGCAAAATACACCCTCCTTCTTCTATTATTTGGAATGTGTTTGAGATGAGTCAGTCTGATGACAATGATAACACTCTGAGAAAGGCAAACTGCACAGACAGCGAGAACCTGGATCCACGATGACATCACTGGGCTGTAGAATTAACCATCCCCCTCAATTCTCTAACTTGGCACTTCTTATATAAAGATATTTTTCTTATTTGAGCCATTTTGAGTACGATTATGTTATCTACAGCTGAGGGCATCCTAACTGCTACACTAGTGTAGCAGCTAATTGCCTACTTGGTTGTGTAAACTGGGTAAGGACAACAAGCACATCTTTTCAGTCCCTTTATATGCTTTACAGTCCTCCTCCTCTCACTTCTACAGACACAACATCCCCTTCTAGTCTTCATTGTCATACCCTTTTGTACTTATGTTTCACTTATGTTTCCCCTACCTGACAAGAATGTACATTATGAAAGATGAACAAATCCCACCACAGTTCACCTCATGTGCCTCTATTAAACGCTGATTCTAATCTTTGCTGACTAAGAAGGTAGCCAGACAGGGGATCAAATATGTGAAGGAAACTGGACTTTGGGTGGTGAACACACAACAGAATATACAGATGTCAAATGATAATGTACACCTGAAAATTATATAACTGCATTAACCCATGTTACCCCAATAAACTTAATAAAAATAAAGAAGGTAGCCAGACTACCAAAGTTACTTACTTTTCCATCAAAGCACCCAAAATAATCAGTGAGCCAGACTCACCAAGTCCCAATTCATTTTCCTCTTCATAAACAAAGACTACATTTCCCAGTCTCGCTTGCACGTAGGTTCAAGCCATGTGACTGGTTATGGCCAATGTGTTGTACATATGAAAATTCCAGGCCACAGCATATAAAGGGATGTGAGTTCTCCACATCCTCCCACTTCTCCTATTACAGTAAATATGGAGGCCTTGTGTCAAGATAGCACAGCCATAGATGGAAACAACCTAAATCCCTGAGTCACCTTTTGAAGGTTGCTGTCCTGGAGTATCACTAGACTTTATATGAGGCAGGCAAAAAGAAAACTTTCATGGGATAAACTCTTGACATTCTGACTGTTTCATCAGAGCCCAGGCTACCACATCCTGACTCAGCCAACCCTTCAACCAACAAAAATTTACTGAGTGCCTATCATATACCCAACTCTGGGTTAGGAGTCATGAAAAACACAGAAAACAATGTAAAGATCTTTATTCATTGAGCAAATATCAAGCACAGTGCTACACTTTGGTCCCTAGCTAACTCAGCTCCCCACTGATACTCTCTCAAAGCACAATATACAGTACTTTTCTGCTAAACTTACTTTACTTATTTATATGATTCTTCAATTCATGTCTGTCTCTTTCACTAAACTGTACATAGCTCAAATGCACAAACTAGGTATTTCTTGTTGTTTTGAGTTTTTTGCTACCATATTTCCGGTATTAGCTACCATATTTCTGGTACGAGTACTTGGCACATAGTAAAGACTCAATAAATATCTACTTAATGAAAGGTTTCTATTTACCACAACATTTTTGCCTTCTTAACTATTTTTTATTAAATCAGCAGGGAATTTTAATATTCCTGACTGTACTTAATACCGCTTTGGTTCAACTATCTTTGGGCTCACTGAAATAGAGAGAAAAGCAAAGCTTTTCTGATTTCAACACATCCTTTACATGTTAGAAAACCTAGGAAATTAGTGTATTTCTGAGACATAAGTAAAAGGGATAAATAATTATGACTTATTCATTGTCTCACATGAGTAGGCTAATGATGCAAGTATATATTCCTTAGCAATTTACTACTTGTAGAGGAGTAGGTTGGTCATGTATTAATAACATAAAGTATAAATCAATGATTCTTTAGGAAATCTCAGTATTATCAGATACAAATCATGTTTCTTATAAACCAAGCTTTAAATTGCAATAAAACATTCAACAATGTAAAATGGGGAACTAGGAGTATTTTCCATGTAATATTTAAAGTAAATTTCTTTTGCCCACCTTGGCTGCCAATACAGTGATGTGTAACATAAACTGAAAGTATTATACCTTTTTTAACAGCTCAAAGAAAAAGTAAATATCTGAAATTAAATTTAAATAAAATGTTTACATTTCATTATCATTTTCTATTCTTTTGCTTATAGCAATTGGTCTGCTTGTTAATATACCATTCATGACACGTAACTACCACCTAAACCCCTAAATAGCTTCCTATTTCCTATAATCCTTAGTATAGTTGGTAGTGTGAAGATTAAAGGTTAGCCAATTAGCCACCCACTACAACTGAGTTAATCTCATAATCTTTGAGATGGTCACAGGGCAGTGGAGTATGCAATGAGGTTTTTTCTTTTTTTTTCTTTTTACAAAGATTTAACTAATTGTGAGACTTAGCAATGCTCTCAAATATAAAGGGCAGCAGGGTTTTCAATCAGAAGCTGTGTCATTGCTTTATAAGTCACGGCTTATCTTCTTCTAAGAGACATTGTTATACAGAAACTTCTTTAACAAGTTTCCAAATTCCCTAAATTAGTCAACCATTGCTTATTTAGACCAAAGTCTCACATCAAGGCTTTCTGCTTTAGAATAATGATCAGTAATCCTTAAGGCAAAACTAAGATTCTGTCACAGACAGCTACACATTAATGTTTGTCTAAAGGAAATGCTAATCCAAACTGAAGTTTGACAATACTCTTCTCTCCTTAATAAGGCCACATATGAAGAGGAAGAGAAAAAAGGAGGAAAGGGAGGGGCAGAAGGACCCCTGGGAATGAGAGATGGAGAAGAGAGAGGAGACCAAGTGTTTGGGTAGGAATGAGAGAGGACAGGGAGGACAGAAAATCTACAGGTTCCAGGTGAGTTCTGGTCAGGTAAACCGATCTTGTGGGATTGCTGCCAGTTATCATGGGGCTTTGAAATACTGCTTAGCAGATTAATCCACTTTCCAACAATAAATGTGTTGTGGTGATAATTTAGCATTAATGGCAAATGTGCCATAGAGAGCACATGTACAGCATTTTAAAGTTCTGACTAGGCTTTTTTTGGCCAATGTGTTTCTGTAGGTCATGAACTAAAGGAAAGACATATGCCACGACTTCCCTGCTCCACAGTGACAAGGCAACCCGCATTGATATAAAGAATTTCAAACGTGAACGAAAATGCTGGACGAGACCACAGATTACAGAAGCGAATAAAAACGCTGGCGGAGCCCAGAGCTAGGAGCTGACTGTGAGGAGGACTGAGGAAATCTTTGTGAGTCATCAGAGATATCAGGGAAACCGACTGGCAGAAGAGGGAATAGAGTTTCTCCAAAGATAGAGCTGAGAGTCCCGACAGCTGGTATTAGAAATGACTAGGTAATTTGACAATCTGGAGGCAAGAGGGCAAGGTTGAACTGTGAGCCAACACTGGTCTTGTCTATGATTGCATTCAGATCTTCAGAAGGCTACGTCCAACCGGAAGAATTATTAGGGTATGGAAGTTGGGAATGGAAGGAGAGCCTCACATGTGGAAACTAGGGGTTTTAAAAAGGCAAAAATTTGGTTCATTCCTGGGTTTTGGCACTAGATAGATAGATAGATAGATAGATAGATAGATAGATACATACATACATACATACATACATACATACATACATACATACATACATAGATACATAGATTAAAAAGGCAAAAATTACACTTTGACATAGGCAGGTGAGTAAAATCAAAGACCAGAAACTCAGACCCCAAATCTAACCTATTTCTAGCAATCTACTTTGACTTGAACATTTGTTCATTTGCTTATCCCTATACTTACATTGTTTGCCTCTAGTAAGTCTACAATGGTGCCACCCTCCCTGACGAATTGGGTCAATGCTATCTGAGTGTCCATTTCATAGCCCTTGAATAGATTCCCAGGGATTTTTCTACATAGCATATGAAGGTGGTTTTATCTAGCATGCATTTTCTTATTGATCAGATTCTAATGAAATGTCTATAGGATCTGCTCTTTTTGGACAGTTATAAGCTAAACTGTGTCCCCACAAAAATTCATGTTGAAATCCTACCACCCAGTACTTCAAAGTGTAATAATATTTGGAGACAGTTCTTTAAAGAGGTAATTAAATTAAAATGAGGTCATTAGAATAGACCCTAATCCATATGGCTGGTATCTCTATAAGAGGAGGAAATTTGGACACAGACACACTCCCAAAAATGACAATGTGAAGACACAGAGAGAAGGTGGCCATCTATAAGCCAAGGACAGAAGCCTAGAACAGATCCTTCCATCATAGACCTCAGAAGGAACCAACCCTGACGACAACTTGATCTTGGACTTCTGGCCTCCAGAAAATACATTTCTGATGTTTAACCATCCACTCCCCGCTTATCTGTGGTACTTCACTATAGCAGCCCTAGCAAACTAATATAAGCAAGTATGTGTACACATATTCACCAGTAATTCACCTTCCAGGCCACCTACCATTCTCTTTCTTCTTTTTACCCTCAATAATTTACTTTCTTCATGGTGATTAGTATCTAATTGCCACATTGGTTTCTTATTCTCAGCCAGACTCTATACCACCTGGAATAGACCATCACTATGTTATGTCCATTTTTACCTCCATCACTCCTCAGGGGTCACCTTTACTCTACAATGCTCACATACTTTTAAACAAAATTCTTCTGGAAGCTCATTTGAACTAACCTAGACTTCTCAAACAAAAAGTATAATATATGTGTTTCCCTGGTTTCATTTTGAGAGCATATAAAAAAGCCTGGGTAGTTTCCTAAATTACATCAAACCCTCAGGACTTTAGTTATCTTTGTTTCATAGTTCCTTCTCAGTCTGGTCTCTCTGTCCCCACACTTCCCCAGCTGTTTACCAAGTAATACCTTGAAGTCCACCACGTGCACCAGCCTTAAACACAGGAGGAGCAGAAAGCAGTCCTACTGGTAGGACTTCAGAGGTCTCAGTAGGCCTCCAAGCCAAATACCTTTGCCACCAACTTTCCAAATCCCCTAAAATTCTCCCAACAATTAATTTATTTTGGGTTCAAGGAGGCTTCAGCTAAACTACCTCCAGAAGGTAAGTCACTGCCAGCCATAGGTTCCACTGCAAGAATGAATGCGTGACTGTTTACTAATAAGACAACAAACAGCACTGGACACTGAGGAAAGGGGACACGAACAAGATTTGGAAAGGGAGAATGGGAGGGCAGAGGATCAGATTCAGAACATGGAACAAGACTGGCCAAGGAGGCCAGGTCCCTCTCCAGCACTCAGGAAGTGGACAGGAATGACAGGAGGACTCTTGGGAACAAAGTAGACAGCATAAACTCCCCGCTACCCTGATGGTGACACTATGCTCCTGAAATAACATTTGATGTTTGCAAAGGTTTTAGAGCTTACAAAGCTCTTCGCATAGCAATCACCTTGTCTGGTCCAAACAACAATGAAAACGAGGCAGAACACCCATCTCCATCTTAAGGTCAATGATTTTGAAGCCAAGATGACCAAGTGAGTTGTAAACAACAGAGCTGAGTCCTTCTAACTCCTGGTCCAGCTTTCTATGGAGAGTTCACATCTGAAGACACACAGATCTAGAGGAAATTCAAACTCTGAGACTGATTAATTCTAGAATCTTGTGCAAGTTACTTAATCCTTCTGAAACTCAGTTTCTCTCCTATAAATTAAGACATTATAAAGATCTCCTGAGCAAAGGCCCATAAAGAGCTTAGCATAATGCCTGGCACACAGAAAACACACAGCAGACATAAGCCATTAGCTCTCACTTCTGGTATACCGTGACAGAAAGCAGTGGTTCTAACCTGTCACCTGTTAGAATCACCTGAGGAGTGTCCCCAGGCCTCTTGCCAGACTACTAATTCAGACTCGGCAAGTATGTGGTCCAGACACTTATATTTCTATTCTTTTCTTTTCTGTCTCCTTTCTTCCTTTTTAAAAATTTTTTATAAGCCTCTTAAGTGCCACAATTACAAACAAATGATATAAAGCAGTATTTCTCAAACTGTGAGGTACATTCAAATAGCCTGAGTATCTTGTTTAAATGTCGATTCAGATTCAGTGGGGCTGGAGTGGCATCTGAGATTCTGCATTTCTAACATACCCAGGTAACCTTGCCACTGCTCCTACAAGGCCACACTTTGAATAGCAAGGATATAGGTAACCACAGGGAATAAAGGGGTGATAAACAAGAGGGGGCCAAAACAACAAAAGCATAAAGGCCTAACGAATAAGTTGGCTCCTTCTACATCACAAAATGACACAATGATAAGCAATAAGCAGGGCCTGACATATCCAGCAGTAATTTACTATTCGTCCTAGTGACCACCTCCACCACTACGAGGTCCAAGTATTTAGATGTTTTCTCCCCTCTGATCTTTACCTCTCTACTTCACCCCATGAAACTTGCTCCGTCTGTTGACTGTGCCTTTATTTAATCTCTGAACTAAAAAGACCTCTTCCTTCAATGTAGAGGCCCTTCTTGACAGATGGTACTCTTCTTCTTGGATCTCCTTGCTCACCTGTTCGATTTCAAAGCCCTAAAGCATGGCCTTCCTCCGTTCACTTCACTCCTGTACCCAAGGGACCACATACCACCAGAGAAATATTGAAACGAATGGCCCACTGGAGGCTTCTGCATTGTTTACACACTCTGCCTGGGACACAACTCCCCCTCACTGACTCCTTGGTTTTATTTCTCCACAGAAACAACATAAGATTTCATCTAGCTTCCTGTATTTTACAATCTGTTTCTAAAAATCTTGGATCAAATGTTCCTGAGAAGACTGGGACTAATAAGAAACTGTTTCGTCCTCTTCGGCTTGCCCAAGGGCAGTGATTTGCAAATCTGGCTGCAGAATCACCTGAAAATCTATTACTATCCTCCCCCACCCCCCGCCACCCCAATTTAATTGTCTGAGGTGGGGCCTGGTAATGTGTGGCCAGGAGTCGAAACCATTGCCCCTGGGAAGCCATATCACACTTAACTAAGCCGGAACAAGCTGCCTTTCCACAATAACAGCATCATCTCTGATGGGAAAGGGGGAGAGGAAGTTTCTATCCTAAGTTCATTTCCTTCTATGACTGTCCCCACGACGATATTAAGGGAATTCTGGAAGCCGGGAGGAGGCCAATTCTAAAGATGTAACAATGCACGACTCATTAACCTTAACCTTGGAAAGCTGGACTTCTCTGGGTCTTCCGGCAGAGCTGGGTACAGAGAAGCTGTTACCTCATTGGCAAAGAACGGAGAGAAAAATGCAATTACCACTCCTCTACCTCCAGGAACCAGAGACTAGTCTTATCTGGACACCTTTCCTCAACATGCCGTTAAAAAAAAACACATTTTCCCAGATAAGTATATAACTTTAGGAGTTTAAAAGGCAACTAACATAGCTGAAAGCTCAACCAAAGAATGCAGCTGTTCTGACTTTGTCTATAGTCTGCCTGACCATATCCAGTTTACTAAACCTAGAAAATTAATGAAAACTAAATAGAAAATTACAGGCAAACACTATAAATGAACAGAATATATTTTACTAGTTAAAGAAATGAAGCCATTCAGGAAACAGCTGTACTCTCTGCAAGTAAATCTTCACCCACCATATAATCCCTGTAAATGAAAATATCATACCTGATGAGATCTGGTTCTGCACCCTCATTCTTAAAGGATGCCAGAAGTAGTCTCTCTCGAGTTACAAGATCGTCCAATAGGTTCTGTCTTCGGTCTCCTTCAAGCTGTGTTCTGCAGACATCTTGTTAAGGTCCAACGGTGGGAGAATGACCTCATTTTACCTATCACATTATTAAGTGAGCTCTCCAAGTCAGTTGTCACTGTTACAGACTCAAATCAATCCTATTTAGAAGAGACCCTTCTTCTCCTGCCCTGACCTTCAACTTCACTGATCCTTCAAGCAAAGGATCTTGATAGAACCACTGCAGTGGGACTTACAAACACTGACACAGATCCACCAAACTCCTTGAGAAATAAAGCAAGTAAATATTTTTTTCCTCCCAGTGACCAAGACTGATATGATTATTCCTGTCCAACAGGACAGTCTGACTCAGTGATTCCTTAGGTTTTGAGTTACAGGTGTTAGTGGTTAAGGCTGTTTTCCTAGACTAATACTCTAAGATATTCTGTTTAAAAAGGAAAAAAAAGGTTTCTATATTGCCCTTTCTTCCATATTAATGCCTATTAACACCTGGAATATATTTTGAAAAGTGCTACTTTATGCAACAGATTCATTCTAAAAGTTGTTACCGTCAGTTCATTATTTAATACATGCATGATCTTTAATTATGAAGAAAATTACAAAGAAATAATCACAGACTAGGAGTCCAAAGCCTGTTAGTCCTATTTTGACCACTGTGTATGATCTTAAACCAGCTATTTAATCTTTTTGGATCTGTTTCTTTATATGTAATGCCAGAGATGCCAGAGAAATTTAACACAATTCATAAGTCATGGTTAAAAAAATAATCAGGACTAAATCCAAAATTTTATATACTAGTTTTCTTTAAGAAAACTACAAGAGTTCTTCCAGGTCATTTGTTCGTGTGTGTGTTTAAAGAAATAAAGGAAATGTTAATGGAGAAAACTTCTGCCATAAGGAGAACAAGTAGAGGAAACTAACGAACAGTTTTGAAAGGCTGTATCTCACATAAGACATAAAAAGCAAGCACAAAAATAAGCCACCTCAACATGTTGGGCTTCATTTGGCTTTTACTTTTTTATTAAATGGCCTTTGTTTAATTAGAGCTGAAACATTCATGACTGAAAGTAGTTCCAGCCACAATTACCTAGTTATAGTAAGACATTAGTGAGACCGCTGCTTTGAATTTACAGATACTTTTCTTTTTAAAAGAGGGATGACAAACACTGCATTTAGCCACCCTCCTCCCCACAAAAAAAATCTGAGAAATTGGCAGAATCAAGCAGTAGCATCACCATTCCCTGGATGAGAAAACCACAGCCCAGTGAATCTACAACTTGTGTTGCTAATTTTGAATAGAAAGAGCTGGCTAGCTAGTAAAATAGTAAATAAAACTGTAAAAAAATTCTCCCAGTAACAGATAGTAGAAAAATCATAAAAGCTCCAAATTCAAGCATTGTTGATGGCTTTAGATATTTAAACATAATAAATTAATTCTCTCAACATTCCAGAGTGCCATGGTTGTAAAATTACTACCACCACTTTTCCATTTCCTATTTGATAACAGTCACTAAATATCCCATCTTGGAAACCATGAAGTAGCAACTGTAACTAAGAAACAGTGGGCTTAAGTACCTCGTCTGTATTAATAAAAGGGCAAAGTATCAATGCAACCTCAAGAATAAATATTGATGTGTTTCAAATTTGTGGTAAATTGTCAATAAAGCAAAAGACTTTTCTTCTATCTAAAAGAAGTTCCTGAGAAAACAAAAACAAAAATGACAGAAGCTATAACATGAATTCTATAGGACAAAATGGGAATTTTAAATTGTGGAAACTGTTAATTATATCACAATACCAACTAGCCTTATCTTATATTCTATGCTCAACATACTGGCATGGCAATCTGTGGTTTTCAGAATGCAACCACCCAAGCAAACGTAAGCTGAACTATAATGCAATATTACAACTAAGCACAGATTTAAACATAAAAAGTAAAATTATAAAAGTATCATTGAAAGAAGACATAGGAGAACTTTTTAATAATCTTGGTGTAGGAAAAATCTTTCTAGTCCAGACTGAAAACCTAAAGTCCATGAAGGGAAAGATAAATCTGGCTTTATAAAATTTAAAAACTTTTTAAATATATGCAAAATAAAATTACAAGTGGCAACTTAATTGTAGCAAATAAAAAAAGGCAAAAGACATAACAGAGCACAGAAAAAAAGAAACACTAATAACTCTAATCAAACAAAAACTACTCAGCTTTACATTAGTATAAGAAATGGAAATGGAAATATGATTTGACTTGCACCTATCAGATAGGAAACTGTGGGAGGCAGCTCTAGAAAGAGCCAAGGAATCAGGCACTCTCAGACATTCTTGGCTGGAATGTAAACAGGTTCGACCAATTGCCACATTGCCTTCTAAATATCTAAGAAAATTTAAAAGGCACATTCTTGCAACAGGAATTCCTCCTGCATATATATTCACACATTTGTACAGACTTGGAAACAAAGATGTTCACTCCAGCATTATTTATAATAGCCAAAATACTGTAAACATCCTAAAATTCATTAATAAGGAACTAGAGCATTTTTACAATGTAATGCTTTGCAGCCTGAAAGAAAACAAGGAAGCTCTTTATGTACCAATGATAATGGTAATTAACATTTCTGAGTATTTACTAAGTGCTTACATGAATTATTTGATATGAAATAATCTCCAAAATGCAGTGTAGTATTAAACCGAAAAATGATTTTAAAAAGCAGTAGCAGCAAAGAACTAAATAGTGACTATGTTCCCATTGTTATTAAAAAAAAATCAGATGGTCATATATGTTTGTACATACACAGAAAATTTCTGGGAGGCTATGCAAACAACTGCCTCTAAGGAGGGGGAACTGGGGATTCAGCAGGTAAGAGAGACTTACTTTTCATTAAATATTGTTTTGTATTCTTTGACTCTATCATATGCCAATTAATAAAAACACAACTTTCAAAACTATATGTACAGTATGATCTCTTTATAATCAAATTATTTTTATACTTTCCTGTGTGTGTGTGTATAAATATATTTGTTCATGCCTAGAAAAGCCTGGGATGACAGATACCAACCATCAACAGTGTTACCTTCGAAAAATGAGAAGGAACAAGAGGTAGGTGAGGAAGAGAGCACAGTCACTGGTAAAAACAATAAGAAGTGTAGAGGAAGAAAGTATTTTTAATAATAAAAACAGTAAAAATGAGTTTTAAAATTTAGGAGACACTAGTTACAGATTGAAGCTAGTTACAAATAGACTCATTTAATTAAAGAATATCAATTTCAAGAGCAGTATAACTTGGTGATTTTGTTTTCTAGATTATTAGTAACTGAAGAACGGAATCCCAGACACTTAATGCTAGAAGAGGGCTTAGAGATCCCCTAATCTAATTCTTTTGTTCTCCTGACCAGAAAACTAGGGCCCACTGTGGATAAGTCACTCAGCTGGTAACAGCAGTGCTAGGCCAGAGCCCAGCTCCTTCTGCTCTAAATCATGGCTTTTCCACTACATTGTGCTGAGCTTGACCACCAAATGTTCCAGGGCTTCTCCCACCTGAGGTTCCCAGGGATGCTCATTTAACTTTGCCACTTTTTAGCATCCTGTTAAAAACAATAACATTACTGGTATTCTAATTCAGAACATTCCCAGAGACTCCATGTAAATCTGGGAAAACCAACACTCCACTAGGAACACTCTACCTCTTTAATTTTTATTTTAATCTATTTTAAGAACAGAACATAAGGAGATTGGGGGGTAAGGGTACTGTGGTCAGAAAATACTGCATGTATGTGGACTCATGGTAATTTGGGGCAGTGGAGACAAGATAAGGAATGACAAGTAGAAAACAAGGCACATAGTCAGTAGCCAGTGTTGGGATGTCCTCTTCCACTGACATGGTGAATAACCAAGGAAGGTCAGAGAACAGACAAGGAAAAAGCTCTAACTACCACAGTACTTTCTCATCAGCTAGGATGATTTTTACATGTGATTATAGCTAATTCAGAGATGTAAGCTTGTAAATGAAATCAGATCCTGATTTCACATTACCAATACCTATTACCAATGTTCTCAAGTCCAGCTTTTCTGCTATAACCTGGTAATCACTTTGAACCTAAGGTGAAGTGGAGTGAAGATGGTGCTGGACCCATAGGATGCCACACTCCACTCCAGCTTCTGGATTTTCTCTTTAGTTGGTAGGTTTAAGAATTTAGGCAAGTCTTACTTGTAAATTAATTGCTTTGGAGAAGGAAGTTTGCAGATAATGCTTCCCAGTACCATAACAGAACTGCAAGAGACAGTTTAGGCTCCTGGAGACCACATTTTCTGGCTCACAAAGCATTTCACCCTTTTATTACTATTATTATTTATGTCTAGAGCACCTGGTCTTCCTAGGTGGTTTCCCATCCAAGTACTAACCAGGCCTGACCCTGCTTAGCTTCCGAGATCAGACATCGGGCTTGTTCAGGGTGGCATGGCCATGGACCATGAACCGTGGCTCCACTGGGGCACAAACCCAGGACCTTCTGCATGTAAAGCAGACGTGCTAACCGCTACACTATGGAACCACGTCCTACCTTTTTTTTTTTTAAGTTAATACACTCTACTAAATATCTGTTTTGTACAGGCCAGGTCCTTACTGTCGTCAAAGCACTGATCGCAATTTGTAAGTACTATTTTAATACTATTGTTATCTGTGTGCTATAATATAACCTCTTTACATGACTATAAACTCCATAAGGACTACCTATAAGTTCTCAATGGTATCTGCAATTTTTACAATAATGATATAATAATAAGTAGCAGCTAATCCTCCAGGAGGGCTTATTGTATGCAAAGTGCCATCGACGCATATAATTTAATCCTCACAACAATCCTATAAGCCAGGTATATTTTTGTTATCCTTTTTTTTTCTACAGATGAGAAAAATGAGGCACAAAGAGGTTAAGTAGCTTGTCCAAGGTGACACAGTAAGTGTTGATAATACCTTTTATTTAACACTCACCATTAACAGAGTCTAGTCCTCTGAGGTATTTTAAATATATTTTCTTCAACTTTCACAACAATCTTGCAAAGTATGATTATTCCTACTCTACAGACAATGAAACTAAGGTCGAGCAAGGCGAAATTGCTCTTTGGCCTTGAAGAAGCATAAGAGCTGGTTTTCAATCTTAGTTCTGTCTGGTTCCAAAACCAGTGTTGTTTCTACTACACCAATGGTGCCCAGGCTTTGGATTTCAGAGAGCAGAAATATTTCCAAACCAAATGTGGGAGGTGGGAGACTTATATAAAGTTACCAATTATACATTTTGCCATGTACTGATATTCAAAAAAGACATCAACAGACAAAACTACCACCTACTTTTATTTCCATGGTAAAAGGATGTTAACACCAAAAACTAGAAAGAACCACATAACAGACTATAAATCAGAAAATTTCTGCTGACATAAACACTATCTTGTCCTTTCCTACATTACCAGCTACCAGTAAAGACTGTCATGGACAAGTGCAGTGTTTGAGAACCATTTTGCCTTCACTGAAACCACTGGGGGCTATCACTAAAATCTATTACATTAGCCTCTCCACACAAACATTTATTATAAGGTGATTACTGCATCTATCTATCCACCTACCTCTCCATCTACCTATCTTTTCTCTCAAAAATACAAAGTAGAAAAGTTATTTATAGATTTTTACAGAATTTCTCCTAAGACACCAATCCCTTTGTAAAGAGATTTGTAAAATTCTCTTTTAATAGCAAAGATGATGCCTTTGAAAACCCGAGCTTCATGAAAAGCCGACCCTACAAATAACTTAGTAGTACCTGAAATTTCACATGCAGTCTCCTGTAGTACACACCTTTTCTCGACTGGTGAGGCAATTATGATTTCTATCTCAAAGAACTGTGAACAGAAGTTAATGTTTTCCAGCAGTTTTAAATTCTCTGGCTGCAAGACTTTGGTTTATGAATTGCAAACTAACCGATTCAAAAGCACAGACCTTCACTTTAATTTCACATTTACTCTTGCCAGGAGAAAAATACTTTTTCAGGAAAGAGCAATAACATCTTGTGCCTAAAATCCACGAATTTAGTATTTTCAGAGGACTTATCTTTCTGGCAACTCCTAGTGTTCTTTGGAAAGCTTCACAAATGCAGAAAGGCATAAATTTACCCAGTAAAGTACCATAAACTCTCAACTACCCGACACAGTAAGGAAATGTGGTATTCAAACAGTCACATTAAAAAAGTCACCCAACATTAATTACGCCTCATAAAAAGAATTAAAAAATCACTCTATTGGTGATTTATGACCAAAATTTTTTCTAAGAATTACAACATCATAAAGTATATCTAATAAACCACAGTGAACACTGTTTAATCTTTCTGATGATTAAGAAGGGTCTTGGGGACCTGCGCTATAAACAGGATTTATCTTGGCACTAAAGCAGCATGCCAATTAATAGGGGATTCTAGTTGAAGACATGCCAGGTGACAATTGACTGTATTATTTTTACTGAAGTAGAACTCAGCTTTTAAATAACTGGTGTTGGGGCCAAACAGTCCTGCATATGAATTCTAGCTCTTCCATTTCCCAGCTGTGGGTTCGGGGCAATTTACTTAGGCTGTCAAAGATTCCTCTCCTCAGTGTAAAAATCTCCTCTGCTGTAATGCTGGATTCTCTTTCCAACTCAAACTATGACTTGGGGTGCAAGGTTTGACCTGGCCTCAATACCTTTTTGTAAGGAAGGGAAGGAATCACCAAAACAAACAATATGAGGTTATTAGGACTAACGGGTTGCTATCTGATTTATCTTAAAAACAGAGGATAACTGCCATAGAATTATTTAAAATATTTGGTAAAAGGAAGATCATGGAAAGGGAAGATGTGGGGAACAGAAAGAGAATTAAATAGGGGGCTTTATAACATAGAAACTACCTCTTCCTTTCCATTCTAAGAAATGGACTCCTTGAAAATACAGAGGGTTGGAGTGCCCCCATGGGGTGGATTATCTGAATTTCACCCTTAGTACTGGTTGCAGTTCCAGTTGTTTGAAAAACTACATAGGATTTGAAAGAAAGCTGTTTTATTCCAGTTGAGTTTTTGCTTTCTCCTAGGAAATTCTAAATTATCTACATTAAGGCCCTTAAATATTTTCATAATATATTTAATAACTGTTTGGTATTTTAGAATGCCTCGTGCTTAATTCAGCAAATTCTGAGATCACCACAAAACCAAAGTCGGAGATTTTAAAAGTATTTTAAACTGCAAGCATGTAGAAGAACAAAGTCAATTACTGTGGCATGCTTAGGACTCTCTATAATTAATAACCAGAAATTATCAATAGAAAAAAGTAAAAGTTCTTAATTTGTATCTTTCTTGCACTATAGATTTAGCACATAAGTATAAGATGAATAATAATCAGCTACCTCAATGGAAGTTAGCAAATACACGGTTGTTCATATTGCATCGTGTGATGATATTCAGTTACCTTTCCAATATTTGTTTTAGGTAACAATAAAATGAGTTTGCATACCTTGACCTCATGTGCAGATTTCCTAATACTTAGTACTGAAAGTGGAAAAAATAACCCTATCAATCTGAAACTATTTGAGGTCTCTATGTTGAGACTTGTTGATTCTGATAAAAACTCTTTATGTAATAGACTAACTGTGCAGTTATAAATGATACCAGATGAAGAGTAAAGTTACAAACTAAATATCGGAATATTCCAATTATGTTAAAAATAAGGTCTTGATTGTTTATTTAAATTAAACTTTTATTTGAAACCTTAGTGGGTTAAGAAGTGACTATTTGGGAAATCATATGACTAATCTAAATGAACCTACCTGGTGACATAACTGGAGAAATATATATTTTTAAAATATTTTCTATTGTTTTATCTAAAAAGCTTAATTCCTACATTTTCCCACATTTAAAATTAGGCAGTAACAACTATTTCTTGAGACACTAAAATTTGGGTTTTTGGTATGAACTACTGACAATTTAAATAAATGATGAAAGAAGACCAGTTTGAGGTCAGTTTTCAAACCAATATAAACTCAGGTTTAAAGAATTCCTTTAGACAACAGACCACATGTATTTTGCTAAACTGATCAGATTATGAATTTCTAAAAAAAAAGTTTTGATATTTACAATATTGGTGGAAGGTTGAGATGATGGCATGACTTGCTTCAAGCAAGTATTCTCCCACAAAAAAAAACTCCCAAACCAGAGGCAGTGTCTGTACCCTATGGAAGAATAATAAGGCAAACAAGTCACATCTTAATAATATACATTAACAGGAAAAAAAGAAAAAAGATGTATGGTTTCTACTACTGGCCTCTTGAAAAAGAAAATGGATCATCCAAAACTCTGGAAACTCCAGAAGCAGAATCACAGCTCAGGATGATCATGGAAGTCTTCCTGTTGGAGCAGTGACTAACCATCTTGAAGGCTGTCTAGACAGGTGGCAGAGCAAGGCTCTATGTAAATATAGCACTGACAGAAAGCATTAGCTTCCTGCACTGTAAAGGTTGCACACAAATAAGTTAATTCCTTCAGTATGTCTTGCTTTGCCAGCATATTCACTGTAAAACATGTAAGACACTTAAAATAGAAATCAAGATTATGGGCAATATTTTGGAAACCAGGTCTTCCTTAAGCTGTGGAAAATTTGGGTGGCCCAGATTCCTTCCTTTCTTAAAATAAGATTGTTTTTCCTCCCACTCTAGAAAAGAGGTGGAAATGTTTACATGGATACATCTGATGTGTTGACACAGCTCTTAGCAATAAGTCCTTCAAAAGGGCGATCTTTTCCTTCAGATTCTGCAACAAAGCTCTGATTGTCACGGTAAGCTGAAAAGAAAAGAACACATCCTAAGTATGCTAGTCCAGAGGTATAGAATCTATTAAAAATATCATGTAAATGCTGCTTTACATACTATGACTTGATCAAGAAAGGGCTGGAAGAGATGCTTGGCCTCCCAATGACAACCTCAGGGTCAGAGGAATCTTAACCTTGGCCAGGTCCAGCCACCCTGGCACCCACTGTACTACTTGACCAGGTGGTAAGCCAGTCCATACATACCTGAACATTGACAGTGACTGGAAATTGACACTCTGCCCTCACAATCTGATGAATTCTATCCCCTGAGCATCTATCCTCTAATCCCATTTGGAGCCGCACAGGAAATTGTGTTCCCCAGTCTTCATTCACCCATGAAAATCCCATGATATACTCAACTCTGCTTCACATGACAAGATGTCAAGTCCCATTGCCATCCTGGCCAGTCTTCTCTAAACACACTGGTATACTTAAAACTCATTTAAAAGTTTTATAGTAGTGTGTTCTTTTTATACAAGAGGAATGTTAACCATACGTGACTCTTTTTCCAGGACTGTATAAATTTTTTCCAATCATTCTAGAAACCCAGAGGAAATTTCTGTTTGTGACTCTAAGTGCTACCTTACAGGATGGAGGAGGGGTGGGAAGAGAGCCTCTCAGGAACTTAGAAATATGAAAAATAAAATTGCCCATTAAATTAAACATAGTCGACCATGGATGAAATCAGAGATATGTTTGAAAACATATACTATCACAGGTTTCATTTGCTAACCTGTTAAAATTAGCAGTTTTACAACTATAGTGGAAGCAGGGGCTCCCTCCTTAGATTAACAGGGTCACACTAAAGAAAAAACAGCAGAACACCAGAGGCTGGCCAAGGGCTACACACATCAAGCAACCCTCAAAGGTGTCAGCAGCCAAGAAAAGTCTAACTTTAACTATTCTAATACCCTTGGGAACCACAGAAAAACCACCCACAATGTTAACAGGGAAATGCCAAGGAGAGTGGATTTTAACTCAATCGAGAAGAGCTAAACAAACAAAAAGCACCACACACACACACACACACACACACACACACACACACACACACACACACACACACACACACACACCCAGGCCCTAAGAAGGGTCTACAAAATTAAAAACCAAAAATATTCAAGAGATGAAAGAGAATATAGCCATTAAAAAGTATGACTAAAATCTAAATTTGTTAACATAGAAAGATATTCATCATGACTTATTAAAAGAAAAAAATCAAGTCATAAAATAAAATGTTATCCACACAAAGAAAAAATAATCCAGAACTAAATATATCAAAATGTATTCTGATGTATTTGGTGACTCTAAGTAGTGAGATTTCTTAATAATAATAAGAAAATAATTACCTTTATAATCATGAAAAAATGTCTGATATCATAATTTAACAGAATCTGTCCAAAGCACAGAAAAAAGAAGGAATGCCTAACTCATATTTTAAGCTAACACACACTGGTAACAAGCACTGACAGAGACAATAGAAAAGAGGAAAACATAAGCCGATCTCTCAAGCATTATAAATGTAAAAGTCTTTTAAAAACATTAGCAAAGCAATTCAGAATTACATAAAAAATGACAATATACTATCACCAAGTAGAATTTATCCCAGAAATTTAAGAACAGTTTGATGTTAGAAAATCTAATGATAAAGCTAATAGTGTTAATGATTAAAAACAGAATAAACATTTGATTAATACAGCAAGGGAGAAATTAATTAAAAACAAAACAAAGAAAGAAAACTATGAATGGAACACTACTGCTTTAACTATATTATTATTTAAATTTGGTCTGGAAGTTGTAACCAGTGCAATAAGACAAGTTACAGAAATAAATAAGGGTTTTAAAGGAGATGAAATTATCATGATTTGCAGATTAATAATAGTCTATTTAGGAAAGTTAAGAAAATCAACTGAAAGGTTACTAGAAACAAGAAAAGAATTCGGTATGCTAATTAATCATAAAATGAAAAAATCAAGGGCATTCCTAAATTCAGTAATAGGGAGAATTTTTTAAATTATTTTTTTTAAATATGAAAATATCAATAAAATCTAAAAAGTATCTAGTGCAGTACCTGGCATATAGTAACTGCAGAAAATACTGCTTGCTGAAGAAATGAGTACAAGTAAACATTCTCCAATTTAATGCACATGCTCTCCAATTTAATGTATAAATATAGATTCAAAATTCAATTTGGAGTTCTTTTATTGGAGAGGAGGTAATTGAAGCGCAGTACAAAATTCTTTTTAATGAAGCTATGAAAGATCACTCTAAAAGAAGGATAAATTAAGGAACATATAGAAAAATCACGAATAGGTATAATAAAGGGGGCCTTAAACAATCATATATTAAATCTTTATAAAAACTACAAGAGTATGATGGTAGCAATTACCAACAGCTTCATTAATGCAACAGAACAGAGGGTCCAGAAACAATGAACGAAATATGGAATATTTCATACCCTGTAAGGGGAAGGGAATTAATAATTTAGTAAATGGCAGCAAAAAAAATAGATGCCTACAATACACCAAAATAAGCTTCCAATATTATAAATACCTATAAACAGAAGAAAATTTAAAGAAAATTTAGATAATTAGGTAAAATATTTATATAATCTCTGGGTGTAAAAGGCCTTTCTAAGCATTATCTCCCTTCCCCCTATAAGAAAAGACTACAAATAAAAATATTAATAATTTCAAATAAAATTTAAAAACAAATACATGTTTTTAAAAAAATCATTTATTAAATCAAAAGCCAAATTAATAGAAAAATATTTGTACCACATATGCCAGATCGAGACTTAATATAGTTAACATACATAAAAAACACTTTGAAATTATGAGATAAATTAGGTTAGGGACTTATGGATACACAGTTATTTCATAAAGGAAGAAATATAAATATCCAATAAATATACAAAAAGATGCTCAATGGCATAAGTAATAAAACCATACAATAAACTATTGCATACTTTCATCTAACAGAGTAAGAAAGATTTTTAAAAGATAATCAGAAATGGTATGGAAATAAAATTCTGTAATGTATATATGTCAAAAAGCTTAAAATTTTATACAATCTAAATCCAGAAAGTCTAGTTGAGGAATTTACTCTACCCTGGGCCATAATCTAGTCACACTGAAAACTCATGTATAATTAGAAATAATCTAACTGCTCAAGAAGATGATACTGGTTAAATGGAACAAAGAGCTAAATGTAAAAAATGAAACCATACATTTACTAGAAGAAAACAGGAATAAATTCCTTTATAATCTGCAAACACAAAAGCTATGAGTGAAAACAGAAGCAATTAAAAATTGATAGTTAACTTCATTTAAATGAAACTTTTACATGACAGAAGATACCATAAGTATAGTCAAACAACAAATAATAAAAGAGAAAATAATTACACTATATCACAAAGAGCTAATCTCCCTAATGTATAAGGAGCTCTTACAGACTAAAACAGACCAACAATCCAATAGAAAAGTGGGAAAACGACAAGAAGTCAGTTCACAGAAAACATATATAAATAGTGCTTTAGGCATGTGAAAACATAACTTTATCTGATTCATAATACCAAAAATGCAAATTTAAAACTACATTGAAATATATCTCACTAATCAGACTGGCAAAAATTCAGAAGACTGACAACACCCTGTTGGCCAGCCTGTGAAGAAACAGAAACTCTCATGCACTGCTGGTAGGGATGTCAAAGGTGACAACCCCTACAGAGATTTTGGCAACAAATAAAAAAATTACATATGCCCTAGTTCTGAGAATTCACCTCTAAAAGACACTCCCACAAATACAAAGGGGGGAAAAAAACCTCACAAAGCTACATAATGTAGCATTATTCATAACAGCAAAAGACTGGAAACAATCTAAATGCCCATCCTTAGGAGACAGATTAAATGAACTATGGTACATCTACACACTAGAATACTACACAGCCCTAAAGAATAGAGATTTCTAAGATATAGTTAATTTTAAAAAGCAAGAAACAAAAGAACATTTTTTTTGTTTAAAAGAGAAATTAAAAATATATATATATGTAGATGCTTATTTCTGACGAAAGTAATACAGGAATAAACCAAAAATTAATAAAAATGGTTACCTATAAAAAGTGAAGAAGGGGTGGAAAAGAGTGAGTTGGGAACAAGATTTGAGTGTATCTTTGTATATAATTCTGACTTTTTAACAATGTGTTTTACATATTTAAAATTAATTCAACGAGGTGAGGTGGGGGGAGGAAGTCAACCCGAAAAATGATTATAAACAGGAACAAAGGATAGCATAAGACACAGAAACAAAGAATCAATTTTTACATTTTTAAATAATGCATAAAATGCATAAAAAAGACTCTTTCCGTGAGAATGTATACTCAAAGAAGTGAGGACATTGCCTCTGATCTTGCAAAGCCTATAAGATTCACTATTTGGGGGAAAGTGTACCAACCTTAGAACTATACTAAAGTTGTCAGAACCTTTTAAGATAAAACAGAAGAAATTAAAGAGATGCCATGCTTCATTTAATCTCAGTGATTAACTTATTAACCATTTGGTTGTACTGTCAATCCAACATATATAAGCATATAGGTTATTACACACACACACACACACACACACACACACACACACACACCTCCCCCCCCCAGAAATAGGAGGGCTTTCAGACCTCAAGGCTCAAACAAATCATTTCAGGTACTAATCCTCTCCTGGTCTTACCTTGGTTGTATTTTCACCATTTCTTTCATACTGATTTCGTTGTTGAATTTTCTCAGCAATCTCTTGTGCAATTTGGCAAGTAGAATCATATGTAGAGAACCTGTATCAAAGTCATAAAGGGAGAAATATGTTTATTTCCTTAAAAAAATTTCTGTATTTAATATTTTTATATATATGAATATATATATTTACATTCAGGTATATGAAAAAATAGCAGGTAATATAAGACAAGACATAATTAAGAAAATAGGAGGTTGGCTTATAAGGAAATTGGGTCCTGGTCCCAGCTGTGCCACATTTCCTCTCATTCTCCACCAAACTGTCATTTATAAAAGAGGAGCTTAGGCCTAGCTCTATGGTTCCAGACCACACATATGAAAATCAATAGTAAGGAACAATACACCTCTCACCAAATGTGGGGTATAACTGGTAAGTATTCCTGGTGTTCTGAAGTAAGAGAAGTTACTGTTGGTTCAGGCACTCAGACTTGATAGGGCTGGGCCAAGAGGTTACTTCTTGGGCTGAAGCACTGAGTTAAAGCAAGTCTCTCATTCCGACAGAAGGGAAGAGCACATTCTAGATGGAGCAAAAGGCACAAAGAGCAAGCAAAGATGAAAGGAACAAAATGTGCCTGGCATGTTAGGCAGAGTGGTAGCCCTAGGGAGGAGGATTAAGTTTAAAATAGTAGAAGCTAGTTTCTGAAGAACCTTGAACACCAGACTAATCAAATTAGATTTGTAAGAATTTCAGAGCTGTAGAGGCTACTTTTATACATAAAGTCAGACCCTGAAGAGGTCCTTGCCTCTAATCCTCATGTTCTCATTTTAGCCATAAAGAAGAGTGGTTCTGAAACTTTGCTACATATTGAAATAACCGGGGAACCTTAAAAATATAACCCTCCCCCACCCAATTCCTGGTTCATAATCCGAAAGCGTTCTGATTAAATCAATGTTGGGTTTGACTTGGGCAAGTATAAAAACTCCCTAGGTGATTCCAATCTATAGCAAAGTTTGGGAATCACTGGCCTAGCAGTAACAAGCAACCTCATCATGGTATCCAGCATCCAAGTGCCTCAAGCACTAGTTAGGAAAATTAACCTGAACCTCATTTACATAAATAGTTGGGAAGGAGAGTGGCAGACCAGCAGAAGACTTCTCCAGCTATTCAGTTATATAACCAAATACCAGTATTTACTATCTGCAAGGCATAAAGCTATAAAAGATTAGACTATGGTAGAAATAGCATAAAAGAGATTTAAAAGGAAAAAAACAAAGAAGATTAGTGAATAATCTGATATAAGGAGTGAAGAAAAAGTAGATGATTAGAGTTTTTAGGCCTAAGTGATGCCATGACAGAGACTGGAAAGAAGAGAATTGAAAGAACTTTCCAGACTACAAACTGGGCCTTGTTCTAATACAAAAATAAGAAATGCATAAATTGATATATGTATAAGATTTACATTAAAATACACTCAGAAAAAAGAGATGTAGAGAACAGAAATGAAACAAGAATGGCAAAATACTGATAATTGCAGAAACTAGGTGATGAGTATAAAGGGGCTCATCATACTATCCCGCTTTGTGTATTTTTTTCCTTCTATAATAACATTTTTAAAAAGTAAATAGACACAAATTATATTACAAAATGACAATAATCAAAACGGCATGGTATTGGCAGAAAAAGACATAAAGACCAGTGAAACAGAATCAAGAGTCCAGAAGTGAACCCATGTTTATATGAGCAAATAATTTCCGACAAAAAAGCCAAAAACATACAGTGGAGAAAGGAAAGCCTCTTCAATACATGGTACTGGGAAAACTGGAAAGCCACCTGCAAAAGAATGAAACTAGGCTGTTGTCTATCACCACACACCAAAAGTAACTCAAAATGGATTAAAGACCTGAATATAAGACCTGAAACAATAAATTGCACAGAAGAAAACATAGGGACTAAACTCATGGCCCTTGGACTTAAAGAGGATTTTATGAATTTGACCTCAAAGGCAAGGGAAGTAAAAGCAAAAATAAATGAATGGGACTACATCAAACTAAAAAGCTTCTGCACCGCAAAAGAAACTGTCAACAAAGTAAAGAGACAACCATCTGAATGGGAAAATCGCAAGCAACGCCTTGCAAATATAAGGGCCTAATATCCAAAATATATTTAAAAAATTCGTACAACTCAGTAACAACGAAAATCCAATTTAAAAATGGACAGAGGACCTGAACAGACACTTCTTCCAAGAAGACATACGAATGGCCAAAAAACATATGAAACGATGCTCAACATTGCTATTAGGGAAATGCTAATCAAAACCACAATGAGATACCATCTCACACCTGTTAGAATAGCTGTTATCAACAGGACAAGTAATAACAAATGCTGGAGAGGATGCAGAGAAAAAGGAACATTCACACACTGCTGGCGGGACTGCAAATTGGTACAGCCGCTATGGAAAACTGTATGGAGGTTCCTCAAAAAACTAAGAATTGATCTATCATATGATCCAGCAATCCCTTTGCTGGGTATTTACCCCAAAAACTTGAAAACACATATCTGAAAATATATTTGCACACCGATGTTCATAGCAGCATTATTCACAGTGGCCAGGACATGGAAGCTACTGAAGTATTCTATGATAGATGACTGGCTAAAGAAGCTGTGGCACATATATACAATGAAATATTACTCAGCCATAAGAAGAGATGAAATACTGCCATTTGTGACAAGTATGGATCTTGAGATAATCATGCTAAGCAAAATAAGACAGACAGAAAAAGTGGAAATCTATATGATATCACTTATATGTGGAATATAAACCTAAAAGCAGAGACTCATGGACATGGACAATGGACTAGTGGTTACCAGAGGGTAGGGGGTAGGGGGGAGGTAGATGGGGAAAAGGGGTCAAATATATGGTGACGAAAGGAATCTAACTATGCGTGGTGAACATACAATGCAAAATATATATGACTTACAATTCAAGTGTTGAATTGTACACTTGAAACTTACTGGATTTCGTTAACCGATGTCACCATAATAAAAAATAAATTTTAAAAAAAGAATATATTTTGAAATCCATGGCATCTTTTAGTCAGTATTAGTCAGACAGTAATTATTGCCATTGCCTTAGACATACCTTAACAATTTCATTTATATTATTTTAAGTTTGCAAAAGATATATAATTTTTAATAAATCTCTAACAAATAAATCTAAAAATTCTAATAAATAATGATGTCATACTTTTCTTATTGGTATGTAGTATAATGTGTCACCACAGATAAATTCTTACATCCAGTGAAATGTATTAATTTGATTTAAAAGTTTAAATGCCTTAAATTTATACAATGTTACATGTCAAATTTATTCAATAGTTTAAAAAAATAGACAAAAAATCCAATGTTCACTAATTCCTTTTTATTATATTAACAAAGTTTGCAAAAAATAAATTATATTAAAAAAAGTTCGATCAGAATATACAACTATTAAAGTTTAACCGTAATTCTTCCAGTATATCAACAAATAAGTTGCTGTAGCAGTAAAGCTAATTAACTTTCTGAAAGAATCAGCTCAGAGACAAAAATCACTCACTAATTCTGTTAAACTGTGAGCTTACCATTGCTTTGTATGCCATTAAAATAGTAATTGCTATATTCTATTTTTAAACATTAGAACACTACTCAGGAGTGAAGAATCATTAACCTAAGACTTTCAATAGCAAGAGGGCAAAGTTGTAATTGAGTTTGTTTTTATAGACTTTTCAAAGTCTCATTCCATACTCCTTTCTACCTTCCAGATCAGCAACCAACTTTGCAAGGTAACAAACAGCAGAATTACTCCACTGTTTCATCTTCAACAGTCAAATGAGAAAGCCACTATATCAAGCTATTTGAGAGTAACAGGAAAAATTATAAATGTCTTTTCAACATTAACTGTGGGAGAGGCTTGGGGGTCCAATGTGATAGATAGCTTCCTAAGATAGATAACCTGGGGCCTCTCCCTTATCTCTGAATTTTATATCTTATTTTATGTGTAAACCGAGGGGGTTAGCTTCTGGGAGGTAGAGGGCAAATATGTAATAAGAGCCTTAAAAATGTTCATTCCCTTGGACCCAACAGTTCCACTTTTCAGAAGTGAGCCAAAGAAATAAGAGATGGAACAAAGGGGCAGTCTTTGCAAAAGTTAAAAACAAAAACAAAAAAACAAAAAAACAAAAAAGCTCTGTTACAAAGAGGTATAAAAAGGGGAATAAAGGATGGTTATTCATATAATGCACTCTTATGCACCATAAAAAACACTTTCAGTAAATATTTAATAATGTGGAGAAATGTCCCGTTTTGTAAACATATATGTATATGTATGTATATACACATATTTACATAAAGTAATAAATTTCTTTTAAAAAACAATAATAGCTATTATTCGAAATGATAAAGATGTTAATTTTTTTCCTCTGCAAATATTCAGTCTTTTCTACATTTTTTATTGGGATGTATACAACTGTTAAAATTAGGTGGAAAAAAATTACTGTTAATTAAGCCATTGGCCCTAATACATTAATAGTGCAAACTTTGATCTTGCAATCCATTCTCCTAATATCCAGACTGTCTGCAACTTAAGCAATTCTAAACTATATTAGAAATGCCAACATAAGACATATACTCCAACAAGAATTTTACTTAACTGTAATGTTTTTAATTACTAAACAAAAGGCTCAAGTCCAATATGCTATAGCAATATGTTCCTTGGGATCAGAAATTTTGTCTTTCACCATTCAGCCCTTGAGATTTAATTGATGAATGACCTTTATCAGCTATTTTACTGCAGTAGCTGCAGCCATAAAAAGTCTTCATGATACTGACTCAGGCAAGGATAAAGTGCCTTATAAACAAAAGTATAATTTCCCTCTCAGACTCCTACAAGTTTTCTGAAAAGCCCACAAGGTCTAGGTCCTAGCACCAACTGGTTACTAACTGGCTGTTAGCCACGGATTCTGAATCTCGATTTCTCCACCTGTGAAATAAGAGGTTCACCAAATGAACAAACATTCTACAAAACGGTTACTTCTGCTTAACTTTCGCAGGAGTCTACAGAAGCCTTCACCAGCCAGTTTCACAACCAAGAGGGGCGGGAAATCCCAGCGGCAAGATGCAGCCAGGAAGGGCCAGAGTACTGTTCGGATTAAGCACGAGTCGTCAACTCCCCAAGGGTCCACTCGGTCTCCTGCACCGCCCACCCCTGCAAACAGACTGGAAGGATGCGCCAGAGTCCCCCTCGGCAGAGGTTAGGGTCCTTGCTACCCGTTCCCTTGTCTCGAAAGGACTTCAGCCTCAATGCTTAGCTATCGCCTGCTCCTCGGAAGCTCGGACTAGCCCCCCAAAGACCCCTGCGCGCGGCCGCCTCAAGGGGCTCACCAGGGGTCTGGAGCCATCCTGCAGTCTCCGCCCGCTCTCGGACACTTCCTGCTTGCAGCAGCTGACTACGGTGGCTTGCGCGGATCATACTTCGCGGTTAGACCCGTGCGCGACCAGAACCTAGTGTTTGCAAAGGGACTATATACTAGGGCGTCAAAACTATGAAGAGAGGTGGGGAAGGGGAGGAAGGAAGGAGGGGAAGAGAGTCAGAAAAGAAGAGGAGGAGAAGGAAGGAGAAGGAGAGAAGGAGAGAAGGAGAAGGAAGGGAGGAAAGGAAGGGAGGAAGGGAGGAAGGGAGGAAGGAAGAAAAAGAAAAAAGCTTTCCGGGGAACAGTAGGTTGTAGCAATCTATTCACACTGAGACGCGAACTGGGTGCAATTAAAATAAAATTGTTGTCGAACAAAATCTAAGCATTTTCTCAGGAAGGTGGGAGCGCCTCAAAAGCAGTTAACTAAAAATTTTATCCTACTTAAAACAAAACAAAAACAAAAAACGATTGTAGTGATAATTGCACAATTATATAAATTTACTAAAACTCACTTTAAGTGAATTTTATGATGTGTAAGTTACATCTCAATAAAGCTTAAAAATTTTTTTCCTCCAACTTCAAACAAGGGACTCGAAGAAGTATCAATTATGCATTATTTTATAGTAGTCCTCCCGTCAGAAGCAATCCTCTATTTGATTAACTTTTAAATGCTATTA
The DNA here is from genome assembly GCF_902729225.1 of Pteropus medius. Lineage (NCBI taxonomy): Eukaryota > Metazoa > Chordata > Mammalia > Chiroptera > Pteropodidae > Pteropus > Pteropus medius. Next base: position 1,996,481 of record NW_024352783.1, read on the forward strand.
GGTGCATGATTATATAGTTACCCAAAAGATTACAGACTCTTTATGTGGGGAAAGAAGGAATTCGTTCTGTGCATTTGGTGCGCCCTGAATTTCCAGAGAAGCAGGAAAAAGAAGTTCTCTCTCTAATTGCAAGAGCGCATATCTGAACTCCGCAGGCGGGGTTAGCGCGTGTTGGATCTGGTGCGCATGCGCAGTCCGTTACCATAACGACCAGAAGACGCTGCCTGGCTGGAGGTTGAAAGGAAAGTGAGAGGAGTCTCCTAGTGATGGAGAACCAAATTTCGCCCAAGACCGAGGTGGCCGAGCTGGAGCTTGAAGCTGTGATAGGGTTCAATGGTGAGGCTTCGAGCATGTCTGGGCTGAATGGTTTGGGATCCCTGGGACGTATAGTTCCAACAGGAAGAGTGAGTACCGGGTGGCACCTGGGAGGTAGTGTGGGACCCTGGCATGAGCCTCGGCCAAAGCCAAGCACCGGGGGCCAACAGCCTGTCCTGCCCAGTGGCCTTACAGAGTCACTTGCTCTCCTCAGACCTCAAGGAGTGAGATAAGAGACCAAATGCCTCCTCACAGCATATGGACGGATAAGTAAGGGTGATTGTAGCCCTTCTCCCACTAAGTCCGCACTGTCTAGCTCTAAGCCCTACGCAGCCCGCAAAACTTTCCTGCCGCTCAGTAAGCATGGGATTGCCGAGTCTGAGACCAGCTAATTTCTAACAAACTAGCTGATGTATCAGTGAGAAAGGACAGGGAAGGAAACGCGTGTTTAAGCAACTGTTTTAAAATGTCCTCTAACACGAAAGGTTCTAATGATGAGGACTTCAGGCCACAATAGGAGGCAAAGAGGACGCCAGGGAGAGCTAGAGGGGAGAGATGCTTTGGTCTGAGGAGACCTGGTTGTTCTGCTCAAATCCTATTTGTGACTGCCTATTATTCTGAACATTAAAAGGAAACATGCTGTTTCTTTTTTCTTAAAGGATGAAAACAAGCCATGGATTACCTTTTAGAAAAACAAACTTTTTAAAGTGCATTGCGATGCCTGAAAGCTCTTAAATTGTAAAAATGTGAATGCAAAACAATCAACGACCAAGGTTTTAAGTTCATTCTAAGACTTGGTTCTTGACTTTTATTTTCATTCTTCTTTAACCTGTTCTGATAGGAAGTGGGCATTTAGTACATCTGAGATATCGGCCATCTTTAGAGCTGATTACAAAATCATTGGTAAATGAAATGAGTGGCCTACAGTGAGTACAAAGGGCCACACTGGTGACTTCAAACATTGAGCTCTGCGACTGGATTCATGTTGTTTTTTAGAGATTCAAGAGTAAATATATGGCAAATTATATCCCAATGTCTTCCATGACAATTAATTACTAATTAGCTTGGCCTTTTAGAATGGCTCAAATTTAATTGTTTTTACCTTGTTGCTTTTGTGACAATTTATATTCTTTCATATAATCAAATACACATTTATTTAGAACCATCATATACCAGGTAGTATGCTATTCACTAAGAATACAAGGATAAATCCATAGCCATACTTAAAAAGAAGAGTTTTAAAAATTAGAAAAATACGGAGAAACCAAAAGAAAGATCAGCCATCATCACATTTCTCAAAATATCACTTTTAACTTTGGTGTGATCTTTTCAAATATACACTTGCATCGCTTACACCAAATATGGTGTTTTATTTTAGCTTTTTATGAAAGTGAACTCAGGCTGTATATATTCTTATAACCAGACTTTTTTTTCTCACTTAACATTATGCCATGTAAATCTTTCCTCATGAGTAAATATACTCTATGGCATAGTTTTAATATAATATTCTGTTGTATAGATATGCCACAATTATTTAAACAATGCTCTGTTCCTAAGAATTTAGTATAATTTTCATTTTTTACATTTATTTTTAAATGCTACAAAGAATATCTGCATAGCTAACCCATTTAACTAACATTTTCCTTAGGATAAATTCTGAATATATCTTAAAGACTTTTGATGTATCCTCCAAATGCGGTATCAATCAACAGAAATGTGTACTACCAAAATATGGGAATATTTAAGGTAGCATTATTTCAAATAGCTGAAAATTAAAATAACCAAATGTCCATCAAAAGTGAAAGGACAAATAAATTGTGGTATATTCATATAATAGACTACTGTGCAACAATGGAAAAGAATAATCTACTGCTACACACAGCATGGATAGATCTCACAAACATAATTTTGAATGAAAAAAGCCAGATGCAAAGGAGTACATACTATATAATTCCACTCAGATAAAGTTCTAAAATGAGGGAAGTTAATTTACAAAAATAGAAGTCACAACAGCGACTACCCTTGGAGGGATGTAGACTGGGAGAAGACACATGGGGAATGTCTGAGGTGTGGTAATAATCTACTTCTTGAGCTGGGCTACAGTTAAATGGGTGTGCTTACTTGGTAGAAAGTTATCAAGTTTTCTGTATTTTTGTCTTCAATGAAAAACGTTTACTTAAAAGGCTATACTGCCTCTCAAAAAATAATAAGTAAAGCTTTATGAAAGTTTGGGAGAAATATTCTATTTTAGGTTTGAGTGAGGTAAAAGAGGGATTAATTCAAGTAGTCTTTAAAGGTGGGTAGGAGTCACTGGGTAAAGACTGAGAGGCAGAATATTCCAGGTAGGAGAAGTAGGGTGACGAATGCAGGAGGGTGGAGAGTGTGAGGCGTGGTTGGGGAATAGCAAAAAGCTTGGCGTGGCTTCAGTGTCAGGGACTGGCAGGAGAACACAGAAAAGAGAGCCTGGGATTAGATTTTGGAGGCCTTAAATACCAAGTAATTGAGTTTAGCCTTTACACAGAAAACAAATTAGAAGCAAAAGAAAAGTCTCTTTTATCATTATGACACTAGAATTCATTGCAGTGTAACATTATAGTTTATGAGTTTTAACTTGAGGGTATAAAATATGTAACTGTACTTTACTCTTTTAGATATTGTATTTTGACAGGAATTTATTATTTGAGCAAACCAAGTATAGTTGTGTTGCTTGTGAAAGCATTTTATAAAGCTTATTAATAACTTAATAACTTTATAATAGCTATTAAGAGTTTGGTATTGACACAAGAATAGCCACATTCATCAATTAACTTGAGTAGATAAACTGACGATTTTCCTAATATGCAAAGAGTTCTTAAACAAAAACCAGCAACAATAACAAAAGAGATCAGGAGTCTGCAAATGATAGCCTCTGGGCCAAATCTGGCTTTCTTCCTGGTTTGGTAAATAAAGTTTTATTTGAACCCAGCCATGTGCACTTGTTTATATTTTGTCTATGGCTACTTTTAAACTACAATAGTAGACTTGAGTAGTCATGGTCCACAAAGCCTAATATATATATATCTTTTGGCCCTTTTTATAGAAAATATTTGTCAAGCTCTGAAATAGATAATGGGTAAAGAATTATAAATAGCTACTAGCTCAAAATGCTTTAAAAAATTGCTATTAAAATAATGACATTAATTTTTTACTTCTCAGATTGGCAAGGCCAGAAATATGAATAAAAGGTGATAATAATAAGAAATGATTACTATTGCTGGGAGAAAAAATTTTATAATCTTTGTGAAAGATGGTTTGTAGTATCAATTATAATTTTTAATGAGGATAATCTTTGAGCTTTAAAGAACTCGAATCACTTATTTTAGTTTTTAAAAAATTGTATATGAGATTCACTGTGGTATTGTGTATAATGAGCCCAAATATTGGAGGAAACAGCCCAAATGTCCATTGGTTTAAAAAAATGATTTAAAAAATTATAGTCTGGAAATGGTTTGGAACTAGATAGAGGTGGTGGTTGCACAACATTGTGAATGTACAAAATGCTATTACATTGTTTACTTTAAAATGAATAATTTTGTTATGTGAATTTCACCCAAATAAGTAAACAAATACTCAAAAAATATTAGCAAACCGAATTCAACAATACATTAAAAGTATCATACACTGTGATCAAGTGGGGTTTATCCCAGGGATGCAAGCCTTGGTCAATACTCAAAAATCAGTCAATGTGATACACTACAGTAACAAAATAAAGGATAAAAATCATATGATCATCTCAATAGAAGCAGGAAAAAGCATTGGACAAAATTCAACATCCATTTATGATAAAAACTCTCAACAAAGCAAGTATAGAGGGAATGTACTTCAACACAATAAAGCTCACATACGACAAGCCCACAGCTAACATCTCACTCAACAGTGAAAAGCTGAAAGCTTTTCCTCTAAGATTAGGAGCAAGACAAGGATGCTCACTCTCACCACTTTTATTCAACATAGTATTGAAGTTCTAGTCAGAGCAATTAGGCAAGGAAAAGAAATAAAAGACATCTAAATTAGAAAGGAAGAAGTTAACACTATCACTGTTTGCAGATGACATATATATAAAAAACTCTGAAGACTCCATCAAAAAAATGTTAGAACTAATGAATGAATTCAGTAGTGTTGCAAGATATAAAATCATACTCAAAAAGCTGTTGCATTTCTATACACTAATAACAAACTATCAGAGAAATTAAGAAAACAATCCTATTTACAATTGCATCAAAAGAATAAAATACCTAGGAATAAATTTAACCAAAGTGGTGAAAGACCTGTATATTGAAAACTACAAGAGATTAAGACATTAAAGAAAGAAGTTGAAGAAGACACAAAGATATCCCATGCTCTTGAGTTGGAAAAATTAATATTATTAAAACATCCATACTACCCAAAGCCATCTACAGTTTCAGTGCAATCTCTATCAAAATTCTGATGGCATTTTTCACAGGAATAGAAAAAAAAATACTAAAATTTGTATGGAACCACAAAAGACCCCAAAAAGTCAAAGCAATCTTAAGAAAGAAGACCAAAGCTGGAGGCATCACACTCCCTGATTTCAAACTTTATTCCAAAGCTATAGCCATTAGGACAGTGTGGTATTGGCATAAAAAAGAAACATAGTTCAATGGAACAGAATAGAGAGCCTAGATAAATACTCATGCATATATGGTTAATTAATTTATGACAAAAGAACCAAGAAAATACAATGGGGACAGGACAGACCCTTTAATAAATGATGTTGGGAGAACTGGACAGCCACATTCAAAACTAGACCACTGTCTTACACCATACATAAAAATCAACTCAAAATGGGTTAAAGATTTAGACAAGACTTGAAACCATAAAACTCCTAGAAAAAAGCATAGGCGATAAGATTATTAACATGATTCTTGGTGATGATTTTTTTAACTAACACCAGGACTGAAAGGAACAATAGCAAAAACAAACATGTGGGACTGTATCAAACTTAAAAGCTTCTGTATGGCAAAAGAAACCATCAACAAAATCAAAAGACAACTTACTGAATGGGAGAAAATATTTGCAAATAATATGTTTGATAAGGGGTTAATATCCAAAATATATTTAGAAAATCATACAATTTAATAGTGAAAAAACAAAAAATTTGATTAAAAAATGAGCAGAAGATCTGAATAGATATCTTTTTCAAAGAAGACATACAGATGACCAATAGATACATGAGAAGATGTTCAACATCATTAATCATCAGGGAAATGCAAATCAAAATCACAATGAGATATAACTTCACACCTGTTAGAATGGCTATTATCAAAAAGACAAGAAATAACAAGTGTTGGAGAGAATGTAGAGAAAAGGGAACCCTTGTGTACTGTTTGGTGGAAATGTAAGTTGGGGCAGCCACTATGGAAAACAGTATGAAGATTCTTCAAAAAATTTAAAATGGAACTATTATAAGATCCAACAATTCCACTTCTGAGTATTTATCTGAAAATGAGAACATTAATTTGAAAAGATATCTGCACTCCATGTTCATTACAGTATTATTTATAAAAACCAAGATATGGAAACAACCTAAGTGTCCACTGATGGATAAATTAATAAAGAAATAATGATATATATATGGAATTCCATATAATGCAATATTATTCAGCCGTAAAAAGGAATAAAATCTTTCCATTTGTAACAACATGGATAGACCTCAAAGGCATTATGCTAAGAGAAATAAGACAGACAAAGAGAAATACTGCATGATCTTTCTCTTTTATGTGAAATCTATAACCAAAAAACAAAAAAATCAGGCTCTTAGATACAGAGAACAGATTGGTGGTTGCCAGAGCCAGGTGATGGTGGGTAGGAGAAAAGGATGAAGGAGGTCTAAAGGTATAAAATAATAAAATAAAATAAATTAAATTAAATTCCCCCGGGGCCTGAGATTTTTGTATGTCTCACAAAAAGTTAATTTTATGTTATGAGACTTTCACTCCAATAAATTATTTTTTAATTATAGTCTTTTGTACAACAAATACACTATGTAATCTTTAAGAAAAAGAGATTTATATGGAATAGCAAGGAAAGATGTCAAAGATATATTAAGTAAAATGCAACTTGCTAAACATTATGTATATTAGCATGTTATAGTTTAAATAAAATGTGTGTGTGTGTGCTTGCGTGCATGCGTGTGTGCGTGAGAGAGAGAGAGAGAAGAGAGAGCCAAAGGTGGGGGAACAGAGTGTGATGATGGAAAAAAGAGGAAAAGATGTTCATTGTAGTGGGCATGTGTGGCTACTCAACATCTGAATATCTTATTAAAGGAGAATCTCAAGTTAGATAAGAATGGGTTCTCTTGGCTTTGGTGAGAGCCTAAAAGGGGCAGAAATTTCCTCTCTCGACTCTTTAGCAGCCATCAGAGATATGTGACAATAGATTCAGACACTTAGATAATCCTACTCAAAGCTTCCACTCTTAAGGGAGTGATGCAGAGGGACAGAGCACTGTGGAAGTCAAATGTTGCACTGAGTGTTGAGCAGTATAGCAATGAGAATTCCTTAGTTCATGTCGCTTGGTCTTGCCTTCCTATTAGTCCTGCCTATCTTTCAAGTGTGATTTTCCACATTTTCTATCAATTTTGTGAGCTATTTGTATTCCTCTTATGAATTTCTTTTTTCTTTTTCTTTTTTTAATTTAGCCAGGGATGACCTTTCTTGTTTGCAACCAAGAACCCTAATTATAAAATGTGAAGAAAATAATCGGAAGAAATACACGTCTACGGGTTAACAATGATTACACCTGGGCAGGGAGTATTATAGGGCACTTGTACTTTATTTTTATCATAAAATAGTTCAACAGAAAATTAGAGAGAGTGCTATACAATCAGCCCTTGGTATCTGCAGGAGATACCAAAATCCATGGATGCTTAAGTACTTTATATAAAATGGTATAGTATTTACGTATAACTTAGGCACATTGTTCCATATGCATTAAATCATCTCTAGATTACTTATAATACCTAATGTAATGGAAATGCTATGTAAATGGTTGTCCCAGTGTATTGCTTTGAGAATAATGACAAGAAAAAAAAGTCTGTAGATTTTCAGTACAGATGCAAACATTGTAGACCTAACTGCATAGCACACCTCAGCAACAAGTTTGTTTGTTCATTTTCCCTGAATAGTATTTTCAGTCTGAGCTTGGTTGACTTCATGGGTGGGGAACCTGCATATATAGTGGGCTAACTATAATAAACACTAAGTACCACTCACAGAATTAACAAATTTTGATACTTCTCTTTATTTGATTTAATTTTTTTAGGCAAGAAAACACTACATATTTTAATTCCTCTCTCCTATCACATTGTCTTATCCTTTCTCCCTCTCTAGAAACAGCCACTATTCTGAAGTTAATATGTACCCCTCCCAGCTATGTTTTTAAAATTTTGCTATATATATATATATATAATATTAAATATACATGTGTGCTTTTCTATCCATAAACAATTTATAATGTAAGTTTGCATGTTTTCATATATTACACAAATAGTATCTTACTGTGCACATTTTAAAACCAGCTGCTTTTCACCTGACATTATCTGTGTTGATTTCATGTTGATTTAATTTGCTTTAACTCCACTACTCCCTTGTATGAATGTACCAGGATTGGTTATCTATTCCCCTGTCCATGGGCTTTTAGTTCATTTCCAACTTTTTGCTAATATAAACAATGTTGCAGTGAACATATTTGTACATAGCCCCTGGGTGAAATTGCACATATTTCTCTAGGTTACATACCCAAGAGTGGATTAACTTGGTCCTAGAGTATGTGCATCCTCAATATGGATACGTTTTCCAAAGCAATTCTACTAGTTCACCCTCCCACTAAGCAGTACGTGAGTGTTTCCTTTGCTCCATATAATCACTAATGCTTGGTATTGTTAGCCTTTTTAATTTTAGCCATTATGATGGAGATGAAATGGTATCTTATTTTGGATATAATTTACATTTTCCTTATTGCTTGTAAATTGCATATCTTTTCACTTGCTGGCTTTTGAATTTCCTCCATCATAAATTTTCTGTTCATATCTTTTACTCATTTTTCTGTTGGACAGTTTGTGTTTGCTTTGTAGTACTTCTTTGTATATTCTGAATATAATACAGATTTCTACTTTATAAATATAAACTATACATATTATATATTATATATGTATTATATATGTATATATGTATTATATATATGTATACATATATAATATGTATTTATAATGCATATATATAATATATATAATGTACATTGCAAATATCTTCCCCTGGTTTGAGTTTTTCTTTTCACTTTGTCTTTTGTCATTAGAAGTTTTTAATTTTAGCATAACTGGATGCATATATTGGCCTTTCCTCTTATGATTTGCTCTTTTTGTGTTATGTTTAAGAAGTCATTTCCTACAACTCATGTATACATTGAGTCCTGTTTTTCACATTTAGGTCCTTGATATACCTGGAATGTATTGTTTGTAGATGATGTGAAGTAGGGATCTAATTTTACTTTTTCCATATGGTTAGCCATATGATTATTTATAAGGATCCTGCAATTAAGAAAATATATATATACACATTTTAGTAGTAATAGATCACCCCCAGACACAAACGTTAGTATTTTGAGAACTTACCACATAAAAAAGGAAAAATCACAAAATGAAAGAAATCATCTGCTCGATAAATACATTTATTTGACTAAGCAAACAAAATCTGTTTAGCTACTGTAATCACATTATGCACCAAAATACATTCTAGAGGGAATTAAATGTAAAAGATGAGTTCATTAAAAAACAAGAAGACTATATTAATAAATATTTATGATTCTTTTGGTAGGAAAGAATATAGTCATAAAAAATATTTTTAAATACCCAGGAACAAACTTTATAAGAAATGTGTGAGTCTACAGCCATACCACCCTGAACGCACCCCATCTCATCTGATCTCAGAAGTTAAGCAGGGTTAGGCATGGTTAGTACTTGGATGGGAGAAATGTGTGAGATCTTTATGAAGAAAATTGGAAATGCTACTAGGGGACATAAAAGGAGATTTCATGAAAAAACATATCCTGTTTTTAGAAAGAGGACATGATGTATCATAAAGATTCTTTCCTTAACTCAATCTACACATTTAATACGTTCCACTAAAATTGATTTTTTAACTAGTCAAGCTGACCTTCATGTTTATATTGTAGAATAAATATGAAGAATAACTGAAAAAATCCTCACCAAAGATGAGCAATAAAGGAAGATTTGTGTCTATTTCACCTTAAAATGTATTAACAATGGTTTGGAATTGTTGACATGGTTCTTGCCAAATATCTGGAAGACGGTGTCTCCCTGTGAGAGAGGTCCTGGGCTCCTTCAGAATGTATGGTGGAGACTTAGAACTAATCCAAAATTTTATCTTTTCCCAACTGTGCCCAAGGTAGTATTCATGTTCCCCCTTTGCCTAGGCACTCACCCGGATAGGCTTCTTGGGCTTCATGCACTCATGTTTCTTCGAATGACAAGAATTGGCCCTCGGGCCTAGCTATCCAAAGTGAGGTTTTATAGAACAGCAGCAGCAGCTGCTGCAGCACTTGGGAGCTTGTTAGAAACAGAATATTGGCCCCGCCCCAGACCTAAAATCAGAACCTGCATTTTAACTGGACATCCTGGGAATTTTATGCACATTAAAATTTGAGAAGTCATATACTAGACTGACATTCTTGTCAGTGGAATAAAATTAAATATTACCCCCCACTTATTTTAGTCGAACTAAGGCTTATTTCAAAAGCATCCTCTTTTGTACTTGATTTTTAAAAATTGCCAGCCACTTCTGCACCTTATTATTATATTTTTTGATCTCTCTCTTTTAGGACATGTGCCCACTGGTCTGAAATGCCATCCTGATGAGGAGCATCTGGTTTACCCTCTGGGTTGCACAGTCCTCATTCAGGCAATAAATACTAACAAACAGGATTTCCTACACGGTCATGGCAACAATGTCTCCTGTGTGACCATCTCCAAGAGTGGAGATTACATTGCCTCAGGACAAGTCACATTCATGGGCTTCAAGGTGAATAAACTGAAAGTAACTCGTTGTGAATTGATTTAGAGGTGCCTCCCTAAAAAAAGTGCCCACTTCAGTTTAGCTATGAACTGGCACGTGTTTTCACTCTTCCTCTTCTTCCTCTTGACTTCTTTTTGAACTCGTTTTCATTCTTATCAACTTGAGAGTGAAGGAATCTGGTGATTTTATACCAGATGTTGCAGCTGGTGACTAATAATGCTCAGGAACAAAAGTCCCAGTTTAAAACCATTTCCATTTCATTACTGTCATGTTTCTAAGACATGATCTAATTTCTAGAAAAGTGACATTACTGATTATTTTTCACTAAAAGCTGTAGCTATCTACCTAGATTCTTTTAAAGCCTATCTATGATCTAAAAGTATATTCTTGCCCTCAGGCAGATGTCATTTTGTGGGATTATAAGAAGAGGGAGCTGATTGCTCGGCTGTCACTTCACAAGGGCAAAATTGAAGATGTGGCCTTTTCACCAAATGATTTGTACTTGGTATCACTAGGAGGCCCAGATGATGGAAGGTAATGAACTAAACGTATTTAATTATTTTCCTTCAGGCATATTTCTAGATGTGTCAAGTATCCTCTCCTCTCTAACATTCTCTGTTGGCCCCGTCTATATTTAAGTTAAGTTAAGCCTATGAAGAAATACCATAGAACAGTGGTTCTCAATCCTGGCCATGCATTGAAATTCTCCCGGGAGCTTTAGAAAATTACTGATGTCAGGCTCCTCCTTCAGAGAGTCTGATTTGATTGGCCTGGGCTTTAGGAGTTGTAAAAGTTTACCCCATGATTTTAATGTGCAGTTAAATTTGAGAACCATTACTGTAAAAAAACCCAAAAAGATGACATCATTACTGTCATCATCAGTAGCAGCAGCATCAAAGACAATAGATAAATTTTTTTGAGTCCTGACTATGTGACAGGTATGTGCTGAGCTCTTTAACTGCATTATCTCATTTAAGCCTCACAACAAATCCACGAGGTGGGAGCTATTAGGGTCATATGGCAGTCAAGGAACTAAAGTCATCAGCTGGTGAGTAACACAGCTAGGAAACAAACCCTGGCAGTGTGACTCCAGATGTGGCATTTTTAACTTGCCTTGCTGAGACATGATCTTTTTCCTCGAGGAACTCACAGTCAACTTTAGTAGGCAGAGAATACATACAAATGAAATTTGGGGGGAAAAAGTATTTAAAATCATTGTATTAGGAAGAACAATTAATGCAGTCGGTATTCTTTGTAAATGTTAAAGAAACGTAGTCTGAAGAAGAAAAATAACACCTGAGGTTTGTGTAGGATTCAATACTTTGGTGCACTTGTGTGGATACTTCCTTGTTTGAGCTTCACGAGTTTATTACAAAGGAAATTTGCATTTATGTGTAGTTACATATTGATAGTTCTTCTCTTTATGTATAGCAAGTCCACAAAATTTTTATGAGATTTCCTTCTTTAATAGTTATTCCCTTTCTGTGTTGAGTAGTCACACCTTCCCTGGGCTATCCCCATTTGACTGTTTTTGAAAAGAAATGTACCCAGAAATCATTTATTAAGGTCTTGGCTCAACTTAAAGCACTTATTCTCAACCTTGAGCGCGCACTAGAATCACCTGAGGAAAATTTAAAACTACTGATGCCTAGGTCCCACGCCCCCAGAGACTCTTGGATCTTAGCAATTTAGTCACTCCTTCCTCTAGCCCTTGCCAGAGAGATGCCAAAGCTAAGCCTTGTGGGGAGAAAAAGGGCCCCTTAACCAAGGTTAATATGCAAAACTATTCATCTCCTCTGTAATTTTAGGCTTGATTTTAAGCTATGTATAATTTACTTGAGAAAATTGGGGGATGTTGAGAAAAATATTCTAAAGAAAGACAGAAAAACAAACCTTGCTGGACAAGAAAATGCAATATGCCCATCCTTGGACAGCCATGGTGGTGAGGAAGACAGTTTCTGCCAATTGGTTTTGGACAGTCAGAAGTCAACCCTGAACCTGTGAGAGGGTCCATTCTACCCAAACCATCTTGCTTTTACGCAGAGGTAGAGGAACAGAAGGGATGCCAGGAATTGTAGTAGATATTCGACAGTTTGCATGTGCATGATTTTTTTATGTTTTGTATCTTATTTTTGAACTTTTTTTTTTTGCATCAATGTTATCACACTATCAGGGTTGTAATGAAACATGCTTTTAAAATTAATGTTATACCGAGGACATCCTATGTGTGTACATATAAATGTATATCTCATTCTTTGCAATGACTACATGATATTCCATTATACAAATGTGTTGGAATGTATTAGGCCAACTTTATCTGTGCTAGTGCTTTGTATTTAGTTTTAAATTTTAAACTTTTGTGTGTGTGTGTGGTGGGGGGAAAGCTATATCTTTTCATGGTTTATAAAGTTTGTTGTCTTATTACACAGAAGGATTCAAAATTCATATCCTCTCTACCATAAAGAGTTCTTCTATTCTCCAGAGGTTGTTGTTAATAATGCTGCTGTGAACATTCATTATAAGATTTAGTATGGATATATGTTTTAATTTCTCTTAGGTATGAGGTACTTGGTTTTAAGAGTCTTTTGTGGGGGGGAGGGTGCATCTAGTTATCAGTCTAATTTTTTAAGTGATATATCTCTCAATTTTTCTGCTTTAGGTAGTATCTATCAATTTTCTATAAGATAAAAAAATTTATGGCTCTTATACTACCTCCTACCTCCCCATTCCGAGAGATCTTGGTTATACCTTGATTTTAGACTATTTGTAACAATACATTCTACGTGTAGAAACTTCGGGAAATATAAATAGGTATGTTTTAATATTAACAAGGTTTGTAACATTTGCATTTTTTCCTTAATACTTTGATTCAGATGTTTAACATAACACTCTCTCCTTAGCATTTTTGATATTATTATCCTAACACTATTTAATTTAGGACTAAGTTGTATGATTGAACCTAGAAAGAAGGAAATGGAACCTAAAGCAGTACCTCTCAAAGTGTTATCTCCAGACCAGCAGCATCAGCATCACCTGGGACTTTTTAGAAAAGCAAATTCTCAGGCCCCACTTCAGACCTGCTGAATCAGAAGCTCTGGGAGGGGGTCCTAGCAGTCTGTTTTAACAAGTCCTGCAAGTGATTCTGATACACGTTCAAGTTTGAGAACACTGCCTTATGTTGTCCTCTTTATTGCTCTTTCATTTTTTTTGCCAGCATATTTCCCCTGTTCCCTGTCAAAATTTTTACATGGGATAAATCTGTAGTAAATTTATGCCTTGAATGTCTGAAAATGTCTGTTTTAGCATCAGACTTGATGGGTGTACTCACTGGTTTCTAGACACGTAATCATTTTCATTCAAAACTTTTTAAGTGTCACCCATTTGTCTTTTCATATTCAGTGTGATTGAGGAGATGTCTGGGGGCTCAATGTAATTCCTTTGTTCTTTTATAAGTAAACTGTTGTTTTATTTTTTCTTTCTAGAACTACTAAAAGAACTATTTCTTATTTTGAAAGTCTGTCTTCTTCTGACTTTTTTTTGTCCCTCTCGTTTTGGCAGTGTGGTGGTGTGGAGCATAGCCAAGAGAGATGCCATCTGTGGCAGTCCTGCGGCTGGCCTCAATGTTGGGAATGCTACCACAGTGATCTTCTCAGGGTGCCGCGATGAGATGTTTGTTACAGCTGGAAAGTACGTGTTTACAGTTGAGGTTTTCAGAACTCATAAACCACTTTATTTGTTCATACAGAAGGCATAGTCATTCCAATTTTGGGGAACATATTTTCAGTCCTGGAAAAATACCTTACATCATAATTTTTATGATTTTGTAGTCATTAAAACTCCTTTTAACCCAAAGACTTTTAAATATGGTTATTTGAAAATTCTGGGCTTTCTACTGAAAATGTACTGCTTATCTGCTAAATTCATTTCAGGTTCTGGTCTGTTTGTTACTGATAACATGTTACCTACAATCCATGCTTTCAGAGTAATTTACACAATGGCACAGATTTACTCACTGGTGGACATTTTTTACCACACGCTCTTGATTTAGATTTCATGAAATGATAGTTTGCGAATGAACTGTGCCAGGAAGTTTCAAATGTTTGACTACCAGCCATATGAGATAATTTCCGATAGGGTCAGCTTTTAACAAGCTAAAAGGGGACCAAGCTGAAGATTTGAACAGAGGCCAGCATCTGTCTAACAGAAGACATTAATTTACAGACTCACCAATCAGAGCCCTGTCTGGAGTTTGAAGTGAAGATTAAACCTGTACAAAAACATCCCTCTTTTATGTCATATATCAGTTCAAAGGTTAAAACTCTGTGAACGTAGGGTTGAAGTATATGTTGAATGGAATTATCCTTTTCAGCCCATCTGTGGTCTCCCATCTGTGAAGGGCACTCATCATTGGTTACTTTTCCAGCCAGAGTAAAACATTTGTGCTCCCCTACATCTGTACTGTTTCCTGTCCCTACCTTGTGATGTGCAGCATGCATTTGTTCCACGGCTACTTATGAGGAAAGATTTATTCAGAGGCAATGAAACTAACTGGTGGTACAAAAGCCACCAGTTAAGTATAGCCCCCAAATAGTGTCTTACTACGACAGTATTCTGATCCTAAAACTGCTGATCACGTCCTACCCTTTCTTCAGAGGCCACTGGTGACCACGAAGCTCTTCAGTTCCTTTTAGGTTTGCAGAGTGCTTTGACTAAGCCTTGGTTTAATGGGGGTCTCTCTGCCCCTCAGCTGCTTGAGCAGCTGCTTGAGCAGCAGGCACAGACCCATTCTGATGCCTGTGGACAATGTTTCTCCAGAAGTCAAAACTTGGATTTAAGCCCAATTTTTTTTAGGACATTCTATAATCTAGGTCTGTTTTAATTTTATGTAACACTGATAACTGAGATAAAGCACTCTTAAGTAAGATTTCTGGTATGGCACCTATACATCGTGGTTCTCCATGATGGTCTCAATTTCAGGTGTTCCATTATATTGTCCCCCATGAGATATTGTGCAAGTTCCAATATTTTAGCATCCAAATGACAGCTACCAGGAAGGCCATGGAAAATCTGAGTCTTTTCTTTTTAGTTTAGAAAGTACATTCAAAATATTTACTGAACATTTACTATGTGCATAACTCTGGGGTTTTATAAAAAAAGAAAAACTGAACTTGATCAATATACTTTTAATCTTTCTGTCTTAAGATATTAGCTGAAGTCTTTGTGATGTTGACCGTGATATTTTTATACAATTATTAATTCAGATTAATTCAACATACAATGATTACGTATCACCTATATGCCAAATCTTGTGTTAGGTGCTGATTTTGTTTGACTTTTCATTGCTTAGTCTCATTTCTCCTTCCTTGAAGACAGGACTCTCCATAATGAAGTTCTTCCCTTTAAAAACTTTCCTCACAATTCAGTACTTTGAAAGAAACACACCTAATGAACTCTGGTTTGCTCATTTGCTTCCTTGTTTGTTTTCTCTATTATCATTCTAGTGGATAGAGTGTTTACTTCAAAGTGAGAGAGCTAGGTGTGAATCCTTGCCCTGCTGTATGTAGGACCTTGCTATATGTAGGCTCTGATTTTTCTCATTTGGAGAGTGGGGGATCATAAAACCTGCCCCGACGGTGGTTGTGAGGATGAAAGGAAGATCTTAGGTAGAGCACTAGGCTATAAAAAACCCTTACAAATATCTAGTTCTCTTCAGCTTCTTCTTCAAGAGAATACATAAAACAGAGAAGAGATAAAGTGGTTGTTAAGTGGATGTCCATTTGACTGTGAATTTCTTTTCTATAGTGGGACAATTCGAGTATGGGAACTGGATCTCCTAAACAGAAAAATTCGGCCAACTGAGTGCCAAACAGGACAGATGAAAAGAATAGTTCTGTGTATTACTGTAAGTATCACTTTGAGTAACTATCACTTTAAGTAATTAGTAGTAGAAGTTCCTGTTAATAATACTGACTAAAGTGTGTGTGTGTGTGTGTGTGTGTATGTGTGCCATGGGCTGCAGGGAGGTGAGGTCTGACATATGAGATATTGATTGGGGAGGCACAGGTGAGGAGAACCTCACTTCTGGAGCTCCCTTCAGAAGTTGGAGAGAAGCTGCCTGGATAGGGCTCCAGGTAAGTCTTGGCAGAGCTACCACCAGACCTGGGCTGCCATCAGACACCAGAAACCTTAGTACCAGAAGGCACTCAGAGCCCACAGCACATTTCTATGCCACTAATGCTATTTCTGCCATTGGAAATAAAGTTTCTAACTATGAGACTCATTGTTGAAATGTAGTCTCTTCCATTAAGAGGAATTATTCATATGTTTTAAATGTGAATTCATACATTTATTCATATAACTCCATTCTCCATTGACTTATTTCTCTTGTCTAATGAAGTCATTTTACGAATATAGACTTTGGAAAATATGAGATAAAGCAAATACATATTCTCTTTGGAAGAGTACACCTTCATCCTAGGAGCCCCTTTGAGGAGTCTTAAGAGTTGGAGCCAGCAGGGTAGGCGGCATGCTAATGTCAGACACAAATAGACTTCAAGTGAAATGCACAGGCTACATGAAGCCTAACATTTCCTCCAGTTCTGAATTTGTCCTTGAGCTGTCCTTACCTACATCTAGGTCTGAGGAATAGAAAGAGCCAGATGCACCTTTGTAGGTCTTCCTGGGGTTTCAGAGAAAGCTTATGCTGTCCCTGACCCGGGGGCTAATAGGCATCACTGAGGAAACCCAGGTCTTCAGGTTTCTTTTTCTCTCTGCTCCCCAGATGGCCAGCGATGATTGCTTTTTCTACCTTGGCACCACAAGTGGAGATATTCTAAAAATGAACCCTAGGACTAAACTGCTGGCAGACAGTGGGCCAGTGAAGGAGAAATTCAGTCTGGTGAGTAGAGGCCATCAAAGTCTATTCTGCCCTGCTGTTTTCTAGTGATTTCTTCCCTCCACTGACAAGATAGCCTTTTGTTAAGAAAGAGTCTGCGGGAAAAGAAAGTCTGTGATGTACCTAAGGCCACACCTAAGTTTGCAAGGTGCATTGACTAGTTCACTAAACCAGAGGTCCCCAAACTTTCTGGCACTAGGGGCCAGTGCTCCCACGAAAATCTAATACCTGGTGATCTGAAGTGGAGCTGAGGCAGTGATGCTAGTGCTGAAGAGCAGCTGCAAATACAGATGAAGCTTCACCTGCTCACCAGCCACTCACCTCCTGCTGTGCAGCCCGGTTCCTAAAAGACCATGGACCAGTACCAGAGGTTGGGAACCCCTGATCTAAAAACTGATCTCTGGTTTATGTTCAGGGCAAAGGTATTCCTAGGTGTCCTCTATTAGAGAATCAGAACTACAGCTTTTTTTGCATCTTCAAACCACATTGTTCCCAGCATTTGGGCAGCCCTGTTACCATGTATAAGAGAAGTGTGCTCTTTGATCTATGCAACTATATGTACATATAATTTTTCTTTCTAACCTAATAACTAAATCTCACTTGGCCAGTGTCATAAGTCATGAGAAGACCTAGAAATTGTTGATTGTTTATATTTTCAGAATTCCTAATAATTCTGGTTAACAGTTCAGTGAGAGGTTTTGATATTTAACCAAAATAAAAAGCCTACAATTAGAGGATAATTTTACAGAGTAAATGCTACTATTTCCAGTACCTCTAGAAAGTTACAAGGGTTGTTTCTACTCAACTTTGAATTTGAAAACTTGTGCACTTGCCTATGTCATATATAATAATAGAACAAATGGTCCTAACTGAACTTAGATACCTTCCACTTAGTAGATATTCACAAGAAGCTTTGAGATATTGCACTGTGTTCCTGGGAACATGTCAAGAGTTTTCTTAATCACATAATCATTTAATATTCAAGCTTTTAAGGAAATGCATAAGAATGGTAAATAAGAGTTTAGAAATAATCCCACAGGAGATCAAGATGTAGTCGAGATAAATGTTTTCCAAATTATTTTTAGGAGAGGGATTCCAATATAGTAAACAGATGAAAACAAAGCAGATCAGGTTAAAAGATGGCAAGGCTGAGAGCCCTGCCAGTTCTTGAGACACCCCCAAAGACTCTATAAAACACATCATGAAAACTACCCATCTGGGTATTTTTGCCTCCTAGCACTTGCAATCTAAGTGCCTCTTCAGAAAAGGTGCTGTCTATCTTAGTGTTCCTCAAACCTTTGGCACTTAAGTGCTACCCGTAGTAACTCTAGGGATGCTTTAATTCCTAACCATTCAGATCTGATGGTAAATTCCACAAAGCAATGATTCAAAGATGCCTTTTATACAAATGGAAGGGAAATCATTCTTATGATATGAAGCAATAGGAAGTATTGAAGACATTTGTTTGAAATATCAAATGATCTCACTACTCATTTTGAAACTGTTAAACATTTGCTCTGCAGTTAGAAAGGTAAAGATCGAAATGATTTCAAATGGACCTATTAGGCATACAACACTAAAATGAAGGAGAAGATGATGATCATAAAAATAACATTAAACTAATACATTCTCAATAAATGTTTATGTGTCAGACATGACGTAAAGCAATTTCTTTGCATTATCTCATTTGATCCTGATGAGATAAGTACCCCCTTTTATCCCTGCTTTACATGTGAGGAAACTGAGGAGCATACCATTTAAGATTTCATGGCTAGCAAGTGGTAGAGCTGAGATATGAAACCAGGCAGATTAGCTCCAGAACCTGGGCACGTGAAGAATATCATAGTTTCAAAAAAGTGTATTTAGAAATTACATCTATGTAACTTTGAGGCTCTGTTGAACTCTTCATCTCTTGCTTCCCTAAGTCCACGAACAAATGCTAAAAATACTTATGAGGGCTATCTCCTCATGGGCCAGGCGTTCACCCTGTTGTTCTTCTGAGGCATGTATGGAGTTGGGGGTGGAGTACAAGAGAGGCGAGCATACAATTCTGGCCTTCATGTTCTTGACTCTTAGTTTTTCTTCTCAAATATTATGAAATTCCTTTTGAACCAAAATAGGCAAAAAATCAATGTAATATAACTTGAAAGGACATATTTGTTCTATTATAGTCAAACTCCATTAAGACATAAGCCTATAAAATAATTTGCTATATTATTATTAGAATTTTTAAATGAGGTATTGGTCATGCACATTTTAAAATTAGAACTTCATAGTGGGTGCTATAAAATGGCCATCATACATCCCTAAACTTTAAAAGTGGCTTTGAATTTAAATATTTCCTATTATTGGTAAGATGTATGCTTTAGTTCAGAAAATGTAGTCACCAAACAATAAGGAGCTGTCTGTGCTTTCTTTGGATATCGAATACAGTCTCTCTGCATCATAAGAATTAAGTGAAAACGGTGGCCGCTGAGGAACTAATGTTGCTGTGGCCATGCTTATGCCTCTGCTCTGGCTTTATTTGAATGGATCTAAAGTGTTAATTTTTAATATATCCAAAATGGACCGGTGTTTTTAAAGAGGATAAGTCTGGTGAAGCATGTTGGCTCCTTTCAGGACCAAGAGGGCTTCTTTCAGCACAGGAGCCCATTATTGGCACTGAGCCCTTTTGACCATGCTCGGAATGCATCATAGGCAACACCTTCAAGGGCCTCATGCAAGCAATGTGTGGCAACAGGGACATGTCCCTGGCCATGCCCCTTGTGTCAGATCATGCATTAATTATTTTTTTAAGTAATTTTTTATTTTTCAATTATAGTTGACATATAATATTATATTAGTTTCAGGTATACAACATAGTGATTACATATTTATATAACTTATGAAGTCATCACCTCAATAAATCTAGTTCCCATCTGACACCGTGCATAGTTATTACAATATTATTGACTATATTCCTTATGCTTCATATCCTTATGGCTATTTTGTAACTACCAATTCTTTTCCTTTTTTACCCATCCCCTTCCCCTGCCCTAACTGGCAACCATCAACATGATCTCTTTCTCTATTAGTTTGTTTTTGTTTTGTTTGTTTATTTTGTTCTTTAGATTCCACACGCAAGTAAAATCATATGGCATTTGTCTTTCTCTGTCTGACTTACTCTACTCAGCACAATACCCTCTAGGTCCATCCATGTTGTTGCAGATGGCAAGATTTCATTCTTTTTTTTTTACGGCTGAGTAGTATTCTATTGTATATATGTACCACCTCTTCTTTATCCATTCATCCATTGGTGGACACCTGGGTTGACTCCATATCTTGGTTATTGTAAATAATGCTGCAATTAACATATGGATTCACATATCCCTTCAAAGTAGAGTTTTTGGTTTCTTTGGATAAATACTCAGAAGTGGGATTACTGAGTCCTTCTTTGTCTCTTGGTATAGCCTTTGTTTTAAAGTCTATTTTGTCTGGCGTTAAGTATTGCTACCCAACTTTTTGTTTGTTTGTTTCCATTTATGAAACATCTTTTCCATGCCCTTACTTTCAGTCTGTGTGTGTCTTTTGATCTGAAGAGAGTCTCTTGTAGGTCAGATGCTGCTTATTTGGTTTTGTGAACCTCTGAGAGATTTTAGGAAAGTCAAGACAGGCTGTTTGTATGGGAAAAGCCACTGGTAATATCTTAGGTAGACCTGCAAGTTGGGTGGGACGGGATGTCAGGGAATCACCAGGGTAGGGTGACCAGTATTTGTCAGGTTGATGGAGACTCAGATAGGGGAGCAGCCTGTGTTAGCACTTTGAGGGGAGGTGAGGGGAGAGCTCAACAAAGAAACAATGGATTCTGCCAGCACTCCTGTCTGGGAGAAAGCTGCCCCTCCTATCCTTGCCCTGACAATTCAGTTCCTCCCTGTATATTCCCGGTGCCTTTCAAGCTGCTGCTCCAGTGCTGGAGCTCAGAGCGAGTGAGTCCGTCAGCAAGGAAGTCCATGCAAAAGGCCTTTAAGAGGAGCACCTTGCACTCTAGCCCCTCTTCATGTCACTCAGCCACAATCTCCATTGGTTTTCACAGCCAGAAATTGTGCGGACTTCTCTTGTAGCACTGGAACCCTAGGCTTGGGAGACTGGTTTGGGGCCAGGACCTCTCACTTCTCCAGGGGGACCTCCACAGCCAAGATATTCCTCCCAATTTTTAAAGGCCACACACAAATGTGGCACCAGCTTGTTTTATGTCTCTATGCACCCTCCTACCAGTCTCGAGGTGGCTTCTTCTCTATGTCCTTAGCTGTAGGACTTCTTTTTATCTAGACTTCAAGCAACTTTTAATGATAGTTGTTCTGTAGTTTAGTTGTAATTTTGATGTGATTGTGGAAGGAGGCAAGCACAGCATTTACCTACTCTACCATTTTGACCAGAAATCTGCATTGATTCTTAATGATGAAACTAATAGGCCCTTTTCTTAATGCTTTTTCTCCTAGGGAGTGTCAGCTATCAAGTGCCTGAAGATGGTGGGTTTGTTGGTGGGCTCTGGTGCTGGATTGCTGATCTTCTGTAAAAGCCCCAGCTACAAACCCATAAAGTAAGTTCTCAACTCTGTGGGGAGAGACCCACCAGAGGGAGGTTTTCTCAAAGCCAGCAACTTAGATGATATTGGCAAAGTGATATTTTGTTAAGCAATCTCATCTTGCTATTAAAATGAGTAGTTGGAATCACAATAGATGGAATTTCTTTGCCAATGAAAAGACAGTGGCTTATGTTGAATAAAACCAAAGTAGTCCACTATTACTCAGGGGAATACTGCTCTTCTAATAAATATATAAATTTTTATTTAGCTAATACATTGAGCCATGACAGAGGAAATATGCTGTTTTAAACTTATCTAACAAATAATCTCAAATTTCAAACTTTCACAATTGGTTTATTCAATGAAATCTATTATGCAATGTGTACCTATTATATTCTAGGCACTTTGTTAGAAATAGCAAACATTCACTATTTCTATTTATCAGATACTATGCTATGTACTTTTCATGACCTATCTAATTAAAATAAAATAAAACTTTATACATTGTCATGAATAAGTTCTTATTGAGTACCTCCTCCACCCAAACCAAAGTGCTAGATGCTATTTAAAAATAAAATAAGATTTAGTTTTTGCTTTCCCAGAACTTACAGTCAGGTTTGAAGATAAAGTAAAAAGTCTCTATTATATATAAACACCTCATGGTCCAGATAAAGTAAAATATATAAATATATCATGGATTTTATAAAGATCAGAGAAGGGAGTGATCTTGTTGGGATGGCAAGGTCAGGAATGACACTTCACAGAGGAGCAGAGGCAGAACTTGAACTTAGCTTCAACAAAAGCCAGATTCCCCCTACACATGCTCCATATGGCCTCTGGTAGCTCTAAAGAAGCCAGGGGTAGTTGCATATGCATTGTAGAAATGAACATCAGTGTCTTTATTCAAACAAATCTATACCAAGAATATGTACCAGGGACTATTCTGGGTGGTTGGGACGTCAATGAACAAAGTAAACAAAAAAGAAGAAATCCCTGCCCCCACAGAGCTTATATTCTAGGAGGAGGGAAAAGACAATAAACAAGTAAAGTACATAGTAGTAAAAGGTGATGAGAACAATGGAGATAAATGAAGTAGGATGTAGAGTAGTGGGATTAGGGTTTAAAGGGGTGCAGGGACAGGTTGCAATTTTAAATTCAGTGCTCAGGAAAGATCTTATTGAAAATGTATTTGGACCAGTTGTGTGCTTTTATGAAGGGGAAAAAGGGAGGGAGGAAACTTAAGAACAATATTGGGTAGATTCTGGATACATACAGTGCTAATAGAACATTAACCTCCTAATTTTATTTTATTTATTTTTATTTTTTTATTTTTAAAAATTTTTTATTAAGTTTATTGGGGTAACAATGGTTAATACAATTATGTAATTTTCAAGTGTACATTGTCATTTGACATCTGTATATTCTATTGTGTGTTTACCACCCAAAGTCCAGTTTCCTTCAGCTACCATATATTTGACCCCCTTTACCGTGTCTACCTCCCCCCTCCTCCCCGACCCCACTAGTAACCACCACCCTATAGTCCTCTGGTAACCACTAGTCTATAGTCTATGAATCTTTGTTTGTTTGTTCTGCTCATTTGTTGCTTTTAGGTTTATATCCCACATATAAGTGATATCATGTGATTTTCAACTTTTTCTGTCTGGTTTATTTTGCTTAGCATGATTATCTCTAGGTCCATCCATGTTGTCGCAAATGGCAGTATTTCATCTCTTCTTATGGCTGAGTAATATTCCATTGTATATATGTACCACAGCTTCTTTAGCCAATCATCTATCATAGGCACTTCGGTAGCTTCCATGTCCTGGCCACTGTGAATAATGCTGCTATGAACATCAGTGTGCAAATATCTTTTTGGATATGGGTTTTCAAGTCTTTATGGTAAATAGCCAGTAGAGGGATTGCTGGATCATATGGTAGGTCAATTCTTAGTTTTTTGAGGAACCTCCATACTGTTTTCTATAGGGGCTGTACCAGTTTGCAGTCCCACCAGCAGTGTATGAGGGTTTCTTTTTCTCCACATCCTCTCCATCATTTGTTATTACTTGTCTTGTTGAGTATAGCTATTCTAACAGGTGTGAGATGGTATCTCATTGTGATTTTGATTTGCATTTCCCTAATAGCTAGCGATTTAACCTCCTAATTTTTAGCCCCTTGTTTTTAATGCATAAATGGTTCCATTGTAATGAAAGTAATTAGACTCAAAGCAATTACTACAAGGTTTGTCTTATAAATGTCTCCAAAGTAACCCTGTGTGATAGCGTAGTATCAAACTGGATGCAATGATTTCTGCCTCCTTGGGTTTGAAAAAGCAGCTCATGGAAACTAGAAAGGGAAATAGCATTTTAAAACAGACCGCTGGAGTTCAGGGATCCCTGGCCTTGTCCCTGTAGCCCTGGGCTTCACTTTGTCTTCTAGGGAGCTCAAATGCCAATATTTTGTAAGTATTTCTTGGCTGCCCTCTATAGGCTCTTGTATGTTACCTCCATTGCCTTTAACCTTCACTGCAACCCTGTGAAAGAGGAATCATTCTGTGGCCTAGAGATTTCCAGTAACTTGACCAGAGTTCCAGAGCCCTAATTAGGGAAGGGGCTAAGATATGATGTGAGATCTATCCTTTCTTCATTTACTATTCTCTGTCCCGCCAACACATGAATCTTTGTAAAATACTGTATTTCCCATGCTGATTCCTTCCACAAGAACATCTATTGACTTCTTATTGTCAAAACTAAATAAGTTGCATAGAAAGTTGGGTTTCTAGGACTTCATTCATTTATATATTCTTTTTTAAAAAGAAAAAAAGTTTATAATTACTAAACATTTGGATAGCAGAGAGATTTGAAAAGTGGGAGAAGATAAAATAATCTCTGAAAGTTCTGATGAAGATAGCCATGATTAAACTTTTATTTCTTCTTGTCTATATTATTCATATAATTTATAAAAATAATTATACCTATTTGTATATAAAATTTTATATTCTGATTTTTTAGTTAATGTAACATTATCAGCATTTTCTACATAATTACTATATGTTTTTAATTATGTGGTAAAATATAGGTACATACACTCCATAATATTTTAAATATGATTTTAATGGCTAAGCAAATATTCTTTGAATTGCTGTCCCAGAGATCATTTAATCACTTCATTACAATTAGATATTTAGGTTGCTTCCAACTTTTCACCCTTTTAAATAAAGTTATAATAACATCTTTTGACATAAAGATATTTTCCCTCACCCCCAAATTTAGGATTATTTCCCAGAAATGGAATTAATGAGTATTTAATTGCCATGGTCATCTGTGCCCATATGCCTGCCTGGAACGTTTTCTTTATCCAAATCCTACCATGTTGCACCATTCATTTCAGACTATCTCACTGATGAAGATTTCCTGACTATAGTAACCTATGCTTACTTCTCCCTTTGCTGACCCTGGGTACCCAATATTATCTGCTTTTCCAACTTTCTCACCTTGAAGACATGTCCCAGGTCATATGCCTGATTTGTAACCTCTGTAATGCTTCAGATGGTTAATAATCATTGATTAAGCAAATCTACTTCACCGTTTTCTTCTCCTTAAAGGAAACTCCAGTTACAAGGTGGCATCACTTCTATCACACTTCGAGGAGAAGGACATCAGTTTTTTGTAGGAACAGAAGAATCACACATTTATCGTGTCAACTTCACAGATTTCAAAGAGACTCTCATTGCAACTTGTCACTTTGAAGCTGTCCAGGACATAGTCTTTCCATTGTAAGTAGAAAAGGAATGTGTAAGAACATGGAGATTTGATGCAGTGTGCAAGCAAATTTAATTTTATTAATACATTTCAATATCTATTAGCATAATAGATCCAATAAATCATAATAGATTATGATTTTTTTTCTCCTTAAAATTTTCTATTGTAGAGAATTATTTTAATAGACTTTCTATTGCCTTCCCTATACAGCTACATTAGTTTCTATAATTCAAATTTGGGCTTCTTTAGAATGTTAGCTTTCTATTAAATCCATCATGGAAAGGATAAACAGATTGCAAAACATTTTCCCAATGCTATCTGGAAAAAGCTTAGTAGTGCCTTTTTTCAAATTTCTTACAAGTCATTTGTTTTGTACCTATTGGGTCTTCCAGATAAGAGATCTGGATCTAGTTGCCGTATTTCTTGGTAAATCCCACACAAAACTCACAATCATCATTCTATAGAGAGCAAGACTCAGTTTGAAAACTCAGTTCTTAAGTTCATAAAAGGTAGTTTTGGTTCTTCGTGTCATCATAATTAGGTTTTTCCAAACATTTGTAATAGTGAAAATGGCTGGTGCTTCCTGTTAGGTGAATCTTTTTTGAAAATTGGTCATTTCCTGTCTCTCTTTTTCCCTCTTTTTCTAAGGAGATTTCTGTAAACTTATTTAGTCTGGATCCTTTTTATAAGAATAGGTTTTTAGTTATCTTTTCAAATTATCATATAGTTATTGACCTATTCGGGTTTTATAACTCTTCTTTATCTTTCCTTTTTTTTTTTTTTTTTGAAAAGCAGCTTTATTGAAATACAATTTGTGGACCATAAAGTTCACCCGCTCAGAATGTATAATTCAATGTGGTGTTTTTTGTTTTAGCATGTTTACAGAATTGTGCAACCATCACCATAATCTAATTTTAGGACATTTCATTATCCCGAAAAAAACTCTACTAGTAGTCACTACCCATTCCTTGTGCTGACTTGTGGAGACAGTTGAGCTAAGAGGAAGAATGTGGAGTAAATGAGCATCATGTTACAGGACTGCATTCTTCTTCTAATTGCAAATTTAGTTGTGATGATGTATTTTATTTTCAACTGCTATTATTTTGTATACCAAAACATTAATATACTGGGAAAAAATTTTGTATAAACCAGTGCAACTTCTGCAATATTCTGCTATCATTTGCCTATTTACTAATTGCATATGAGCTAATATGCATTATAGAAACAAGCAACTGTAGGTCTTTTTCCAATTCTTTATTTTCAACCTATTTGTCTTGTTTAGTTTTAGATAAGTCTTGGCCTTCTAAAGAATTTAATCCATTTATACATATTACTATCTAATAAGTTTATAAATATTTTTTATTTAACATGTTTCCTGGTTTTTTTCTTTTCTTGTCTTTTGTTGCAATAATCATGTTTTATTTGCCATAGTCTTCCCCTTCCCCATTGCAGGTGACTTGGAAACTATTTATTTAATCTTTTCTTAATTTTATGATTACCTTTGAATTTTTAATATATATATTTAAACAGATTTTTCTGTCAAAGACTACAGTTAACCAACATTTATACCCTATTTTTCAAAGAAGCAAGTCTCAGTATATTTTATTTCCCTCTTTACCTTTCTTTTACCATTTACCATGCTAAAATCATTTGAAATTACAAATACAGATTATATTATTACTTTTTTTTTTACAATCAATTACGTATATTTAACCATAACTTTTAATTTTATCACTCTTTTTTTCACACATTTCCCCCTTTGATTTTTTTGGAGGGATAATTTTTTCAGAGATAGTCTGCGTATAAAAAATTTGGTCCTTACTTATCTGAATATATCTTTGTTTTACCCTCAGACTTGGGCAATAGTTTGGCTAGGTATAAAAGGAACTTTAACAAACTTTGTATTGAAATATAACATACAAAAAGTTCATAAATCATAAGTAACCACCTCAGCAAAATACCACACTTATATGACTGCCACCCTAGCCAAGCAATAGAACATTTATTTCCATTACCCCAGGATGTTCCTCCCAATTACTACCCTCACCCTCTTCCTTAAAGATAATCACTACCTGGATTTCTAGCCCCATGGATTAATTTTATCTGCTTTTGAACTTTATATAAATGGAATAATTCAATATGTACTTCGTAGGTTATCATTTTTCTCTATGAATGCTTCTAATGTTAATGTCATATAGATCTTACTATCCTTGTAATTTTTTGTCTATTTGTTCTATCAGTTAATGAGAGAAGTTGTTAGATTCTCAGGCAATGAATACAGATGTCTCCCTTTATTTCTGTCAGTTTGTTTCATACATTTTTGAAGCTCTATTATATATATACATATTATAACTTCCTGATGTATTGACATTGTTATCATTATTAAATGTCCCTCTTCATCTCTAATAATTCTCTTTGAAATTTCTTTTTTATATTAATATACTCATTTCAGCTTCTTTACTCTTTATATATTTTAAAAATCTTTTTATTTTCAATATATATTTTTGATATATATCTTTATATTTAACATGGATCTCTTAAAGCAACATGCAATTAGTTCTTGCTTTTTTATCTAATCTAGTAATCTTACTTTTTATTTGAAATATTTAAACCATTTACATTAAATGTAATTTTTTATACAGTAGTATTAAATCTTTAATTTTGTCATTTGTTTCCTTTTAGCTCATCTGTTCTTTGTTCTTCTATTAGTTCTTTTCTGCCACCTTTTGTATTAATCAGATGTTGTTAGCATTACATTTTAATTGTTCTGTTGGCTTTCTAACTACATATCTTTGCATTAATTTTTTAGTGGTTGCTTTAAGGATGACAGTATGAATCTTTAACATATCACAGTCTGCTTAAAGTTAATAGTGAATTACTTCAAGTAAAATACAGAATAGGAAGTTTGCAACAATATATTTCCCTGAAACCTACTTCTGTCCCTGGTGCTATGTTTTCATGTATACCTATTTCTGTTATAAACTCATCAGCACAATATTATAATTTTTGCTTTAAACAGTCATATATATTTTCAAGAATTTAAGAGAAGAAAAGAAAAATATATGACTTTTGTGCTTACCCACATGTTTGAGCGTTTCTGATGTTCTTCATTCTTTCTTAAATGTCTAAATTGCCATCTTGTGTTATTTACTTTAATTCTATAACATTTTATTTAGCTTTTTTTGAAATATAGGTCTCTGATGAAGAATTCCTTCAATTTTGTTTCTCCACAGATTTTATCTGGCTGATTGCTGTTTATCCTCAATGCTTCTGGCCTATTTGATGATAATCTTCCCTACTTTACTGTATTATTAAGAAAATAGACATCTCTATGTCTATTATCTCTTATCTCTATGTCTCTGTCTCTGTCTCTGTCTCTATCTCTATCTCTACTTCTATCTCTACTTCTATATCCCTTTCATGAGATTTTAGAAGGGAGGGAGGAAATATATGAGCCTAGTGCACCATCTTGATCCATTTAGTTTTTGGGTTTTTTCCCCCTGAAACATAACCTTCCAGATCTTAAACTAAGGGCAATCTGTTACTTGAATGGCTCATTTTGGACTAGACTTGACTCCTGAGGAAGTGGACTGCTAGTCAAGGGTAGAGAGAGTTTAGGAAGTTTCTAGGTACATTCATTCTATAATATTTGATTTTCATGAGAGGTCCATATACCTCTTTAAAAAATCATTTTTTTTCCCAAATTAGAAGCTTAGTCACTGAAGGCAGTAACCAATATAAAACTTATCATGTGTTAAATAAATATTGTTATTCTAAGATTGGCTTGATTTATCTCTCTTAATCAGGACTGTCTGGCAAGGCACTTCATCTTGTCTGCTGTTCTGCATATCACTTACTCTTTCTAAGTAACTAGTCCAGCACTATAATTTTATCTCTGAGCCCTGAAGCTAAATATGTAGAAAAAATCCACTTATTTTCTATCAATTCAAAAGCGAATAGATCTTGAAGTAAGAGAGAAGGATTCTCTTTTCATGAATGTGCTTATAATGAAATGGAGAAATTTCCGGAGAAGCACTTAAATCTAAAAGTTAGCTCAGTCTCCACAGAGACTGTAGCTAGAAATTCATTCTGATAAAGCAGATGTTTTTTATTGTACCCTAGTATTCTAACTCTCTTTCGGTTGGAATAATATGTAATTTTTTGACATAATGGTATTTTTCATTTTATTTACAAGTTGTCCTTTAAAAAAAAAATTGACACATCAATTACTTTGGGATGCTCTTCCTTATCCACAATCTCATATTTTCTCATAACTAAGCAAAGAAATATTTTGGATTATATGCAAATATGAATTCTAGCACCCTTTTCCTTTTCTTCTTTGAAATTGTAATGATTATCTACTTTACCAGAAAAGTTTTAGTTAGCCTTCTTTAATATAAATATTTCACAGAAATCTGTATGACCATCAAGCTTTGTGATAATTGATGCCTAAAAGGCATTCTTTCCTGTATCCTTATGAAACACATTTTAGCATCAAACGTGCATCTAAGGAACACTGCCTCTTTTATGGCTGCATCTCTTATTCTCTCAGTGGCTTCTTTTCAGTGGCACTGCTGAACTATTTGCCACCTGTGCCAAGAAGGACATTAGAGTGTGGCATACACTGTCCAACAGGGAGCTGCTGCGGATCACTGTACCCAACATGACCTGCCATGGCATTGATTTCATGAGGGATGGCAAGAGCATCATTTCAGGTAATGTCAGCATATCAAGATTTGTTATTCTCATTATACACTAGTCTCCACATGTGGATAGTCTGGAGCAGCCTCCCTCTCCCTACTTCTTCCTTACTTCTAATCTATCTTCTCTTTGGAGTTCCTTTCCAGCTGGGAGACTTTGAGCTAGGAAGAACCAAATAGCAGTTTCTCTTCTCCTAAATTGCTACATATAACATGTAGTTTACTCTCTAGCAGGGAAATTTAGTAATTCAATTGCAAAATGGATTTGAGGCCTTAGTGAGTACAGGGCACTCATGTTAGAACCCCTTTTGTTGCTCAAGGGATAAAAACCTGACTTTAAGTTATACCTCAAATCAAATTTATTTTTAACTTATTTTATGCCAATATATTTTAATATAAATTATAGACATCATAATAGTCCACCTCTAAATACTTCAGTATGCATCTCTAAAATGAATTTTTTTCTATAAAGTAATAATTTCTTAATATCTTCTTATGTTCAGTCCATGTATAAATTTCCTCAGTGGTCAAAAAGTAAATTTGCTGGTTCACATCAATGAAAAGTCAAGTGGATCTTTAGATGTAGCTATTAAAATTGTGATATCAGGAACCTATCTCATCCCCTCTTTTCTTGGTTCCGTTTCTTCTGTGTTGGCCTCTCCCTTGGGCATGTTTTTCTGCACATGGTGACCACCAGGAGTTCTTGGCTTACATTACACTTAGAGCTAACAAACATTCAGGTTATCATTACTTCCTCTTTTTCTCTTACACTCCACTTTCCTTAATGATTCCCCCTTCAGAGTATATCCAAGATTCTATCACATCTTATCATCTTCACCCTTGTCTCAGCCACCGTCATGTCTATCCTAGATTACCCTGGTAGCTTCTTTCCAGGTCTCTCTGCTTCTATCCCTGCCCACCGCTCTTCTCCCTCAGTCTATTCTCAACACAGAAGCCAGAAACATCTTTTTTAAGTAAGTCAGATCATCTATTTCCAGGGTTCAAAGTTCTTTCACTCTTTGCAATTCTTTTAATTGCAAAGTACCTGCGATTGCCTACAAGGCCATATATGACCTTTTCACCTCTTCCACCTTTACCTTCTTACCTCTGACTTTGTCTCTTCCCACTCGCTCCTGCTAGTCATACTTGCTTCTTTGATATATCCCACAAATACTGCATATAGGGTCTTTGGTCTAGCTGTTTAGTCTGCCTGGAATGTTCTTTTTCCAGATAGCTCCATGACTTATTCCTTCACCCCCTCACTCCTCACGTCTTTGCTGAAATGAGATCTGCCTTGAGCATCCTATTTAAAATTGCTAAGGTTAAGAGGTGACACTAAAGATGATGAAAAGGAGCCAGTCATGTGAAGATGTAGGGGAAGAGCACTCCAGGCAGAGGGAACAGCAATTACAAAAGGTCTTGAAGTGGGAAATCACTTGGTATATTTGAGGACTAGAAAGAGGACCATTGTGTCTGGAGCTTAGCGGGTAAAGTTGGGGTCACCGTTCAGGGAGAGTTCTAGTAGAGGAGGTAGAGGCTTTTGAAAGTTCTTGATCAAGGAGGTAACATGGTTTTAAGAGGTTCACCCTGACTCCTGCATAGGTAATTGATTGTAGCGAAGCAAGAGTCTAAGGTCAACAAGAGTCTAAGGCCAGGGAAGAAGCTGTTGGCTTGGGTGATGGTGGTCCCAGGAGTTAAGAAGTGTTCAGATTCAGGATGTTTTTTAACTGTTAAGCTGATAGGACTTGTTGATGGATTTAATGTTGGGTTGGTTTGAGTGGATAGAATAGAGGGGAATCAAAGATGACTGTGAGGTTCTTCACTTGAGCAACTAGATAGACGGTGGCAACTTTTATTGAGATGGGGAAGATGGTGGGAGTGTGGTAAAGAGCATCAGGTTTAAAGGTGGCAGGAGAGGTGGGAAGCCAACATTTATCTGAGAATTTTAATTATATACTCTAGGTATGATTTCCACTTGCTTGTTGAATATACAAGTTTTGCAGCTCATGGGAGAGGTGGGAGCTGACCTTTCCCCTTCCTCCCCACCCCAAATTCTCTCTCTTGGAGGGGATGCACCTGGAGGCAGTTTCAACTAAGGGAAGCCACTTATTCCCCTCAGCTAGGTGTGACCAGTTTTGGAAATCAGGGGAAAGGGGGATATGATTCTTGGCAGTTGGTGGAGGACCAGCCTTTTCCCTTTATTACCACCACTACTCCCCAATCCTGACTCTCATTTATGATTTAGAAGAGTAAAGTCTGCAGAGAGAGTATTTATGATATACTGATCCTGCCTTCTTATTGTTTTCTTTTCATGCCAGCATGGGACGATGGTAAAATCCGAGCCTTTGCCCCAGAGACGGGCCGGTTGATGTATGTCATTAACAATGCCCACAGGATCGGAGTGACGGCCATCGCTACCACCAGTGACTGTAAAAGGGTCATCAGCGGCGGTGGGGAAGGGGAGGTATTGTTTTTGAAGGCAGAATCTTTTAAAAAATATCCCTCAGTTTAGTGCAACTGCTTCATAGGAAGTCACTTATTTGATTTTTTTAAAACCTGTGCTAGGAGTTAGGCAGGACCAAATTAAGGTTTTGATGAAACCCTATCATAAATTTAAATTATAATACATATAAATACATTTGTTCGCAGAAAGGATGCAGACATGAAAGCGTTCTGCGTGGAATCAAATTATGAATCCAAGTTGGTGTTTTGCCAGAGTTTTGGAATACATACTTGTTCTTTTCCATCAAAGACCATAGTTATATAAATTGTTTTTATCTTATTTTGTAAGAGATGCTATTTTTAGAATCAATTCTTTAAACTACCCCAACATTTCAACCATTATTTTAAAATTATTACACTTGACCTTTTCCTCTCATCATTTTGAGGATCCTACAAATTCTTTCACTCACACATTCATCTTAGAGTCTCCCTTCCCTTACTCTCCAGCTGTTTTCCTATCTTCCCTTTCTCAACACTGGATGTTTTCTTTTCCTTTCTTTTCTCCATGCTATCATAGGGATGACATCAGGGAGAAGAAAGACACAGTATCTCGATATAGCCTTTAGCAGAGTTTGGGCCAAGCAGATTAGTAGCTTGGTGTTTGTGTTCTGAAGTCACACTGCCTGGGCTCAGATTTCACTTCCACCACCTCCCAGCTGTGTGACGTGGGGCGGGTTCTAAAGAACACATTCTAAAGCTTCTCTGTGCTTTAATTTCCTGCACGTAAAGTGAAGATAACAATACTCCTGTCAATGAGATATTTTAACACTATTTTGTACTAAGTCTTCAACATCTGATGTGCATTTTACCAGAGATGAAGAGCACATCTCCATCTGGACTAGTTGCATTTCAGGTGCTCTATAGAACCGTCTAGCCCTAGACCATCTCCCTGCTTTGCTGATGCCCAAACTTGGCTTGGACCAGACCATTTTTATTCTAGGTGCCTGAACCTGAGCTGATGAGAGGTGCTGGAAAGAAATCACACATTACAAATTCATTGTCCTTGGCCCTGCTCAGCAATCTTTTTACCATATCAGCCATTCCTCCCGTTTCCCTCAGCTACTACAGACCTTTCCTTCCAAATGACATAGTCTTTAAGGTCTTTGTAAGCACTGTAGACCAGGGCCATTGGTCGGTCACATGTACACTGGTATTAATGCAATAGTTGCTAAAATCCTTAAATACTTTCGCTTTCATTGGTAAGTAGCTATTGCCTGAGTTGCAAGGACCCTAATCCCACCACCTTATCTCCTTTCCCCCAAGCATACCCAATGCCCTCTGCAATCCTACAATTAAAGGGCTAATGCCCAGTTCGGGGGCTGTTTGGCCGGTGCCCACATTATACTAGTTAGAAAAAGACCAAATGTGTGCCGCCACACATGTAGTGGGATTTCAAGATCGGAGATTTGTTTCCCTTGGCAATAGTCATTATTCCATCACATATCATACATAGGGAATTACTTGGACACCATAGAAATGAATATGGCCCAGTTCATTTGGGATAACTTCATGCTTCTGCATCTTCTTTATTAAGAAAGTATTTCAGAATGATTTTTTAATTTCATTTAAGGTTATTTTCCTCTTATAAAGTACAAATAAATTACTCTTCCTAACACTAGCTTTTAGTCTAGTGTTCACCTAGACTACTGTTCTTTCATTGTCTGATATTAGTTATACAAATAATTTCTGCTCTTTTTACTTTTCATAAATTCAACATATTCATTATAAGAAGGTATAAGCATCTGAATATATTATTGTGTTTTCTGGTAGGGTTGTGACAGCACATTTATCCATTACAGGACATACAATAATAATTAAATAACTTTCCTTTTGCTTATCTTTTTTATTACAGTTAGGGCATCATATTGACTGGTTTGAAATTTTGTGTGTAGATAGTTATATTACCTACGAATTTCATTTTGGGATAGCAAAGGTGTGTTAGAAAACATTTTTTATAGAAAGAGGGTATTGGCCTTGATGGGGTTGAGACCCACTGATTTTTAAATGATTACAATTGAGCAGCTGATGTGAAAGTTTAAATTATGGCTCTGAGTACCTAAGAGATTTCCTGATGGCACTAGAAATTTGAGAGCAATGCTCAGCAGTAATGAGTGGACACATTATTTCACTTGGGTTAGCAGCAGCCCTTGCATTATTGGTTTTAGTGGTAAGTGTCTGTTACATTTCTCGGCCCTGAAAGTAGAAGCAGGTGCAGGTCACTGGGAGCATTTTCCCAGCTCCATGGAAGAATAGTCCTGGTCTACAATTTAGCATTTCCACCCCACCAAACTGAGAGGAAAACAGGGAAATTTAAAACAACAACAACAACAACAATAAAACAAAAAAACAAGTCAAGCAGAGCAGAAGTGAAAAAGCTCTTGGAATTTTTTTTATCCCATTAGAAGTCCCAGCTTGTACTGAGAGCCTGTGCTTTGTGGCTTTCAGGTGAGGGTGTGGCAGATAGGCTGCCAGACCCAGAAGCTGGAAGAGGCCCTGAAGGAGCACAAGTCTTCCGTGTCCTGCATTCGGGTGAAGAAAAACAATGAGGAGTGCGTCACAGCTAGCACGGATGGCACTTGCATCATTTGGGACCTCGTGTGGGTACCTGTAATGGGGAGGACGAAGCAGCACTTACAAACCCAACAATTATGGCATTTTATTGAACTTGAACGAAGATTCACATGAAGGGTAGAAATCTTACTTAAGGCAATGTAAGGAATGTTCATCAGAGATCATTCATCTCCATGGCTGCTCAGGGTTCACAGAAGCTGTCAGAAAGGGTATAGTTTCCAGGAAGAGCTGGATGTTAGAAGTTTCTGGACAGACAGGGAAGTCATTTTCTGGATATACACAGTGAAGCATGATTTAACTTACACTAATTTAATTCTGATTATTCCCTCAAGAGGGTGAAGGGAAATAAGTAATGTCAACATTTCCTCTGGTCATTCTATGCAGTCCAGTCAAGCCCAGAATGAGCTTGCTTATAGGGGTGGGAGTGGGGGAATGGCAAGTTGCCCTTCCACTCAGTTGGCCACATTCTTAGGGACTCATACTGTAAGCATATTGCTACTTCCCCAGAGTGCCTGATTCCAAGCTAACTAGACCAAAGCATGTAAACTTTACTGTTGGAGTAATTCAAAGATTTTCAAGGATGATTTTTTCTTTTTTACTATAAGCATTTTTGCTGTATGTTTTTATTTAGAATTAGACCCTATTCCCCTAACCCCTCTCCCTGCCCAGCACCCCTCTTACCACTCCTAATTCAAAGATTTTCAAGGATGATTTTTTCTTTTTTACTATAAGCATTTTTGCTGTATGTTTTTATTTAGAATTAGACCCTATTCCCCTAACCCCTCTCCCTGCCCAGAACCCCTCTACCACTCCTAAGATGCCTAACCTCTGTGTATAAATGCATTAGACTTCATAAAGTACAGAAGTTGGAGAAAAAAAAATATATATATATATATATGTAGCAAAAGAATATGAAATGTTCTTGATTGGACAGAAGAGAATGGGAACTAAAGGCAAAAGCAGAACATTTCTTATTTTATACATTAAAAAACAAAACTTGTGGACGTGGTTCCATAGTGTAGCCGTTAGCTCATCTGCTTTACATGCAGAAGGTCCTGGGTTCACATATCAGTGGAGCCACAGTCCATGGTCTACGGCTATGCCACCCTGAACAAGCCCGATGTCTGATCTCAGAAGCTTAAGCAGGGTCGGGCCTAGTTAGTACTTGGATGGGAGACCACCTAGGGAGACCAGATGTTGTAGACATAAATAATAATAAAAATTAAAAAAACCCCAAAGTAAGCCTATGCTTTTTGGCTCTGTGTGTTTCTAACTTTTATGTGCATATAAATCACCTGGGACTCTTGTAATAATGTAGATTTTGATTCAGTAGATCTAGAGTGGCATCCAAGATCCTGCATTTGTAAAAGCTCCCAAATGATGCCCTTGGTGCTGGTTCAGGGACCACACTTGTGGGAGGTGTTAGCCTACACCTGAACTTCCCTTGGGAAAATCAGTAACTAGAAGGGCATGTCTATGCTTGTTTCCATGAGTGGTTTGTGACCACCTGAAATCTTTAAAGCAGAAATATTTTGTTAATTTGTGCCAAAATCTTTTCAAATGGTCAGTTCAGATACCATGTTTGAAAACTTCCATAATGAGAAGAAACTGTGCAGGGGGTGCATTATTATAGCCAGTAGAGTCTCACCTATGAGATAGCCACCCAGCCACACCGTCTATGGAAGGAGAAGCTAATTTACATAGTTTTTGATACAGCACCTAAAGCAGTGGTTCTCAAACTACATACACATTAGAATCAGCTAGGATGCTGATTAAAAATGCAGTTCTTTGGGCTTCATCCCAACCCCCTGAATCCATATCCCCAGAGGTAAGGCTCAATAATATTCATTTTCATAAAGCCCTTCCCCACACTTTGCTGCTCAGCTTTGTAGAGACCTTCACTTCAAAATGGTAGCCTTGAGAGTAAAGTCCTTTCTGTGGAAGACAGCAGGTTGGCTCTGAGGTCAGCATCTCTAACTTCCTTTTAACTGGAATTTGAGGAGTCCTGTGCTTTCTCTTTAGAAAAGGGCCCCTCCCAGTATCTTCAGACTGCCCCATAAGTGCAATGGGAGAATGTAGAAGTGGAGCTGGCAGAGTAAGAAGAAGTCTGGAATAAATAAACCAACCCAAATCCAAGCTTGTACCAAATCCAGTTTAAATAGTAAATACATTTTCTAGGGAACAGAAAGTCGAGTTTCACACCTTTTGAATCTATTTTTCAGGCATCTTAGAAGAAATCAGATGATCCTGGCAAACACCTTATTCCAGTGTGTTTGTTACCACCCTGAAGAGTTCCAGATCATCACCAGTGGAACAGACAGAAAGGTAACCGTTACCAGCAAGAATTAAGATCTTTCTGGTACAAGAAAAAAGAAATGAAGCATTGTGGCTGAGGGTGCAGACTCTGGAGTCATCCCAGTTCAAATGACAGTTTTGCTGTTGATCAGCTGTGTCACTTTGGAAATGTTGTGTAATCTTCTGGTGCCATCATTTCCTCATCTGTAAAATAGAATGATGATACCACCGAACCTCAGAGAGTTGCTGTGAGGATTAAAGAAATGCTCGCATATAGTGCTAAGAGCAGGATGCTTGCACATAGTAGGTTCTCAATGCATATTGATTTTTATTATTAGGAAATTTCTGAGGCCAGAAAAGAATTGCTGTGCCCAAACCAGCTGTCACTTTGACTAAATCCAAATTGAATGACAATAGAGTTCCTTATCTCTCATCACTCTACTTCATTATTTAAAATCTCTTATGCCGGAGAGTTCATGTCCTTGGGTGAAGATTGGTCCTTTTGGGAGCAATGTTTCCCCTTGGAGCAAGCAAGAGGCTTTAGAAGAGAGACACATGGAGGGGTAAGGACACTAAGGTGTCATCCACCCTGCCAGCCATGTCAGATCAGCCTAATTACCTGTATATCTGATGAATGGATTTGGATTCTTCTAATTCAGAGTTTGAGATGACTTTGAGATAATTTAAGACGTTGAATATTCTTTTCCCCTAGCTACAGAAAAAATTGATGAGTTAAAAGTATAAAAATATTGTAGGGAAAATACTAAAACTGCCTCTCCCACTCCCTACCCCCAACCATTCCCAAATTAGAATCTAGGAGAGGGGCTTTTTCCTGTTTGAGCTTCCCAGGTGATTGGGAACTACTGCCCAAAGACACTTTGCCATAAAAACCCAAGAAATGTTGCCTGGCCCAATCAGGATTTGCCTGACATAGAATATTATGAGAGGGTATGGAGATCTGCCTCAGTTTTTGTTTCTATAGGTTGGCCTTATTAGTTTCTTTGTGTCTCATCCTGC
The DNA here is from genome assembly GCF_902729225.1 of Pteropus medius. Taxonomy (NCBI): domain Eukaryota; kingdom Metazoa; phylum Chordata; class Mammalia; order Chiroptera; family Pteropodidae; genus Pteropus; species Pteropus medius. The sequence goes on from NW_024352783.1 coordinate 2,035,189, forward strand.
CCACTCCTCAACTCTAGGTTTGACTCATGGTCTAAGTGGGCTTCCTCTTGGAATTGGGGTAGAATAGATATTCGGGAGTTAAACACATTATTATGAATGCTTTGACATATGGTTCATAAAGTTTCTAAATTAGTGTGATATCTGCCATGTTTTAGGTTTCAATTTATGAAATTTGAAAGTCTATTTCCTTCTTATTAGAATTTTTACCAAAACGTTTAAACCATAAATCATAAGTCTGTAAAACTATTCTAAGTGCTGGGGACACGACAAAGTCCCTGCTTTCATGGAGTTTAGTTATTTTATGCATTTACTTTGGGTGGGAGGGGATGGAATTGGACAGTACACATGCAAACAAACATGAATGAACAATGAGTAATAAGTGAACAAGATGACAGGAAATGGCGAAAGAGCTAAAAAGAAGATAGAACAGGCTATATGATACTGGCTGACGGGAAGAAAGCTGCTTTAGCTAGGTTGGTAAGTGAAGGCCTCCTTAAGGAGGTGATGTTTGAGCTGAGACCTGAGTGACAAAAGGACCAAGCCATGCTGAAATGTCAGGGAAGACCATCCCAGGCAGAGGATATCCAGGAAAGCCTGAGGACTGATAAGACTGACAAGGAGAGGGTCACTTTGACTTCTTTGTCCAAGAAAGCACAAATTACTTATATGGGTGTACCTCCTGAGAAATGAGGATTTTGGTGTGCTTTTATAGTCCTTTATGTTTTCGCTGTGAAAACAGAACTTTATGTTAAAGAAATCAAGCATCGACAGAAATTATACAGATATATATCTCTCTCTATGTGTGTATATATATATATACGCATATATATATATGTGTATATATATATATACACACACACACACACACATAATTTCTAGCTAGATTCAGAGGAATACAGATTCTTGGCATAATGACTGGAACACAGCAAGTTTCCATCAATATCAAACAAAGAGAGAAGGGTGAAATGCGTGCCCAAGTTCATACTCCTGATTCCTGGTACTCTTTAGAAAGAAATTTTATTTTTGAATTGGCTGTACATTTATAAATTTCAAAGTTCAAAAAGTATAAAAATCTCTCCCTTTGAGTTCCTGTCTACTCCCAAGAAGGGAGGGATATTATCAGTTTTTCTTTAAACTCCATCTTGTGGAATGCTTTATTCCTCTGGGGCAGAAGAGAAAGTTGGGAATAAACAGCCAGTGACTTTTAATAAACTGGGCCAGTAAGGCCCAGTCTTCAGAACTTTCTGGATTGCTCTTTCCCCAACCTGAAGAAGGGAAATGCTTTCCCCTTCCATCAGGCATGAAGCTTCACTTTCTTGATCCAAGGGTAGATGCGGGAAAGTGGATGCAATGACCTTTTCCTTTTTCTTTTACAGCTTGCTTCAGACTCAATCTGCTTAGACTGATCAAAAGCACTTTCTGCCACAATCCGGGTTTACCAGCATATCAACATCTCTTTAAATAGAATGCAAATTCAAAAGCCAATACTAAAAATATTAAAATGGTTTATCCACCCTCTGCTTTAGCCTATTTATAATTTCAGCAGACATATCAACCCATGATGCATTTTTGCTACCTTCTATATAAAGTAGAACCATCTTTTGTTAGCATGTGTGTGGATGATTCCACTGAGCTGAATTCTGCCTAATGCTTCTCTCCTGAATTACAGATTGCTTATTGGGAAGTATTTGATGGGTCAGTAATCAGAGAGCTGGAAGGTTCCTTGTCTGGGTCAATTAATGGTATGGATATCACAGTGGAAGGAGTGTACTTTGTCACAGGTGAGTTCTGGAATAAGAAAAAAAAAAAAAGCCAAGCCCGACTTATTTAGATAGGAACATGGAATTCCCAGGCAGGAGGCAACTGAAAGTGACAAAAAAAAAGGGTCTAAAGGGCAACACGGTTTGATTCAGTCCTGAGCACTGCAGTCAGTGTGGCTGGAAGAGTAAAATCCAGAAGCTGTATTTCAATGAGAGGAAATGTTTGCCCAGGAGCCTTTGGGGCACAAATTAAAGCTAAGCCTTACATTGCTGGCTTTTTTTTTTTCTGTGAAAGGCACTGATGATACAAATGGGCCTTAAAGGGCTCAGGCGGTTCAGTGTGCCTTGCTTTGTTATTTCTTGCTGAAGTCTAAAATGCCAGGCTTTTATTAAGTCAGCATTTCCAGGAGGCATGTACCACACAACATGCCTATAGAAACAATATCAATAACATTTCTTGTCAGGCTATTTGACTCTTTAGGATATTAGCAAATAAATGTCCCCAATGAACTAAAGTTTCACAAAAACATTTACTGAAAACAAGATATAAAACCAGATATGATGCGATCCCAGTCACATACACAGATATATGTTTATACCTGTACACTTATAGAAAAAAAGATTGGAAGGAACTAAACCAAGATGTTACTAGTGGTTATTTTTGGGTGATAGGATCAAGGGTGATATCACCTCTTTGTATCCCCCCCCAAATTTACTACAACATAGACTTTTATAATCAAGAAAAAGAGTTATTATAAAGACATACTTTTCTTTCTTTAAGTTGGCACATGGGAAATATGTTGAAAATGATCCAGTTATTTGAAATTAGAGCTATTTAATTCTATTACAGTGATGCTATATAAATGTTTTTTTTTTTCAGGTGGAAATGATCATCTGGTCAAAGTTTGGGATTATAATGAGGGTGAAGTGACTCACGTTGGGGTTGGACACAGTGGCAACATCACGCGCATTCGGATAAGTCCAGGAAATCAGTACATCATTAGCGTAAGTGCTGACGGAGCCATTTTGAGGTGGAAATACCCATTTGCCTCATGAAGCGGCGGAGACCTCCTGATTCACACAGTTCTATTGAAGGCTGAGTTTAGATAACTTTGAGATTGGTTTTGATTTCTCACATCTGTGTTTTTGTTCAAAATATTTTCATCAAATAAGGAGAAAAAGATTTTCCTTTTCTTTATAGAATGCATTCTATGTTCTTAAATTACATATTAAAATTGAAATATGTTCAAGAGTAGTTTGTCCAAGCTGTAAATTAAAAGTTTATTATGAATAGATTCACATTTGTTGGTTTCCTGTCATAATTTCTTTTCTACGACTCTGCAAAACCCATAGCCCTTCCTCATGGTGTGTCCACAGACAGCTTTGCTGATATCCTCTAAAAATAAGGAAGGCGAGCTTACCTTCTTAATCAGCATCTCTTCTTAATCAGCATCTCATTGGTCAAGCTGCAGGGGGCAAGACTTTGGTTTGAATCCAGATAATGGATGGGTTTTTTTTTTTTTTAAACTCTCCCAGCCACTGTTTTCTTTTTTGTAAAGCAAGAATAAAGGTTATTTGCTTTTAAACTATGATCAAAGAGTTATTGTGAGAATTAAGTGAAATAATGTATTAAGGCATCTGCAGAATTCCTGACAGAGTAGAGTTAAACATGAATCATAGTGCTTTTGCCAAAGAAAATATGTGTTGTTGAGGATCTTGGGGTAATTATCAAGGATGAAATTTCATAAATGCTTTTTTGGAGTTGGCCATAAAATATTTTTCCTGTGCTTACTATCAGAAGAACCAGGGAATGGGTCTCGTGTCGTAATTGTCCAACCAGATATTCATTTCCAGAGAAGTTAAATAATGACACTTTCCAGAAACAGTCCCCAAGGAAAAGTATGGTCTTTTGTTCTAAGCATATCCTTTATTCTTAACCTGCTGGCATGGCATCTGGTGACTTGCTGCTGCCCTATTTGATATATTAAGGTGGATATTTAATAAACGATGATCACTTAGCAAATAACATTTCAGAGCACTGATGTAATAATGCATACTGCTGATCTTTTTCCGAGCTAGAAATTGATGAGAAATTCATTTTGCAAGATTTCACCTGATTAATTATAAACCTAACAGCAACAGGATAAAGTGGGCAGAGTTACCCAGGTAATCAAGGGCCAAGCAAGGCCAAGCCAATTCTGATTGGGCAACAATTCATCAAGGATTTTGCGTTTAGGAGAGAGCGGGTGACCGCGTAGTGGGTGCGTCTTAGATCCAGAAAACTTCCTGGTGAGTAAATACTATACACTACGGAGGTTAGAACGAGCCAAACTGTGGGGTTGGCAGTCCACAGACCCAGGTCGAGTTCCAGCTTCTTTGCTTACTGGCCTTGCGGCCTCTGTATATTGCGTTAACCTCTCTGATTCCGTTTCTCCACCAGTTAAAGCGAAGATGATTAAGCCTTTTAAGACTTTTGGAAAATGACTCTAACCTAGTCGGCAGTTTTAAAAAACAAACCATAACCATTTTGGTTATTTCACGCAAAGTAACACGCGGCTTCGAGTTCCGGTCCTAGGATGGCGGGTCGCGGCAAAGTCTCTGTTTCCCCTAAGGGGCAAAAAGGCTGGAAGGAGTGATTCTGCGGAAGAATCACCTGTACACAAAAGCGCCCCCCACCTCTTCACAGCTCGCAGTGCGCGTCTCTCACCACTCAAGAAGCTGCCCTTTGGAGAGTCTTCCTTTCCCCTTCTTCATATTCACCTGGTCGTAATTACAAGAAACTTAGAAATAGCCAGGACTTTGCAATTTACTAGGCGCTTTCAAATTTATCATTCCTCTATTATTTCCCCAGCTTGAAAGCCTGCAGGGAAAAGGAGCAGAGGTTAAATTCAGGCTTGTTGGTTTACAAGAGGTAAGATAGGGAGGGGAACGTGAACTCTACGACTCCCAGGGTTTTATTCCCAGTCCGTGCCGCGGGTGCGGGGGTGGGTGGCCCAGCGCTGCCCTGGGGCGGAACCTGCGGCCGGATTCCCGCGCGGGGCGGGGTGGCCCCGCCCTTGGCTCCGCCTCCGCCCGGCCCGACACACCTGGCCCGCAGGTAGCCTGAGCCGGGTTGCCTGTCCAGGGCTGTAAGGGCCTGTTAGCGGCCCGTCCGCTCCCGGCCTTGGGGCTCCACTCTTGGAGGTGCGCCGACGGGAGCTATGGAGCCGGGCTCAGAGGCCGCGGCAGGAGAGGGGCGGCCCGCGCCCCGGCCCCGTCGCCGCCGCTCCCTGCGCCGCCTGCTCAGCCGCTTCCTGCTGGCACTGGGCAGCCGCTCCCGCCCCGAGGACTCGCCGCCTCGGCCCCAGCCGGGACACTGCGATGGCGACGGTGAAGGGGGCTTTGCCTGCGCGCCGGCCCCAGCTCCAGACGCTCCAGGGAGCCCCGGGGAGGAGCGCCAGCCGGGACCCCAGTCCCAGCTCTCCGCCAGCGACGGGGCGCGGCCCCCGGGCACGCAGGGCTTGAAAAACCACGGCAACACCTGTTTCATGAACGCCGTGGTGCAGTGTCTCAGCAACACCGACCTGCTGGCTGAGTTCCTGGCGCTGGGGCGCTACCGGGCGGCGCCCGGCCGTGCCGAGGTCACCGAGCAGCTGGCGGCGCTAGTGCGCGCGCTGTGGACACGCGAATACACGCCCCAACTTTCCGCGGAGTTCAAGGTAGGCAGCGGCGCCTTGCCGCCTACCGCTTTCGCCCCTTGGCGGCAGCCTTGCTCTGGCCCTTCTGGTTTCGCTTCTTGGGAAGTGGGTGCTCTATAAGGAAAGGGTTTTCCTGGAGCCTTCTTTAGATGGCATTCACCAGTTCTCCCTCAGGTGACCGCCCTTATTTTTGAGTTGATTTGTTGTGCTATCATTCGCATACGTTTTCTTTATGAAGTAATTCCTCACAGGTATTTTGAGGGGTTGAGTAGAGGGAGCTGACAGATTTGAGGAATGTGTTTAGCATTTTTGCTTTCAGCAAACATTTGTGAAAGTATTGTAGATCCGTGGGCCAGGCAGTGTTTTAACGCCAGGGCTCCTGGGTGGGGTGTCGGACTTTGAAGGCCAAGGCCAAGGAGGAAGGAGGTGATTCTTTAGTTGAGATTTGAATGATGAGGACTCAGCCAGGCCAAGATCTAGGAATAATCCAGGTAGAGAGAGTATAGGCACAGGCCTGAAGGAGGTGAGAATTGTAGACACCGAAGGAAAATAGAGTGGTTGGAGCCCAGCCAAAGTGGGGTTTAGGTAGGTTGACCAGATCATGTACGGGCTTGGAGGCAATGGTAAGGAGTTTGGATTTTATTCTAAGCCCAATGGAAGCTGAGAACCTGTGTGCCAGGTACTATGCTGAATCCCCAGTAGAGACAGTGGGCGTGCTTTATCGGAGATGGCATCCTTTGTTTAGTGCAAATTAAATCCCTTAGGATGCATTAGCACGGGATTGCATCCATTGTCCCCAGGATCAAGGTCTACTTGGGATGCTGCAGGGTCATGAGGCTTTGGAGTTACGTGTGTCATTTCACCCAGTGTTAAAGCTGGGCGTTTGTTTGGAGTCCCAGTTGGATTTAAGAGTTCCTGATAATTGATGCACATGGCTTGCTTCCTACTTAAAAAACCACAGCTCTGGGCAGAGAGCTGAAGCTCCCCATAGACTAGTGATTGTTGTTCTTGGGGGAGGAGGGAACCTGTCAGTGTTCATTCCACAAGCATCATCGCTCTTGAGTTTCAGCCTGAGAAAGCAGTCCTTGCCCAAGTGACCCAAGTGGATGCCAAGCCCCACCTTCCTCTCTACTGCTTCCACTAGTGAAACACTGTGCTGCAGGAATCAGTGAGTTAAATGGACATCATTATCTCTTTTTGGTAACATTTGTTTTTTAAATATGAGAGGTAGTATTGTATAGCGGTTCAGAGCAAGATCTCTGGAGCTTTGTGAACTTGAGCAAGTTTCCAAATCTAGCCATTCCTCAGCTTTCCTCATCTGTAAAGTGGAACTGTAATGGTACCTACCTTCTATAGTATAGCCTTGTGAAGAATAAATGAGTTATATGTACACATTTAAAACAGTGCCTAGCTCCAAGGAACTTTTCATTATTCTATTATTACACCTCTTCATCTGCAGATACCTAGGAGGAGGGAGAAAAATAATCTTTATGTACTTTTCTCATGCTAGATACATTTTCATCCAGTTACTGCAGGGATGGGAGAGGCAGGAGTAGCTTGAAAAAATTCTTCCAAATTACTAATTACCCTCAGTGACTCACCAGGACTTCCTATCTGTCTCCTGCTCCAAAACCCCTAAGGCCTGGAAGCTCCCCATGAGCCTTGGGGAATGGAAGGATAATCAAGTTGTTAATATGTTAATGAGGGTGACATAATCAGGGGTTTCCCGGGACTTTCTGGGTAGCCAGACTTGGAGAGAGTGGAGAATTCAGAATCCAGGGTTTTAAACTTTGCTGATTTAAATCTAGGTGAGCTCCTCTTATTTTACAGCTGAAGAAATATTCATTTATCCAACAAGTATTTCTTGAATGTTCAGACACTATAACGGGCACATGGAATACATGAGTGATGAGTGTGAAACCTAATTTTGGAGCTGCTCTCCAGGAACTTATGGTCCAGCGGGAGAGCTGGATGGTAATGAAATAATCACACAGGCACATATTTAGAGCTGGTGACAAATGCCAGAAAATAAAAATACAAAGAGTTGTTGTAATTCTGGCAGGAGAATGTGATTTGATTGGGAGAGGTGGAGTGAGGAGAGGCAGGAAGGCTTCCCCGGAGAGGATGTAGGTAGGAGTGTGGGAAAGTGTATTCCAGGCCCTGGGACTGAAAGTGCCAATCACCGATGGGGTTGGAGCTGAGGTGCTAGGCAGAATAAATGAATGGTTAAATGAATTAATGAAAGCCTATGTGACTCAGTGGGAGCTAGGGAGAAGAGGCTGGAAAATTCGTAGGGGACAAGCCATAGAAGTTTTTGGAAAGGTGTTTGGTCTTCAGGAGTGATTTTTAGCTTTAGACAGAGGAAGGGAGGAAATTGAGAAGGGCCAGCATGCTAGAGTGAGTTATCCGACTCCAGACATGCACACAGAGTGGGTTTGCAGTGCACCCCCTTCCTGAGCCCTGAGTCACCCAGCCTCCTGGAGACACCAGGACCACTCTTTGTTTCAACAGCAAATGAATAAATACATTTAAAATATTCTGTTCATGGTATTATCTACAGTACTTGGCTTTCCTAATGATGTAATTAAATATGTGTATACTATAAAAATTGAAAATGTGAAAGTGAAAATGTGAAAAAAGATCTGGAATGCCACTAGAGATAACCATCTCTAGAGACAATCATCATAAACATTGATGTGTTTCAAAGAATACACAAACAATTGGAAATTCTCATTTTAGACCCTGCCTTTTTAAAAACTATTATAAGACTTTCTCCTGGTCATTAAAATATTCTACAGAATTTAATTTTTAATGATCGTGTAATATTTTATTAAATGAACCAATCACTATGGAGACATTTATGCACTGTACTATTTTTGTTATCACACTGCTTTGAAAATTTTTATATTTAAATCATTTTCCTCAGCTCTGTTTGGTTCCATAAGCTTAATTCCTTAAAGTGAAATTACATGGTTAAAGCAAAGATGACCATTTTGTTATTTTTATGTTCTTTTGGTTTTTAAATCAACTGTGTTGAGGTATAAATTATGTATAATGAAATGTACCCATTTACAAAAATTGAGTTATATTTGACATAGAACATGGTGTAAGTTTAAGATGTACAGCAGCCCCCTTGTTATCTGTGAGGAATATGTTCCAAGCCCCCCAGTGGATGCCTGAAACTGCAGGTGGTACTAAACCCTATATATATTATATTTTTTCCTTTATACACATACCTATGGTAAAGTTTAGTTTGCAAATTAGGCACAGTAAGAGCTTAGCAACAATAATAATAAAATAGAACAATTTTAGCAATATATTATAATAAAAGTTATGTGAAAGTGGCCTCTCTAAAAATATCTTGTTGTACTGTACTCTTCTTGTCCTAATGACAGGAGGTGATAAAATGCTTATGCAATGAGGTGAAGTGAGGTAAGTGACACAGGTATTGTGACACAGCCTTAGGCTACTATAAGTGTGAGGAACACAAGAACTGAGATACGAGACAGTAGATTTGATAATGGAGACAGCTACTAAATGACTAATGGGTGGGGAGCATATACTGCATGGATTCACTGGACAAAGGAATGGTTCACCTCCTGGGTGGCATGGAGTGGGACAGTGCAAGATTTCATCATGCTACTCAGAATGGAGTGCAATTTAAAACTTACGAATTGAATTGTTTATTTTGGGAATTTTCCATTTAATATTTTTGGACTTCGGTTGACCTCATGTAACTGAAAGTATGCAAAGCAAAACTGAGAATAAGGGGGCTTACTGTTCATCATATTGCTTTGATATATTTATATTGCAATGTGATTGCCAGTAGCATTAGCTAACACCTCTCTCATGTCACATAATTATCATTTCTTCTAGTGTTAGAGGCAATTAAAACCTAGTCTCAAGTTTAATGTCTATAATACAGTTTTGTTATCTATAATCACTGTACTGTGTGTTAGGTCTCTGGGTCTTATTTATTGAGTTGCAAGGTTGTACCCTTAAGCAATACCCCTCCCACGTCCCCACCCCTCACCCCTTGTTAACCACTATTTTACTCTCTGCTTGTATGATTTCAGTTATTTCTTTGACTAGGAATGAGATATAGGATTTTTCCACATTTCTTACTAGTTGTAAGACTGCACTTGTAATTGTCTGTTTATGTCATTTACTTATTCTGCCTTGGTTTTAATGTCATTTTACTTGTTTCTATAAGTTTCTCAACCCTTGTCGTATTTTCTGCAAATATTTTCTCCAAACTCTCTCCTTCTCCCTATCCCGATACTGGAAGTTTTATATTTATATCATCCCTTTGATAAATATTGTATTTTATGAGTTTCTAGTTTTCCTATGGTTATATTAAGGATTTCAGCCATCTGGAATTTATCTTAGCTTATGTGCCTGGGGATCGATTTGAGATCTCTGATTTTAGACATAGAGTATGCCTCAAGTGATATACTAGAGGTGCACTACTTTTTTAAAAACAAGGATGCCATCATCATTCTTATGTTTTGGAAGTTCTTGACAAAACAGTACGTAAGACATGAAATGGAAATGGAGTAAAAAATATCGAACAGAAAGAAAATTACCAAATGGCTCTAGAAAGCTTTATTTTAGAATTACCATGGTCACTAATGAGGTCAGATGCAAGATAGAGAGTTAAAATAAGTAACCATTTAGAACATTATAAATATTAGATTTCATTCATAAAAACAATCAGAAATATGAAACAACTAGGAATAATTTAAATAGTAAATACGTTAAAAATTATTCATGTTCGAGAGGACAGACATGCACACGGATAGAGCTACGCCATGGTGTAGGGTAGAAATACCAGATATTTCCAATCTTCCCTCCCAAGTTAGCATTTAGCTTTAATGCAATTCTAGTCACATTTCGATAGACTTTCTATGGGAATGTCCTTTGTAGGAATCAGTAGGTCGCATTATTTAAAAAATTCTGGAAAATACCAGATAGATACTGTTGTAATTGGAAAGAGACCAATAAAGAACAGTGTTCACTGTAAAAAAATTTGCAAAGTACATATGAGAATTAAAAAATCACCTATGGTCCCATCCTTCTATGATGACCATTTGTTAATATTTTGCCTTATATTTTCTGGTCTTTTATCTTTCTACAAATATATATAAAACAATCTCAAATAGTTTTTCACTTTTTTTTTTTAAATGAAAAGATAATTTATTTTCTCTCTCATTAGTATTTCCTCAGCATAATTTTTAAGGCCATCTTATATGAATGTGCCACACGCTTTCCCCAGATAACTTTGATACTTAGAGATAACTTTGTATCTCTCATTCCTTAGTCTAAATTCTCTAAGGTGGAATTACAGTTGACCTTTGAACAACACTGGGATTAGGGGTGCTGACACTTCTTATCCTGTGCAGTCAAAAATCCAAGTATAACTTTTGACTCCCACAAAACTTAACTACTGTTGACTGGAAGCCTTACTGATGATAACAAATTGTCGATTAACATATTTTTGCATGTTACATGCATTATATACTATATTCTTACAATAAAGTAAGCTAATGAAAAAATGTTAAGACAATCATAAGAAAATACATTTACAGTTTTTATTGAGAAAAAAAAGCATGCATAAGTGGACCCATGCAGTTCAAACTCGTGTTGTTCAAGGGCCAACTGTGCTGTGTTTATATAGGGGAACATTTTTAAGGCCCTATCTTGTCTGTCTGCTTGAAGTTGTTAAATTCCTTCTGGAAAGGTTGTATGTATGGCTTTATAGCCAGGCTAACATGAAGAGAGAGTCAGTTTTAAAGGATTTGGTTGATTAGCAGTAAGGAAATGGATTTCACACGGAAAGAAGTAAAAATATAAAGGTATGGATTTTTGAAGTGGGAAAATACACCTGAGTGGCTGGAGCTTTGAAACCCATGAGAGAGTGGTGAGAGACACGGATGGGACCAGTCCAGAGAAGTTTGGACTATTAGGTGGTAAGAGAGTCAGGAAGGGTTTGGAGTAGGGGCATGGCATTATCTTGTGGGGCTGTAGGAAAATGGGTCTGTTCTGCCCTGCAGGTAGCGGGCCAGCAGGAAGAGATTTGGGGGAATAGGCTCCTTTGTAAATAGATATTATCATCTGAGAAGCAATAGTTGGGACTTAACAGTGGGGATGGGACTCTACTGCAGGGGCGGGGCAGAAACCATTTGGAAGCCAGAATCCAGAACGTTTGACCATGCACTTATGTGAGTGTGAGAGAGAATCTGGAAGGGGACATTGACATTAAGAGGAAGAGCTGATCATAGAGATTTGAATTTGGAAGGACTAGCTGCTCCCTAAGAAAGAATGTTGGTACTAAGGATACAGGTCTGAGGATGGCTGGGGGGTAGGGTGGCCAGGTAAAATGTATGATGCCCAGTGAAATTTGAATTTCAGATAAACAACCTTTTAGTATCCTAAATACTGATACTGTATGGGACAAACTTATACTACAAACATTATTCATTTTATTTGCTAAATCTGGCAGCCTTACAAAGTGCACAGAAGCCTGGAGGAACTAGAACTTCCAGAGAGCCAGACTTTTGCTTCATCTTGAATTTTGCTTCATCTCCTCCTATAGTTTTCTTTAAATTCCAAGGGAATATTAAAAGAAAGAAAAAGAATAAATCCCAGGCCATTGGATTTGATTGGCAGTGGTAACAATTGTCTGCATCCACAGTCTTGCTCAGACTGCTCATTGTGGTGGGCGTGAGTGAAAAACAGACCTGGGTGCAAGGAGGCCTAATGCCTGGCTCTGCAGTCTCGGGTGGGACAACCAACCATATCTACTGTGCGCACACACACAGACAAGGGGATTCGCTTACACTCAGACGCTCATGCTTGCACATGCATTAAAAAAAAAAAATCCCTGGAAAGGTGATTAGAAAGTGCTAAGCGTGGCCTCCCCTTGTGAAGGGGTACACAGGAATGGAGTCAAGTAGAAAGAAGACTTTTCATTACTGCCCTTTTTTATATTTTGAATTCTTTTTTTAAAGTATGTGCATATATTACCCTTTGAAATAAACTTTTAAAAAGCTGGAATATGCATTTACACAGAAAATGGTAAAGTTGTTAGACAATTTAATAGGACAGTAGTGCAAAAGGCACAGGGAGTATAAGTGTCCTGAGGGCAGGGATCATGTATGTCTTGTTCACTGTTGTGTCCCCATCCAGAGAATAATACCTGGCACGTGATAAGCACCCAACTGATATTTATTAATGAAACGAAGGTTGAAAATGATCAACCGTTTTGTAATCTCACCACACAAAGAGAAGTTTGGATTTAGATTTCACATATATTAGAAGAGGTGGTGAAGGTAGCTTTGTGCACAGTATTTAAGGAAGTCCACTGCGCTGAGCCAGGGTGTCATTCAGAGAGAGAGAGAGCTGGAGTTATGATAGTGAATGAAATCACCGAGGGAGAGGGTAAGGCAAGAAGCTGTTACCCTGGGGCAGTGAATAGAGGGAGACAGCATGAAAATAGACTGACAGGAGGACCAGGGAGCCTGTGCCCCATCTAACAAGAGATGAGAGCTTCAGGGAGGACAGATGGTCAACAGAATCAAAATATTCAACACAGACCACCCTGTGGTTTTCAAAGGACAGGCTCTATTTTAGTAGTCTTTCTTGAAAAAACGGCACCTTCTCCTATACAGAGAAACCTTATAGCATCTAGGACACTGCTCCAAAAGGGGAGGTTTTCAGAGGAAAGACCATTTCTCATCCTGTATTGGTACCATGTTGTCCCAGGGCAGGGCTGAAGAGCGACTACTACTAGTAGACCTAGAGCCATTATGCCCTGATTTGGTTGTTGGAAGGGCCAAACTGACCCTCTGGTTTTCTTTTTTTTCTTTCAGAATGCAGTTTCCAAGTATGGCTCTCAGTTCCGAGGCAATTCTCAGCATGACGCCCTGGAGTTCCTGCTCTGGCTGCTGGATCGTGTGCACGAGGACTTGGAGGGCTCGACCCGAGCGCCAGGGTCCGAGAAGGTCAGTCACTCTTAGAAACACATTGTATAATTTTCTTTTTTCCTCTAAATATTTACTCAGCTCCTCAAAACTGAATCTCGAAATTCAGATTCTAGGATTCCTGTGGATTCTGGCTCCTGTGTACACAGTGCCGTTCCCTGCTCCTTTCTCTTAGCTCTGTTTGTTGTAGACAATGCATTTTCTTCCACTGCAGTATTTTCGTCCTCTCTAATCCCAGTGATATCATGAATAGGGCTTCTTTTTGGCTTACATTTTGAAAAATCTCATTTTTGTCAATATTCTGTGCATTAGTATGGTCATATGAGGCCATGACTACCACCACTTATTATTTTCAGGTGGTACCATTTAACTCTACCATTGCGTTTTCTGTTTTGTGTTCTACAGAGCATCAATTCCCAATCTTTTTTCTCATGACACTGGAGGAATGGTACATCTTTGTAGATGTGTACCTAGCATTTCCAGGTTTTGATGAAACTTCAAACCTTTGAGAGTAGGAAAGCACAATAAACATTTGTAATAGCTACAGTTAATTGATAATTAGTTATGTTCTCTATGGGGCTTTGCTAAATATACATGGTGGGTTCTGCTCTAATGCTATCCTTTTATCTCTCACTTAAGAAAATAAAAGTAAGTGGATATTATACGAAGAGTGAGCCAAGTTATTATAACAACATCTTTAATTTAAAAAAATGTTTCCCAATCTTTGGTAATCAATCACATATTACTTTTGATGTATCTCAGTACTGATCCAATGCAGCTATGAGAACTGCTTTACCAGTGTTATTGCTTGTTTTAAATCTGGACACTTTATTCCCATCTCTCTCATGAATCAATTCCCATCCTTTCATTATTTGCTTGGAGCCCATCATTCTAGAGTAATAAAGAATATGGCATGATGAATGTAGTTAATAATACTGAAAATTTGTTAAGAGAGTAGATTTCAGGTGTTCTTATCATACACAAAAAAGGTAACTATGTGAGGAGATGGATATGTTAGTTTGATGGTAGTAATCATTGCACTATCTGTATGTGTACCAGATCATCATGTTGTATACCTTAAATATATATAATGTTTTATTAAAAAGAAAAAGAATGAATGACTCAGAAAGCTGAGTAGTCATTATTTTTAACTTGTCCACACAGCCAGCTGTTATCTATGCTTCTTTCTCTTTTAAAATGACAAATTGCAAGTTTAAGAAAAGGTAAACAGAACCATATATGTCTCAAATAAGAATAGACCCATTTTAAACAACAATATAATGTAATCAAAAGCTAAGAGTTGGATGGAGGTGCAAAAACGGTCCTCTTGCCCAAGACAGCAAGTTGCCCTTCTGCATGGGATAGGGGAAGTAACAGTTGTACAGTATTCTGTACTCCTCAGATCACGCCTTGGAATGATGTATACAATATGGGTAACTGTTGTGATTTACAGAGCAGTGCTAAGGTTATTATCCACATTTTATATGTGTGTAAACCAAGAATCAGAGAGGTTGGGTAGACTTCCAAAAGCAACACAGCTAAACAAGGGACAGAATCAGGATTCAAGTTCAAGGGGGTCTTGCTTGAAAGCCTGTCTTCTTATTTTAAAAAATCCCAAAACACCCCAGTCACCCACAAAACACACAAATGAACCAAACCAAAAACATCACCACATAAGAAACTGGCAGGACCACAAGTCAAAGGTTGTGGGATTATTGGTGATTTTTATGTACAGTGATTTTCTTTTTATCTTATTCAGACCCTTTTAGTTGCAAGTGACATAAATTTAACTTGATTCAACTTGAGCAAAGGGCATTTATTGGCTTTTATAGCTTGCCCATCCAAGGATTGACTAGCTTCAGGTAAGGCTGGATCCAGGGACTCAGATGATGTCACCAGGTCTTTGGCGCTCTCTCTCTTGTCTCTGGCTTCATTCTCAGACCGTCTCTGCTCACACGGGGACAAAAGGGACCCCTGCAATGCTCACATGGTCTTTAACACTTGGAATTCCAGAAAAAGCCCAGAGAGGAGTATAATTGTCCAGTGTGGTTCACATGTCCATTGCTGGGCAGGTGGCCAGCAGAATGGAATAGTCTGACTGGACACACCTGGGTCTCATGGGCATGTGTTATGTGTGTGTTGGAGGGGTGGGGGTTAACGCCACCCAAGTCACATGACCAAGGAGGCCATTTTTTTAGGTTCTGTCAGGGCTGCTTTCCTAAGGAAAGGAATGCTGAGCAGGTAAACATGTCCACTACACTGTATATTCCATAATCTTAGAGTGAGCACATTTTGAAATCAGAATTATGTAATTTTTTAAAGATACTGTTTATTGAATATTTGTTATGTGCCATGCTTCTAACTTGATGCTTTTCATGATTTGTTTTGCTACCGACGCACAGAAGACACCCAGTAAGCTCTTGAATGGTTGGATAAATTATGTAGTTACCATGCTTTAATATTTGTAAGGACAGCTCATGTTTTATAGTTATCGGGAATTTAGGTTAAGTAAGTTGTCCAAGGCCACTCAACTTCTTGGAGGAAAAAGAATTGAACCTGAGTCTATTTCAAAGCTACCATATTGGATCTCTTTCCTTGTCATGAGTGCCTTGTGCCTTCTCAGTTCCCCACCAGGGGGTGAGAGGAAGCCTGTCCTGCCTCTTTCTCTGGCTGCATATGAAAGGCCTCATGTCCTGCTTACCCCTCCTTTAGCTCTCTGGCTGTGCCAGGCAGCTCTTTCTACCTGGAATGTAGAAGGGATCAACAGCCTTCTAAATTGCCTTTAATCTTCCTCTTAGTCCCTTGGTGGCAGGAAAAGGCATTGGGCTTAAGGGTGGGGAAGATAACTTGAGAGGTTAAGTAACTTGCCCCAAGTCACACAGCAAGTACAGGGGAGAGCCAGGAGCCAATCTAGGAAATGCAACTCTAGAACAGGGTTTCTTAACCTTAGCACTTTTGACATTTGGGGCCCAGCAATTCTTTGTCATGGGGGCTGTCCTTCACATTGCAGCGTTTGTAGCATCCTTATACCCAGTAGATGCCAGTAGACCCCCAGTTGAGACTGATAACCAAAAATGTCTCCAGACATTGGAAAATATCCCCTGGGGGACCAAAGCACCCCCCATCCTTTCTGGGAGAGCCTTTATTCCCAACCATGGTGCATGACTCCCAGACCTTTCTTTAAGATAACATTGAGTTTATTTAAGCCAAGAGGGCCTGCCAGTAATTCTTCTTAACAACTTCAAGACTCATGTAAAAGCAGCCATAATTGGTCTTCCAATTTCCAATATGCTGTACTACTCTATGTTCTCCACATTGTAGCCAGAGTGATCTTTTAAAAAGGAAAAAAGATCCTGTCACTCTCCTGCTTAAATTCCTCCAGTGGCTTCTTATGGCACTTAGAATAAAATCCAGACTCCTGTGTGGCTGACTGTGCCCTACCTGCCTGGGCCTGCCAACCACTCAGCCTGATTTCAGGTCCCTTTTCCCCTTGCTCATTGTTCTTGGTCATACTGGCTATTTTTGGTTTCTTTAATGGGCCAAGCATGTTAGGAGTATGTTATGACTGGGCCAGAACTGAGATGGCTGTTTGCCAGAGAGAGGAACTTGCCTGGCTCTTAATTTGACCTGATTGAAAGCAGAAAATATCTTTTTCCTCTGTCTGGGGTCAAAGCTTCTCTTGAAATTTGCTCTCAGAAAATTGGGCCACCTGTGGAGGCCTGGCTGCCAATGCTTGAAGGGAAGGAGCAGGGCTGTGGGGATTATTTGGCACAAAACTTCATTTTCCCTTTCCAGGAAGGAGAGGATCTGTCCTCTGTATAACTCTGAACAATTTTTCTTTTTGAGGTTATTTCTGTTTCAAAACATATGAAAGCCATATAGCTAGATTTATTGAAACTGGAATAGAAAACAAGGATCACTTTCTTCTCTGTAACTGTAATGATTCTCAAATATTTTCATCTGGCAAAAAGGACATATTTTTACTATCCTATGGACACTATCACACGAGCAATCTTTTTGGCAGTTTATCTTACAGAAAACACCACTCTTGAAGAACTAAGAAAGGGATGAGGCTGGGAAAAGGACCAGGAAGCTAACATTTATTAAGTACTCACTATGTGTCAGGATATATACATCATCTCTTTTGATTTTAATGATGGCCCCATGAGGTGGATGTGATACTTCTATTCCTTTTAGATGTGGAACGAGGGTCAGAGAGATGATCAGGGTCACTTGGCTAACAGAGCAGAGCTAGCCTGGTCTGACCTCATAGTCGATGCTTTGTGAATGACCCTCTGCTGCCCCTCGCCCCAGCCTCTATACCCCATCCCTGGGTGATCCTGTCCACTGCCGCTCCCAACATGCTATATCAGCAGTCTTCAACCTTTTTGGCACCAGGGACCGGTGCTCCTATGAGAATCTAATGCCTGATGATCTGAGATAGAGCTGAGGCAGTGATGCTAGCCCTGAGGAGCAGCTGCAAATACAGATGAAGCTTCTCTCGCTGCCTGCTGCTCACCTCCTCCTATGCGGCCTGGTTCCTAACAGGCCGCAGACTCATACTGGTCCACGGCCTTGGAGTTGGGGACCCCAGTGCTACATTATCACCTTGGTGCAGACGCAGTCTCTATCATTGTGAGGTCTTCAGCTGACTCAAACAAGATGGGAACTTATGAGAAGGCCAAGGAGCAGCACACAGATTCAAAGGGAAGGCTGAAGAACCAGGCTTGGGACCATTGAGAACCAGGCAGCTGTGGGGCTGTCTCAGTGGCAGGAACAGCTCTGGCCTGGACTCATTGCTAGAAGCACTGTTTTTAGCCTTTTGGTCATTCTGCTCATGATTCCCATGCAGGGCAGGAATATCTCATCAGTTTAGCTTGCGTCATATGCCTGTCCTTTGGTAAGGGACAGTAGTACCCCTGATTAAAGAGCCTTCCCCACTTCTCCAAACTTGAATTCAGTGTTCCAAAGGGTGCTGCTACCAAGAGGAGAAGTGAACCCTGCACAGCCAAAAATGCGTTTCTGCTCTACTTCTGAGTTCTCCCTCATCTGAGCCCTTCATCTGCCTGCTGTTAGATGTCTCTGCCTGGATGTGGATAATCCTGGGTGTGGATGTCCTTCCCTGACACACTGCTTTTGACTCTTCTGATCAGACATTCTCCAGGCACCAGATTGGAAGCTTGGAGTTGGTCCTGTTTATCTCCTTCATTTTTCTCCCTCTGCTCCCCAATCAGGTGCTCAGTTATGAGCTGCATACACTGGGTGTCTGAGTTTATTCTTCTTTTCCATTTTTCAAAGCTCCTACTATATATCATTTATTATCCTTTTATTAGGGTTGAGAAACCTTGGAGCAAGAGATTAAGAAAGTTGTTTAGCTGGATCAGAGGTCAAGTAACCCTAACAGCCAAGTACCAGCACAGGGATTTGAATTCAGACTGTCTGACTCCAGAGTCTCATTTTTTAACCCTGGTACTATGCTCTACAGTCATTAGGATACTGAAGGCCCCACCCAATGTAGCTCCAGACTCTCTCCAGACCTATTTTCTCCTTCGCTTTGTATATCCTGTATTCTGGTCAAATTGGGCTTAATAAAATAGTAGGACAAATAAGAGTGACCATTCCAAGTATTCGTCACTCTTGTTTGTCTCACTATTTTATTATGGAAAATTTCAAGCATACAGAAAAGTCAAATTAATTATACAGTGAACTCCTCATACCGACCCACTTAGATTCTGTAATTTATATTTACTAAAATTGCTTTATCACATATTTATCCATCCATCCCTCTGTCTACTCTTCACTCCATCTTCTTTTTCCCTCATCTTATTTTTTTTTTTGATGTATTTTAAATTAAAATTCAGACATTGGTACACTTGAACCCAAGCACTTCACATGTGTTCCTCTTTCCTGGCTCTTTGAAGATGTTGGCCTTAAAGACCAGAGTGTCGTGGCCACAAACCATGAGGTTCTTGTAGCCATAGGAAATTGGAAGAGGCAAGGAATGTTCGGAGGGAGTGTGGCCTTGCCAACACCTTGATTTTGGGCTAGTGATACTGATTTTGAATGTCTGGTGTCAAGAACTGTGAGAGAGTTAATTTCTGTTGTTTTAAGCCACTAGTTTGTGGTAATTTGCCACAGCAACAACAGGAAACTAATACATAAGGGAATGCAAAGAGGGATACAACAGGACCGATGTGTGGAGCAAAGGAGCTTATGTGTTATTCTAAGGTGCAAGGTAATTTGTCTGAGAAAGATGGTCATGTGAAGAAGACTGGCTTACTGAAAAATGTGGACAGAAATGGTTTAGTAGGTAGAGGATGGAAGATTTCGTGTGGATGTGTTTGAAGTCATCGGAGCACCAAAGTGAAATGTACAGGTGGCATCTAGAAACATGAGGCCCAGCAGGTTGGAGATAAAGAACAAGGTAGTCAGTGAGCCTGGGTGAGTATGTGTGAGTGTTCACCGAGGTTCATGCTTCAGTTCTTTCAATACATTCTCTCTCCCAGGGAATTTGGGAAGTCAAGAGATGGGAAAGTGAATTATGGTAAAGGCAACATTGAAGGTCCAGGTTCTGCAGAGTCCATGCCCAGAAATTGGGGATGAGGGCCCAGGAGGAGGCCGGGGCTCGATGGTATGGAAGCAGTGGAGTGAAGGGAGGTGTATCTAATTTGCTTTCTTTCCTCATTTCTTTGCAGCTTCAGCCCGAAACCAGTAAAACCTCTGAGAACCTCCTGTCACCATCGGCTCAGCTCTCTTTAGGTCAAAGCTTTGTGCAAAGCCACTTTCAAGCACAATATAGGTAAGAATGGGATGTGTTTAGAATTACCCATGAATTCAGCAAACTTATACACTGGTAACTAGTCTCCTATGGCCAGGTTTACCCTGAGATTAGAAATACAACAAAACCCACAAATATCCTTCTCTCTCCCTTTATAAACCCCAGTTAACCATTTACTCCTGTGGTCGCTGACATTTAGTATTTCTTTCCCTTCTTGCTGGCTTTTGCGAGTCATGCGAAGATGGTTCTACAGATTGTGAATGTGGAGGCCAGGATCTCCCCAGCAGGTAGCCATTGGGAAGCTGTTGAGACCCTTCCTATTTGTTCTTTATAGCCAGAGAGCCCAGTTTAAGTTATTGAGTTTAAAAGTTCCCAGCATTCTGGAGGATATAAAAAATATACAAGTACACAGGCTTTGACTTCAGAAAAGTTCTCTTTGGGCTTTTATATCTGATGGTTGAGAGATTCACATAAGGTAGACTATTTCAAATATTACAATGCTTTAATGAAAGCACTAATTGCAGTGAGAGGTCAGAAAGGGAGAAATCATCCTGGGCTTCTCAGAGGAGATATGCCTTTTGATAAACCTCTGAAGGAGGAAAAGGATTGAATGGGTAGAAACATATTCAACAAGAATGCAAACCTCTTAACGGTGGAATAAGCACAATGATCAGGATTTAGGGGAAGCTATTATTACAAAGAACTCCATCTAAATGACATGCTGTCCTTTATATTTTAAAATTTAATCCTTTCAGGAACCCTAAGAGATGAGTTACAATCTGGGAGGCTGGGGCATCTGGGAGGTTGGGCTTTTCATGAGGACATATAAGTTCCTTGTAAATGGTGGAACCAGGGTTTGACCTTAATAGATCTTTGAAGCACAGTTCCTTGTGCTTTCTTTGTAATTCTTCCTCTTTGGTTATTTTTCCATCCCAACTTGTTCTGTGCTTATGATGTTCTGCTCCTACTTTGGTTGTGCAGAAGCTTTGCCCTCTTGTTCTCTATTATGAATGTTAAACTTTTTAAAATATTTTTTCTTCTGAATGTTGCATTCAGTCATTTTCAAAGGTGTGCTCTTCTCTGAGTCTTCTGGATACTCTTCCCTTTCTTTTGCTCTGTTATGTTACTCATAGGCCTCCTATTGTTTTTTTCTCTTATTTACTTCAGACAAAGTAACAGCTATTCAGTGATTTAGAATTCACTTATTTATAGCCATTTACTTCCATACTTTTTGGGTATTTGTATTATTTGCGTTTGGGAAGGAGGAGATCACTTAAAATTGCCCAGAAACTGTCCTGATGTTGGATTTATATTCTATTCAGTAATTGCCAATAAAATAAATCAGTGATCACTGTCTTTGAGTCGATTGTTTATTTAGGAAGACCAAATAGTCTCTGAAACACTTTGGAAAGATGCCAAAACAGCTTTCCACTGGAGTGGAAAATCCATAGCATTCGAGAAGTTCTCTTCCTCCCTGCCCTGCGGGAGTTGGAGGGTGGACCCTGAACGAACAGCTAGAATGACCATGGGCACTCCACTCCCACCCTTGATTGCTTAGCATATGGGGTGATTAAGATCTCTTCTTAATGAGCCCAAATCTCATTGTTGTACATGAAGAGTGGCCCACTTATTTCTGAGAGATGTTGCGATGCACTACAAGGTATGCATCGAGGAAGCCTAGATTTCATGGCTACTGACCTTTTGGGCCAGGAAAACTACTTGTAGAGCATCTGTCTTATCTTCAGGTGCCCAAAACACAGGCTGCTTGAAATAATAATGAGACAGAGAAAAAGAAGAATAAAGGAGAAAGCAGAAACCTATGAAGGAGGGAAAAGGGAGTATAAGACGAAGGCATGTTAGAGAGTGGGGAAAGGTCATCAGGTACCACTCATTGGTGCCCTTGTAAACTAAATTCACTTATTTCTCTGCTCACTCCATTCTCTCTACCCTCTTCCCCTCTTGTCCACACATACTGTCTTCTTTCAAACATCTGAGCATCTGATATTATGTTTGGTCCAGTAGTTACAATGAGGAACAATAGTTCTTTGCCCATGAGAGAGAAATACTAATTAAATATATCCATTTATTCTCTAGATAGTTTATTCATGCCTACTATGTGCCAGGTTCTCTTCTAGGGGCTGGTTTTTGAGCTGTGAACAAGACCCAGAGCCTATTCTCATGGAGCTCACATTCTCTTGCTGACGTATTAGATAATGTACATGTCAACAAACAACTTGCCATAGTGATAAGTGAAATGATAAGGCGTAACCTGGGAAGTGGAGGAAGCAGCCAACCTCAGATAAGGTGGTCAGGGAAGGCTTCTTTTCAGAGGAAACATTTGAGCTGAGAACTGAGTGACAAGGAGTCAGCTATTCAAATACTTGGGGATAGCGTATTCCAAGCAGAAGAAGTAGCAGAGACAAAAGGCCTGAGATGGGTATGATCTTGGCAAGTTAAAGGAACAGAATGCTGCCCAGAAGTGAGGAATGGGAGGTGAGGCTGGAGAGGCGGATGGGGACCTGGTAGTGCAGGTATCCAGTCCAAGGGTGCGGTTTGGTCTAAAGGGCCCGGGAAGCCACTGCAAAATTTAAAGCAGGGTGTGGTCTAGTTACTAATTTAAGAGGTAACGCTGGTTGTTATGGGCAATGAAGGGAGACAAGACTGGAAGCTGAAGCAGCAGCTGATGTTATGCAGTCATCCCAGTGGGTGAATGATGGTGGCTGGGATCCAGGAAGTAGGGGTGGAGATGGAGAGAAGTGGATGGGTGGGGAAAATGTTTTGGGTATAGAGTCAGTAAGACTTCTTAATTGGTTTAAGGGTGTGGGGTAGAAGGACTGAGGGAAAGATGAGAATTTAGGGTTACTCCTGGGTTTTTATATACTTACGTCTGGTGAATACTTTGAAGAAAAATTGAGGGTACTTTGAAGTATACATTACAGATGTGAAAGAGGAAAAAACTCTTGTTTTCTTACTCCTCTTTGCTATTACCACACTTAACAATACTTCTGACACCAGATGGGTGGGTGTTTTTCCCACACCAAGCAATTCTGCAGTTCTCTGTGGACACCAACTGAGTGCCTACAATTTAATTCAATTCTGTCACTATCTACCTGGAGATAGCATCAGCTCCCATAGATTAAGGGCTCAGTCCCACAAGACTGCCTCCCCACCAGACAACAGTTACAAGTCCCAGGTTGTCACCCGTGTTTCTAACCTACTGACCATAAATCCGAGGTTCCCATGACTGCCTCCTCAGGTTCGATGGTTTGCTAGAGCAGCTCACAGAACTCAGGAAAACAGTTTACTGGTTTACTATAAAAAGATACAATTCAGGTACAGCAAGATGGAAGAGATAAACAGAGCAAGGTGTGTGGGAAAGGTTGCAGAGCGCCCATACCCTCTCGGGGTGCACTACCCTCCCAGCACCTCCACATTTCCATCAACATAGAAACTCTCCAAACTCCTGCTAGGGTTTTTATGGAAATGTCATTACACAGGTGTGATCGATTAAATTATTGGCCATTAGTGATGAACCCAACCTCTGGCTCCCTTCTCTTCCCCTGAAGGTATGGGGGAGGGGAGCTGAAAGTTCCAACCATCTAATCACATGGTTGGTTCCCCTGGCAACCAGCCCCATTCTGTGGTTATGTAGGGGCTTTCCAAAATCACCTCCATAACATCACTCAGGTGTAAGGGGCTTGTTATGAATAACAAAAGATGCTCCTTTCACCTTTATTCTTGCTCTTATCACTTAGGACACGTCAAGGTTTCGGGAGCTCTGTGCCAGGAACAGGTGTGGAGACTAAATATGTATTTCATGTTAAAATCATAGTATCACTCTGACTGGTGCAGGGTGAGTCAGGAGAAGATTCCTGAGGAATTGACATTTGCGCCGATCAGATATTAAGTACTGCAAGTGCCCTTCGGGCAGATTACTATAGGATGATGAATAAGAAGCGAGGTGTTCATGCTGAAAAAGTACTGATGACAGCTAAAAATACCTGCTTTGTGCCTGATCGTCTATAGTAAAGAAAAACAATAGCTAGAGATGTCCATCAGGCTAGGGCTTTGAGGTCTGAAAAGTGATTTTTTGTAGCAGTCAGTGGCGGCCAGCTCTACACTGGTGCCCTTGAGTGGTGGTGCCTCCTGGACCCTCCTCAGCCTTCCTTTCTACTTGGGAGGGCTTGCCTAAGATAGAAAGCTGCCCTGGTATCAGCCTTCTTTAAAAAATTGAAAGCTAGAAGAGGTATTATGGGTTAATTCAGAGGCCCCTGTTCACTGACTTTCTCCCTCCTTCATCCCCTCACCCCCTTTTAGGGGGCTGAGTGTTTGAATTTGGCTGGAGGAGAGAAGGAAGAATAGTAGTATTAGGGTGCTGGTGCTACAGACTAAAGGAAAAGTAATTAGCTATTCTATATGATTATGACCACAACCTAAAACACTTGCAAGTTTAATAACCAAGGATTGTTGATCTATTGGAATTTTGGCTAGAGGAGGCAGTGTATGTGTGTGTATGTGTGTGTGCATGTGCATGCTTGTATTTGTTTATTTCTTCATGTTATTTATAGCCTTATTCACAGAAAGTCTAATCTGGTCCCCATCACAGGCAGCATTCTCTTCTAGGCAGAGTATGCTTTAGGAGGCTTTCTCAGAATAGATCTTGGAGAGGTGACATCTTGCTTATGTGTTGTCATAATTCCTGTTGGTGGCGTAGATATCAGTTCCACTGTCCAGTGAGCAGGTGAAGCTGGCCAGGTGTGAGGTATGAAATGTGTATATGGCAGTAGCGAGAGGTCAGAGTGATAAAGTGTGCAGTGTCAGAGTGTGGGGCTCATTTCTGGGCATTTTTAGCTGGCAGGAAACAAGCAGCAGTGCCAAGGTTCAGTAGCAGCTGACTAGGTTGGCTTTAGAAGAGAAGTTTGACAAGGAGAGCAAACACCTTAAGGAGATGGGTGAATGAACATTGAAGGGCAGTGGGGGTGATTTTCTGTCCCTTTCCCCTTGTGAATGCTTAGGGGACAACAGGACAAGACTGAATGCTCTAGAGGGGATGGCGAGGATTAAAGGACCCCTCCGGCCACATTTGCAGTATAGCTGGAACCTAGTAACTTCCAGTTTTTTGTAGAAATGATGCTGCCCCTCTCTTCCTGATCTGCTGGTCCCACTTACTCTGTCTCATTTCTTATCCTTTCAGGCATATTTCACTTCCTTTCTGTAGTTTATCATGAAAACAGGGTTTTCTTCATTCTTTAAATATAAAATTAGACCCTTGTAAGTTTTTTCCCTGACAGAGGTTCCCTGACAGAGGTTCATAGTTCAATATAAAGGTCTATTCCAGTTTAGTGTGATGCAACTCTACAAGAAAAACACAGCCTAGCTTAGTTTTAGTAGGTTAAAAAAAAAGTCAAAGAAAAATATTTCTTTTCATTTGATTGCTAAAATGCAAAACGGGGATTTGGAAGTTTACCAAGGACAAAAATACATCTTCAGCCCCCTGTTATGTCTAGGTACTTGATGGGTGAAGGTGGGAGGATTGGAAGAAAAATGGGGTGGAAGAGGAAGCTCCACAATGCCACAGAGCCAGGTTCCCCTTGATGTCTGATATACCTCTTTTTTTTTTTTTAATTTTCTTTTTTTACTAAAACATTACCATGGTATTCCCAAAGAGAAATTTATCAGAGTCAGTGAGAATGATTGAACATTAAATACTTGGGTCTGTTTTCTAGAATCATGGTTGGTGTGCTGTTAACTTGTATCCAGGAGAGCCAGCTTGCTATGAGCATATTATTTAGGGTTGCCTTGGGCAGGACCCGGAAAACCTCAGGGTTTCTTGCTTTTCCCTGTTTGTTGTTTTGTTTCTGTTTTGACTGCTCAACAGAAAACCAATCTAGCAGAGGGTCAGAAAACCTAGTTCTGGTAGCAGCTCCAGTTGCTTGCTGACTTTCTCTGCTAGTGAGTACTGTTCCATATTTTCCAAGGAAGTTAATGCAGATTCTAGGATAAGGATTGTATAGCATCCAGAAATCTCTTATATTATGGAAGAAATAGCACATCATATGATTAAGGAAATAAAATTTGAGCACCCATGTGGAATATAAAAGTTGCTCTTCACTTTCAGAGATACATGCTAAAATAAGGGAGTGTTAAATTTAAGAGTTTTAAGAATATAAATAAACTAACTGCATATCTACTCTAAAACAATGCCTCACTCACTTATTCTAAAGACTGCAGGAATGGTAATGAGCATGGACTCTGGAATCTGAGCCTAGCTCTGCCCCTCAAGAGCTGTGTGTCCCTGGGCAAATTATATAACCTCTCTGTGTTTCAGTTTTCTCCTCTTTAAAATGGGGATAATCCTGGTTGCTATGGGTAGCACATGGGTTAATATGTGCATAATGCTCAGAATAATGCCCAGTTCTTACTAAATGCTGTTTCATTGTTAGCTATTACTGTTAGCTGCTATTTTCTGAACTTTGTTTTGTTATCGGTACAAGAAGGAGGGCAGACTGCATCAGTGGTTCTCAGCCCTGTCTAAACAATAGTGTCACCTGGAGAACTTTTAAAATTCTGATGCCTGTGCCTCTTCCTGCTTCCCTTGAAACAGAATCTCTAGGAGTAAGGCCTGGACATCTGCATTTGAAGAAAAGTTTCCTGTGTGATCCCGGGGCACAGTGAGGCTGAGAACCAAGGGAATAGATGGTCCTGAGAGCCCTTCCAGCTTAAAAGCTGGCACACTATGTTTCTATTTGGAAGGGATGTAGCTTCCCTTCCCATGCTCAGTGAACAAATACATACTCAATGCACTTTTTTTTTTTGTAAAAAATTGAGGTGGAAGTCATATAACATAAAATTAACATTCTTAAAGTGTACAATTCAATGGCATGTACATTCACAATTTTATGCAACCACCACCTCTTTCTAGTTCCTAAGCATTTTCATTACTCCAAAGGAAAACATATCCATTAAGAGGTCATTCCCCATCCTTCCTTCTCGCAGCACCTGGCAACCACCAATTTGCTTTCTGTCTCTCTATGGTTTACCCATTCTGGGTATTTCCTGTAAATGGAATCATAAAGTATGTGGTCTTTTATGTTTGACTTCTTTCACTTAGTGTGATATTTTTGAGTTTCCGCCATGCTGTAGCATATGTCAGGACTTCATGGCTGAATAATTATCTTGTGCGTAAATACTACATTTTATTTACCCATTTATCCATTGATGGCCATTTGGGTTGTTTCCATCCTTTGGCTATTGTGAATATGCTACTATGAACACTTGTGTACAAGTATTTGTTTGAATATCATTTTCAATTTTTTGGTTGTATACCTAGGAGTGGAATTGCAACGATAAATCTATATTTAACTTTTCGAGCAACAGCCAACTGTTTAAATGTGATTAAACTTTAATCTTTATTTTTTGCCCTCACAGATCTTCTTTGACTTGTCCTCATTGCCTGAAACAGAGCAACACCTTTGATCCTTTCCTGTGTGTGTCTCTTCCTATCCCCTTGCGCCAGACAAGGTATGTGAGTGTCATGCCCAGTGAACCTTATTTCCATTCTTACTCCTTACTGAGAACCTTCTGGCCTTGCATCTGTAATTGTCTCTCTTCTGCTTCTCTGCCAGTATGTCTCTAGAAACCAGCTACTAGCTGGATGACATTCAGTTATGGAATGTGACAATTAAAGTGAAAGGTTACTATGTCCCATATTTATCTGAAGAAGTAATTACAAACAATGCTTTTGTAAATTTATCAGCTTATGTCTTTGGCCCATTCAAAAGCTGGCATGTATCACTCAGTCAGATGGACAAATGGGAGAAAATCTGTCACCACCTGCTTTTCCCTGCTTTATTTCCAAATCCTCTCTCCTTTTTTTGTGAAGGTGTAGGAAAATGTTTATCTAAGGAGCAAAGAAAAGGGGAATGGGTTGTTAGAGGAGACGAGATAAAAAGAAAAGAGGAGGTAGGATTGGATAAGAGCTGTGGTGGGACCCAATTTTGTAAAAAGAAGTAAGAAGCACATAATACAGGCCTCCAGGAAACCTAGATCTTAGCAGTGACCATAAGGCAACTGACCAATGTCACTGTCATGGAAGTTTAGTGAGCAACTACATAGAGTACTTTCACTGACATCAAGATGGTGGCATTTCTTCCTTGCATTCCCCAACTTTGTAAATGCAAATTTTCTTGCCCTCTGCAGCTGAAGGCATGACAACCTCATAAAGCTGATAGCCTATGCCACAAATATAGCACTGCCTTATCCTATCACCAGTGATACCATGAGATGATATCTAGTGGTAGATGTGGGGTGAGACTCCTGGCTTGATGCAGCATAGCACATTGGTTAGGATCACCGACTAGGGCCAGACGGCCTGGGTTCGAATCCCAGCTCTACTAATTAGCTGTGTGACTTGTATAATTACTGCAGTATAGAACAGGAGCTGGAAAAGTGAGGCCTTAGGTATGCTGGTGGGGATGGTAGGAGGTGGGACCAGATAAAGCGGAAGGGGCATGTTCCCCTAGCAAGGGAGAATTTCGATAAGGAAAGGAGGGCGTCGTCAATGTTGAATCTTAAGAAGTAGCTTGGCTGCTTTACTTCTCAAACTTCAAAGTTTGTTTTTGATTAAGATTTTCTATTTAACAA
The DNA here is from genome assembly GCF_902729225.1 of Pteropus medius. Taxonomy (NCBI): domain Eukaryota; kingdom Metazoa; phylum Chordata; class Mammalia; order Chiroptera; family Pteropodidae; genus Pteropus; species Pteropus medius. The sequence goes on from NW_024352783.1 coordinate 2,064,029, forward strand.
ACAGAACCTTGAGACCATAGATCTTTGTTTTGATTCTTAATCAAATACCTTTTATTTTTAACTTGCTGGAAAAGTATACTCAGCAGAGACTCTTGGAGAATTGGCTCTCCACTGCCACCTTGTGACAGTGTACCTAAAGTACAGTGTCTAGACCTGGAAGCAGAGATTAGCCTAAGTGCCAAACTTGACCCAGTGTCAATGGTGTTGGGGATACTTCATGTCAATCCTTTAAGGATATGGACTCCTTATTTTTCAGATTCTTGAGCATCACCTTGGTCTTCCCCTCTAAGAGCCAGCAGTTCCTGCGGGTTGGCCTAGCTGTACCGATCCTCAGCACAGTGGCAGCCTTGAGGAAAATGGTGGCAGAGGAAGGCAGAGTCCCTGTGGATGAGGTATGATGGAATTGCATGGGACCTGGTCACTGGATGATGAAGTGCTAACTGGGCCAGCTGTTTAGGCTGTTTTGGGCTCATTTCTGGTTCCCAGGTTACTCTAGCTTGACTCACAAACTTTCGTTTGGTCAGTGGTCTCTGGTGTCAGTGATGACTGAGCCTTGACCTCCCTGTACTTACACAGAATAACTAGAAAAGGACACCACCTTTGTCTTCCAAGAAGGTGATGATAATTACCATCATAGTAATTCTAACACTAGCTATCCCTCAGTAGTGCTTAATGAATGCTAGATACAACTCTATGAAATTTATATCCATAGCCAATTTAATTCTTAACCATCCTATGAAGTAGATGTTAAAATTATCTTCATTTTACCAGAGAGCAAAGAAGAGGCATTGAGAGGTTGAGTGGCTTGCCTAGGATCACATAGCTGCTAAGTGACTGAGCCAGGATTTGAACACAGATGGTTTGATTTCAAAGCCTGAGCCACTATTCAATATTTTCACTCCTGTGAATATAAGCCAGGATGCTGAAGGGATAATAAATGAAATATGAGGAACCACTGAGGGAACTGAGCATGGGTAACTTGAGAGGGGAGATTTGGGGGAAAGTGGGATGGTTATGCTCTACTAGTTTTTTTAAAGGAGTCCTGGTAAAGAGATTGGATTCACTGTGACTTTGAAGGGTAGAACTTGTAACAGGGGCCCCCATGAAAGGGTAGGATAGAGGCGATGGTGTGGAAAAGCAATGTGGCATGATGGGAAGGGCTCAGAATGGGATTTTACTTGTGATTCAGTTACTTTCTAGTTTTCTGACCTTGGACAAAATAATTGGTCCTCTATTTCTTTAACTGTAAAATGGAAATTTTACATTTTTCTGATGCCCTCATGGGATTTTTTCAAATTAAATATTTTTAACCTTTTTCTTAAGGAGTAACACAAATACAATAAAGTATACATGTCCTAAGGTTAGAATTTGTTGAGTTTCTACATGCGTACACATCCGTGTAAACCATGTAAACCACTGAGCCTTTCCTTCACCTCAGTGAGCTCCTTCCTGCCCCCAACCAATTCATCTCTCTGACCTCTATCACCATTTTTATGAGGATCTCAAGAGGGGAAAATGTGTTCATTTTGCTTTGTAAACTCTAAGTGCTCTATGGGGATCTATTGAGAGAGAGAGTAAGATAGTAGGTTAGAGTCTTGGGAAAATGTAGTAATAAATGAACAATATGGGGAAGTCTGAGGGAGGTAGAGTTTGAAAAATTAAGAGAGTAAAAGGACTGTCAGGAATTTGAGAGGTGTGTGTTTGTTCAGTAAGATATATATCACTTGGGATTCCTAGGTACAAGGGTGGACACTTTGATTAGAACTTAAAATCTATTTTTGAGATTTTGTTTTGATTGGCAACTTTATTCCGTTTATATTATCTATAATCACAAATACATTTGGACCTATTTTTATCATCTTATTTTATGCTTTCTATTTACCCTGCTTTTTCTTTATTTCTTCTCTTTTACTGAGCAATTTTTCTTTATTCCATCTCTCAGGTTTGAGACATATAATTATAGTTCTGTGCTCTTACTGGTTATCGTTAAAATGTCAACATGCATAACTACCAAATCATATGTTACTTTCCCAAACAACACAAGGATCTTGACATGCTTTAATTTCCTTTACATATTTTTTGATTATCGTAGATTGATATTGTTGTCCAGTATTTTAATCCCTCTTCCCTTTTTTCCCTGGTTGTAGTGGTAGTATAGTCATTATTATAGTTTTATATAGTCAATGCATATTTACATTTATCAATGTTTACCATATTCTTTGGTTCACCATTTCTTCTCACAACTTGAGTTTTCCTTCAGATTCAGTTTTGTTGTTTTGTTTTGTTTTGTTTTGTTTTAACTCTGAGATGTTATCTTTTACAAGAGAATTTCTCAGCCAATGTGCCTTGAATGGTTTATGTGTGCTGAAATGTCGATTCCTTTAGGCCTTGAGATGACAGAGTTGGGTCCGGGGCAGCTAGGACCCTCAAGGCAGTTACCCCTCTTTTTCTCTATAAAATAAGCTGCTTCTGCTTACCGTAGTATTCCATGAAAATATTTTTTATGTATGACATAATGTGAAAAACGTTGGCAATTCTATTTAGTTCTTTCAGCGGAGATATGTTAATGGTAAGCACTCTCATTTTTTGTTTATCTTAAGATTTTATTTTATGTGCATCTCGCATGATAGTTTAGCTGGATATTAAACTTTAATTTTCAACTTTCTTTTCCCCACCTTTCCCTAGGGAAGTTTGATATTTTATTGTTGCAGTTGAGATGTCTCTGATTAATCCATGTTTTAGTACTAAAAATAAACGGTTTCTTACTAGTTATAAGGGAGGACAGGGTAAAAGAGGTTTAAGCCTATCAGTCACTTTTATTTTATTTATTATTTTATTATTTTTTAAATTAAAAGAATTACAGTTGGCATTCAATATTAAATTAGTTTCAGGTGTACAACATACTGGTTAGACATTTCTATAACTTATAAGGTGATCCTTTCATCAGTCTAGTACCCATCTGACACCAGACATAGTTATTACAGTATTATGGACTATATTCCCTATGCTGTACTTTACACCCCTGTGACTATATTGTAACTGCCAATTTGTACTTCTTAATCTCTTCACTTTTAGATTTATTTGTTGAGTTCACTTTGAGGAATCAAGAGGGAAAATGATCTTTCTCATTCCAGGTGATCTTGGTTGAACTGTATCCCAGTGGACTCCAGCGGTCTTTCTTTGATGAAGAGGACCTGAACACTATCACAGAGGGAGATAATGTGTATGCCTTCCTAGCCCCGCCACCAACTGGCCAAGAGATAAGCTCAGGTATAATAGTGCTTGCATAATTATGAGTTACAGGTTTGAGAGGGTATTCATTGGGTGCTAAGGCATAAGATTTTAGTACTTGGAGCTATCAGGCTTATTTTCTCTGATATTAGTTATACAAATGGTTGATTATTTTAAAATATTCAACTAATACAGGGGTTTTCAAAACCTTAGCGAGTATCAGAGTTACCTGGAGGGCTTGTTTAAGCAGATTTCTGAGCTCTACTCACAGAATTTCTGATTCAGTAGGCCAGGGGTAGGACCTGAGAATTTGCAAGTATAACAAATTTCCAGGGGATACTGATGCTGCTCGTCCTGAGATCATACTTTGACAATCACTAATCAGAATAGGTGCTGGGGTAATCTTTGTTTTCAGACTCTTGTGGTTCAAGGTCTGTGCTTAAAGTAAATTTTTAAATTTTTTTTACAAACTGGAGCAGTCGATGGCCAAAGAGGTTATTTAATGACTTTTTTGTTAACAGTCTACTTTTGATGCTTGCCTTTCCTAATTTTTAGACTGGCTAAGATGGTCAATTTCTGAGAGTCTTTCATTGTAGGTCAGTATACATTTTGGTCCAATTAGCCAGTCAAGATAGCCCATATTTAGAGGACCCTGAGCCAATGTTACCTTATATCCCAGATGAATCCTGTGTCTAGGCCCCAAATCCTCAGCTAGCCTAGGCGGAAGGCTATGGGAACCAGGTGTTTGTGGTTGCTCTGGGTCGACAGACTCTGGGCAAGGAATCTGGAACAGGACATTGGCCCTGATTATGTTGTAACTCAGTGAAACAAACCCTCATTTCAAATTCAATCACAGGAGACATATCTGTGCCTTAAAAGTTAAATTTTCAGAACTGATCGGAAATCGAGGAAAGTCCAATTCCTCCACTTTCTCAAGGGTAAAGATTCTTACCTTTTCTGTATGCTTCTCATGTTGGCTTTCTAAGAGAGTGGATACTCTCTGATCAAGGCATACAAGCAACCAAAGTCATTTTGGAATATTTTTCAGATTGGCTTTGAAAGTGTTAATTAAAATCTCTTCCCTTATTTTAAAATTATTGGCTGAACACAGCACAAATTCACTATTTATACAATCATAGTGTGCCAGATTCTAGATGGCATAAGTGCCATGAACCTTATATCTCTTCCACTAAAGCACTCCAGTGTCTCCCAAAGGTGGGTAAGAGTACTCAAAGAGAAAGAGGGCTTAGAGAAGCCAGAGTTCTGACTCAGCAAAGCAGCTCCTTTAAGAATACAAATATAATTTTCTCTCTTCAGCTTGTCCACCTGGTCTGTCAGTCTCCCCACGTTTGGCAGCCCATGAGAGTCAGCGGTTATCCCTGCCTATCCATAGCGAGAACAAGGTGCTAATCCTCTTCTGTAACTTGGTGGGGTCAGGGCAGCAGGCTAGCAGGTATGTTTAACTTTTATTTCTTCTTACATAGTGTATGGGAGGTATAGACATGTACTTGGAATTTTGTCTAGAATAATTGTAATTTGATAAAATTTAACATTCACTCTCAAGGTTAGTCAGCTTGGAAGTAGGGAATAGGGTACTTTCTGCTCAAGAGAGCAGAATTAACTGCTTTAAGCAGATGGCAGACATCATCCTTAATGATTAAACATTGAAAGCCTTCCTGTTAGTTTCAGGAAAAGTTATTATTGCTCTCACCACTATTATTTTATACTGTGTTGTAAGGCCTGGGCAGTGCAGTAAGACAGGGAAAAAGAAACTGGCTATAAGAGGAGATAAAATTACCACTATTTGCAAGGTTATATCAATATCTGGAGAACCAAGAACATAAAAGTGATTGAACTAATGAAAGAATTCAGGAAAGTGACTGGTTACATAACAAATATACAAAAGCAGATAGTTTTCTTATATCATCCAAATAGAATGTTTAAAAGATTTATTTATTAAAAATAACAAATTTTTAAATTGATAAAATGTTCGCAAGATTTATCTGGAATAATAAACTCGTAAGAATGGCCAGAAAATATTGGAGGAGGGACAAAGGAGGAAGAGGGATTCCTTTATTAAAACAGAATAAAGTTTTAATTATTAAATTATTGTGATATAGGCAGAATAAACATTTAAATCAATGGAACAGAATAGGCCAAAGTATATTTAAATATTTATTATGTGATAAGATGGCATATTTCATATTACTAGAGAGTAAATGAATTATTCAATGTATAAGGCTAAGTTAATTGATTTCTTTCTTAGTTTTATATAATCAATTTTTTACTCTCACCATAAATTCATATGTATATATTCTAGATTAATTAGAGAAATAATTATAGAAAAGGAAACCATAAAATAACTTGAAGATAATATAGAGGAATATTTATATCTTTAAATGGGGGGCTATTTTAACACCTAAGGCAGGGTCTATAGAGAAAAAGTCTAGTTTTTAAAATGCACTTATAATTTTAAAGTAAAAGCAAATTTAAAAGACAAAGCACAAGTGAGGAAAAATATTTATGTCATATGACAGATAATGGATGTATATTCCTCATATAAAACCTACCTCTCAAATTATTGAAAGAAATATTCAGTTTCATATAGTAGTAGAAGAAATTTTGATTACAATAGCAATAAGCTATTTGTAACCTCTCAGATTGTTAAAGAATCTTTGAAAATTGATAATACTTATCGTGGGCAAGTGTCAAGGGAATGGGGTGTGTGCCTCGCTGATAAATTGGTGTGGCTTTTCTGGAGGGTGGCTAGGGAATAAATAGCTTTGGTTTTGGGTTTCCACTTTGGGAACTTTATCCCAAAAAACAATGAGTTGTGCACCCAAAGGTGTGTATATAAGAATATACGTAGTTCCTAGTATAAGCAAGTATTGTTTAAATGAGAATTGGAAGCAACCTGACTGCCCAGTAGTAGAGGGGAAGGTGAACAAACGGATCTGTCCACACAACCAGCGCCTTTGCCCATCCAGACATACCTCAAATCTGTGCTGCTTTAGCAAAGTTTATTCAATGGTTTCACCTTCTTATCCCATTGGTTCTTCACACAACCTGTGTGGTGTGACCATGGAGTAGTCACAGGTCAGTAACTTGTCCAGTTGTACCCATGGCTGAGCTAGACCTGACAGCACAGCCACATCTGGTGATCTCGGCACTACAAACTCACTGTAGTGTGTTTATCAGATTGGGATATGAAAAATATTCTCGACTATGAGAATATTCCTGATGCACAAAACCAACAAAGTATCAGCTGGAAGGGATTCCCTCCGGGTTTATGTCTGCCTTGCTTTCTTCTGGCTCAGATCTTCTCTTCCACTACTCTCTACTGTGGAGGAAGATAAGCTCGCTGATCATTTGGAGCCATTTGTTTCCATTGCAAGTTCACTCTTTGGTTTTGCATCTCTGGGCCTCTATTTACATCACAGTGTCTTCATTTGCAACAAGGTTCTCTGATGAGCAATTTTGTATAGTACTTGATAGTTAACTCTTATCCAGTGGAGAGGATCCCATGAGTTGAGCAAATGCTAATGACTATTGGTATTGTTGGTTTTTCCTTTGCTGAAATAACCTGATGTCCTTGAATTTTCAGGTTTGGGCCACCATTCCTGATGAGGGAAGACAGAACCATTTCCTGGGTCCAGCTCCAGCAGTGCATTCTCAGTAAGGTCCAATATCTCATGAAGAATGAGGCCCCCATACAGGTTGGTGTGTGTGTGTGTGGTGGGAGTGGAGATGGGAGTAGGAAACTAGGATTAGCTCAGGAAAGACAAGAATTTGCTATTAATGAATGTTTGCATTGTATAAAACAACTTTTAATTTATGTGCAAGAAAATAACTAATTTATGGCCTGTAATACTTTACTCTTTGTAGCATTACAAAATACCTTTCATGGACAGAGCTTTTTTTCTCATTAAATCTTACAAAACACCATTGGAATAAATAGTGAGGTTTACATTATTCTCAATTTCGTGTATTTGTGATTTACCATAGTTCTTCCTAGAGGATAGCTTATTGTAATAAATTGTAACTTCTATGTTTGGATCAAAAATTTCAAGTGACTTGAGATATAATTTCTCAAGTGGAAAATTAAAATTGATGTTTATGTTCAAATATGAAAACCTAGATATTAAAATAAAATAACGTTGCCCCATTTTTGCAAAACTGAGATGAAAACTCAAGGGAAAACACCTTTTTTGCCTTGCTCATTTATTTATTCTCAGATTGGTAGATTTCAAATAAATACAACATATTCTGAAACCATTCCTTTTAGTCCTTGCAGTATCAGTAACTATTCTGACGGCTGCCTGGCACAGAAGATGTTGGTGTTTTTAGGCATAGGTCAGTAGCGTTGGAATTTTGTTTTCCCCCAACTATTCTCTTAGTAAGAGCATTTCATTTGGGAGATGTATGAAACTTATTTCAGAGGTAATTCTTCATATTTCACCTTCCTTCATACTCAAGGAAAACCATACATTTGAGTCAGGATTTACACCAACTATCACTTTGTTAAAGACCTTTCTTTCCTACATTCCTCCCAATCTTTATCTCTAAGGGATTTTGCTCTCTGTTCTGCCTAGTAGCTCTGCCACAGTGCCCAAATTGGAAATGCAAACTTCTCTCTAAGTAGGTCAGAATATCTAGGAATAGCTTTAGCCTTCCCCCAAAACCTGTGCTCCTGATTCTTGAAAGTGGAGGAAGCCACTTTCATGTGAACATTGAACTCAGCTATCCTTATTTTTCACCTGGTTACACGTGCACCTTTGCCTCTGTACCTCTGTAGTCTTTTTGACTTTAGAAACCAATGAAGCAATTAATGGGGCCAGCAAAATTCTAATACAGGCAATCTCAATTTAGTGATGGATGCTTTTCCACAGTCATTGGTAAATGTGTGGTTGGGCATGATTTTCTGTAGGAATAATGTATTCTAAATGGCTGTGAAGTTCCCAGGCTAACCTATCCATTTAACCATAATGCTTTTAGTACTATATTCAATGCTGGCTAAATACGGCAATAATTTGAAAAGAATACATTCAGAATTCACAACATTAAACTGAAGAGATTAAAAGTAGTGAACATATATTAAAGGTTCTAAAATGAATTTCTCTAGCCAACAATAGAAGACAGGAAAGTGCCTCTTAAAAAATGACCAATTTGTTGGGCAAGCTTAATTTGCATGAATTGCAAAATAAGAGATTTATCATCGCCAAGACATTTTTATGGTCACTTCCTTTGTGTGCAGGCAGTGTAAGCTGCCTCCATGCAGTGTAGGGGTCTTGATTATGTTGATTATGTGGCTATCCAAACAATAAAGCTTAACTAGAGTCGCCAGGAAAGAGTTTTACCCCCAGATTTAACTAACTTCTTCGGAAGTACAGCAGGTCTTCGAATAACATTGTTTCATTCAATATTTTTTCATCATAATGTTGATGAGAGAAAAAAGATTTGATTTCAGGCCAAGGCCACTGTCTGTGTGGAGTCTGCACATTCTCCCCATGCCTGTGTGGGTTTTCTCCTACATCCCAAAGATGCGCACAAGAAGCGAATTGGTGTCTAAATTGTCCCGTTCCGGTGTGGGTGAGTGTGCCTTGTAGTGGTAGGGTGTCCTGCCCATTGTGGGTGCCCACCTTATGCCCTGAGCTGCTGGGAGGGGATCCAGTCACCCATGACCCAAAACTGGAATAAGCAGGTTGAGAAATCATTCTGTTGTTTTTATTCATCTTTCTTAAATGTATGTATGGCTCAGATTTATTTCAACATTTAATATTAGAATTGTTTGGGGTCTTTATTTAGAAGTTTGATGATGTCTGTGACCAGAAATATGCTGTACGACCTTAATTCTTGTTTTTTCAATCAGCTATGGTAAAACTGGTTTTGTTGTACATCGTTTCATTTAAAGTTGCAGTTTCCAAGAACCTATTGAGGATGTTAGGTGATGGTTTTCTGTACACCCTTCCATGGCCAGCCCTGAACCAAAGCCTTGGAAGTAGCTTGCTTCCAGCCATTGGTTTTGTGTTTGTTGAAGTCAGTGGTCAACTAGAGTGTGGTTACAGTCCAGTTAGGTGCACACACTGTCTGAACTTCACACATGAGGCCCTCTAAAAGCAGATGCTGGGTTACCTTACTGACCTTGTGTCCCGTTGCCTCCTGCACACATTAGCTGCCACAGCCAAAGGAGTTGACTCTCAGCTCTCTGAGCATGTTTTGGGTCATGCTGTCTTCCTATGTGCTGCTGTTCTTTCCTGGAATTCTGATGTGCTCCTCTTCTTCCCTTGTCTGAAGTCAACCTATATTTCATCAGTGTTCTTTAAGTAGAGATATCTGCCTTTTATCTTTGTCAGAGCTTGGAAGAAGATGTTATTTTTTTCCTAGTTGTAACCAAGGTCATCAGTGATAATTTTAAGAACTATATTTCCTCTATTCAAAGATGACATTATTTTTTTAAATTGTAAAATATATATAACATCTATTTTAACAATTCATAAGTATACATTAATTATAGTCAATGTTGCATAGCCATCACCACTATGCCCCCCAATTTTTTATCAAACCCACAGAAATTATACTCATTCAACAACTCCCTATCCTCTCACCCTCTAGCTTCTGGTAACCTTCATTCTACTTTCTGTCTATGAATTTGCATACTTTAGGTATATCTCATATAAGTAGGATCATACAATATTTGCCCTTCTTGTCTAGTTTATTTCACTAAGCAAAATATTTTCAAGGTCCATCTATGTTGTAGGCATATGTCAGAATTTCCTTTTTTTAAGGCTGAATAACATTCCATTGTGTGTATTTTTCATATTTTGTTTATTCATTTGTTGATATTTTTACTTGGATTGCTTCACCTTTTGACAATTGTAAATAATACTTGTTTAAGACTCACTTCAATTTTAGAAAAATTAGAATATAAAAAAACATATCTTAGAATAAAAACAGTTGGTATTTCTTTATGTGGCTTATTTTAAAGTGTTTACTTAGCATTTGGTATGTAAAGTCTACACGACCTCACTTTTAGATTATTGGCTCATTTTGGCAATTTGGCGGTGATAGTTTTCTTAAAGCAAGTTAAATTACCTATTAATAATTCATTAACATAATTGATTTATTTTTCCATTGACTGTGCCAGCATCTGCTCCAATTAAACACCAGTTATTTAAAACATGTTCTTCCTTTCAGAAAATTTAATGTGTTAAACAGTGTTAGATCACTATGTTAAAAGGTATAGTGTTTATCTTCTAAAAAAATGAAGCCTTTATACCTCTAGGTTTTGTATACTAATTATTAAAGGAATATTCAAAATAGACTATTAACAGAAAAGACTACATTTTTCTAGTAATTTATTTGCTCTTGAGAGTCTGGCTTAAATCAACATGCATGATGACTTGCCTCCCCTGTTTCGTCTTGGCAGAACCCAGGGTCGCTGTTCTCCATCCGGGTTGTCGGGCAGTCTCTGGCCTACGGCTACTTACCACCCCAGCACAGTCAACCCCTCTGTCACTGGGCGATTGACAGGTAAGGGGATGAACAGATAATGTTCCAGATTTGGCCACAGAATGAATGCATTTGCCTAGATTCCTTTGAGGCTATGTTTCAATAAAATTGATTACAATCTTCCCCACTCTTAGTCACTTACCTCTCCAGTACTAGCCACTGTGTTAAGTATTTATATACATTCTGTGCATACAGCCCTTATGTTTAGAGAGGTACTATGATGGCCACTTCAAAGATGAGGAGACACTGAGGTTCCTGGGGACTTTTTAACTTGTTCGCACTCAGAGAGCTAGTGACTGGCCAAAGAGCTAGAGGTTGAATCTATCACCAATGGCCAATGATTGAATCATTTATACCTGTGTAATGAAGCCTCTATAAAAACCCAAAAGAACATTGTTTGGGGAACTCCCAGGTTGATGAACACGTGATGGTGCCTGGAGGGAGCATGGAAGCTTTGCTCCCCTTCCCATATGCCTAGCCCTATGCATCTCTTCTGTCTGTCTGTTCCTCAGTTATATCATTTTATGATAAACTAATAATCCAGTTAGTGAACTGTTCTTTCTTTGAGTTCTGTGAGCCACTCTAGCAAATTAAGTGAACCCAAGGAGAGGATCCTTGGACCCTCCATTCTATAGCTGGTTGGTCAGAGCACAATTGACAACCTAGACTTACTGTTGGTGTCTGAAATGGGAGGGGGGTGGTCTCATAGGCATGAGCCCTTAACCTGAGGCATCTGATGCTATCTCTAGGTAGATGTTGTCAGAACTGAGTTAATTGCCTGGTGGTATGGAAAAAACACATCAGAATTGGTATTAGAATCTGAATTGGTGTCAGTATTGTCGTGGGGAAGGGCTCTTCCCTTTATAAAGAGACCAGGAACCAAGGTAGGAGGTAAGCCAGAGGTTCTGTGCCCTGTGCCCCATTTGCACTTTACTTGGCTGGCAGAGTTAGGGAGGCAAAAGAAATGCCAGCCATGGCCTGCTTGGGTCTGATAAAAAGAGGGAGCCCCGAGTGTGGTAGAGGGTGGGGGGGGCTCTGAGAAGGGCACCCTCACAGCACTCCGTCATGGAGAAGATAACTGCTACTCAAAGTATGATCCACAGACTGGTACCAGCCTACTATTTGATTATCACCAGTCCATAATAAGACCTTGAGAGGAAGCAGAAGTATTAAAGCAATATGACAGAGCAATTTAAAATACGATGAATATAATAATTTTTAAAAAAAATTGAACTTGTATTTTGCATGTCTTCCCTTCCCCGCTACTCCATTACATTTTTACAATATTTTACAAAAGTATTAGTCTTCAGGAGTTTGGAAACAAACCAAGAAACGGGTCTGTCAGCATAGGTAGTTTGAAAAGCACTAGAAAGGAGTAATTGCACAGGAAGTTGACCATGCTAAAGGAAACCCTCCCTTGAGGCCACAGCCCTTCTGGTCAAAGCTTGCATACATCTAACATGCCTCTGCCTCTGGCCCAGCCCCACCCCCCACCTCACTCAGATAGCTCTTCTCAGCATCTGAAGTCATCAGTCTCTTGCCTTCTTCACAGAGCCCTCCATTCTTGGCTTCCCTATTCTAGTATCTCCTTGTCCTAGAAATTTCTTCCTTTTTTAAAAAAATTGTGGCAAAAGACATAAAATTTACCATCTTAACTGTTCTAAGTGCACAGTTTAATAGTGTTAAGTTCATTCACATTGTTGTGTAGCCATCACCACCACCATCTCCAGAACTTTTTCATCTTCCCAAACTGAAATTCCGTATCCATTAAACATTAACTCCCCATTCCACCTCCTTCAGCCCCTGGTAACCACCACTCTTCTTTCTGTCTCTATGAATTTGACTACTCTAGGTCCCTCATGGAAGTGGAATCCTATAGGATTTGTCTTTTGTGACTGCCTTATTCACTTAGGATAATGTCTTTCAGGTTCATCCATATCATAGCATGTGCCAGAATTTTCTTCCTTTTTAAGGCTGAATATATTCCCTTGTATGGATATACCACATTTTATTTATCTTTTAGAAGTTTCTTTGTTTCTTTGAAGTGTTCCTCTTTCTCTCTGGGGCCCTCAAATATTGTCAGCTCTCAGCACCACCCCCGTCTCCCACTCCTCCGGCTCATTTCATGCTCCTTCCATGTTCCATCCCTGGATGATCTTGCCTCAGTTTCACCTACCACCTTTAGGTCCAGGTCTTTCATCTTTATCTCCAGCCCATATTTTTCTCTGAGATATAGACCTGCCTGGCCTAATTAAATGTCTGATAGACATGAAAACTAAACATTTGCCAATCTGAAGTCTTCTTGCTTGAGCTTTCCCTCTTCCTGTCTTCTGTCTTCTGTGCCTAAATGGTGACCACCATCTGTCTACTCAGTAACTCAAGCTGGTAACCTTGGATTCATCCTTGATTCCTCCTTCTCGCTTTTTCCTTATGTTCAATCCATCATCAAGTCTTGTTCCAAATGCTGATGTTTCCTCAGATCTGTTCCCTCCTCTCCATATTTATTACCAATGGCTGTGTTCAGGCTCTTATTATCTCTTAGCTGAGTGCCCTGGGAACCTCTGTTCTGGAATACATATCTCCAGACCAGTATCCCTCTGATTCATCTGCTTCCATACCTGTCTGTTTAAAACCCTTCAGGTGGCCCATGGGCAAAGTCCACATATCCTCCTTGGTCTGACCCCTTCCTCTCACCACATGGCCTGCCCCTCACCAAGCATCTGCTTGTCATTCCAGCACACACCCTACACTTTATTCCTGCTGAGTCCTCTGCCTATATGACCCTTTGATCTTTTCCCCTCACCATTCACCATTTGCCTGGCCAACTCCTGCTCATCCTATGCAGGAAATCTTCTCTGGTCTCCAGAGCAGCTTGGGTGTACTTCCTCTGAGTCCCCATAAACACACTGGGTACATTACAGTGATCTCTCTGAGTGTCTCTCTCATAAGATTCTTAACTCCCTCAGGGTAGAGATTTATGTCCATATGTTGCTTTGAATTGCATCCTGCCATAAAATTGAATAATATCCTCTTTCCTATTTGAGTCAGGTCTGTGATCAAGAGAGAAGATGGTGCTGTCTCATGAATGATTGTTCCCATGTAAGGAACAAACTTTAAGCTACACTCATGCCTTTCCTCTTTTTGTGGCCTAAGGGATATTATATAACAGAGTTACAGCCTGATAATACCAATTCCCCTTTTCCACCCCCAATTTAAGACTCCAATTGAAAAGTAGACTGAGGATTGAGGCAGAAAGAAATCAAAATATTAGATTTATTAGATGATCTTTTACTGATTAAAGGATGCGGCTTGGATGTGGGTCCAATACAAGCTTTTGAGTAGATTTCCCAGACTTAAACACCCCTGCCCCCTAGCAAGGCAGAGCTCCCTAATTGCAGGCCTTCTGCATTGTGGAAATGGAAAATTTAAGAGTCCTTTAGAAAGAGGCTTAGATCCAGGGCTGCAAATGTGTGTCTCCCCTGAATCGAATATATATCCCAATTTGCCAGTCTTCCATCTGTAGGGATGAAGCTGCTTCCAGGAAGCTTAAGATATGGGTGAGATAGGATGCCAGCCTGCTAGCCATTAGGCCATAGAAAGGAGTAACTGAGAGGGGCTGAGCCAACCACCTTCCCCCCGAGTCCCACCAACCAGATAAGGTGCTTCTCCTCTTTTGGGGGAATGAGGAGGTAAAGAGAGAGCCTGTCACAAGCCTGTAGCTTAATTCCCCCACTCTAAAGAAAGGTGAAGAAGGGTGATCATTGTTTGGAATCAACAGGGTTTCCTAAGCTAGGCGGGCTTCTCCTAGACACATCTTGTTCCGTGCGCCCTCCTGGCTCTTGTTCCTCGGGATGTTGCCATGACACCACACCAGATAGATCCATTAGTGCTTAGCCACAGACTTTTGTACCTTCCATGAGCTCAAACCCTGTTTTTGAATCATCCTGGCAACAGTTTGGGACTTTTTTTTTTTGCAATACATTTTAAGCACCCTTAGGTGTAGACTTTCCCATCACTTGTATGTATCTCGTTGATTTTGGGGCAAAACCTCATGTCTTCCACTCTCAACATATCTCTTCTGCATTATCACTGACAAACTTTTTCTGAAATGGGCTGAGCCCTGGTAGCTAGGAAGAGCTATAGGTCGACTCATATTGAGAGTTTCTGGGTATTAAAAGGTCCAAAAGGGAGGACCTTTCAGGTTGTGGAGGTGGACTAGAGGGTGTGCCTTTCACATCGTGGTGGAGGAAAGTTAGTAGCTCATTTTAGGCATCATCAGAATTGATTTGTGCAGGGCATTCAAATGGAACTGCCCTCTATACATTGAGAAGGTGCTGGGGCTGCAGTGGGAGAGCTGACCTGTGTCCTTGCAGTAACCAAATCCTCAGCGCTCTTGAGGGAGTGACTGGAGAGTGTTCAGAGGTAGATTAGGATGAAGCTTTCTGCAAACAGCCGCTCCTCAGATACTTGACTTTGGTTTACATTCAGTTTTCGGCGTTTCTGTTTGGAACATCAGTCCTGGGGTTGGAGGCAGACTGTTGGACCCTGCAGAGATGTGGGAAGGAGGCTCCACACTTTCTGATGGGTACTTTGTTCTCACCTCAGGGCTTTGCACCTCAAGAGGCCAGGAGGCCCCCCACATGTCAAACTGGCTATTGAGTGGGACAGCTGTGTCAAGGAGAGGTGAGTTTAACAGAATCTGGCTCCGGCAGGGGAGAGACAGGCCTGCCTGTGCAAAGAAATCTTCCTGTGCTCAGTTTCCCACAATGTGACTATACCTCCTTGATGCCATGCCTCTGAGAATCCCTATGACAATCGTCTGTATATAAACAACAGTGATAGTACAGGCATACCTTGGAGATCCTGCAGGTTTGATTCTAGACAACCGCAACAAAGGGAGTATCGCAGTAATGTGAGCTGTAATCTTTTTGCTGGTGAAGGGTCATGCCTTCAGTTAGTGAAAAAAACCCCATAACATCTCTGAACCAATAAAGTGAAGCACAATAAATAAGATACGTCTGTAACAGTAATGATGATGGTGATGGGTCGTGTTAGCTGTAAACTATGTGTTGCTTACCCACTTACCCTGTGCCAGTCACTGCTCTGAGCACTTTATGTATTTGCAATCTATTTAATCATTATCACATTCTATGGCGTAGATACTACTATAATCCATCTTTTCATACGTGGAAACCAAGGCACGGAGAGGTTAAATAATTGCTCAGTGTCACGCAGCTCATGCATGACAGATTCAGGATTTGTACTCAGGCTTTCTGGCTCGAGCTCAGGCTAACCTTGGCTACTTCTGTAATACCAGCTACATCAGCCCTACTTTGAAAAAGGACAATTTTCACTTTAGCAAGTACCCTGCACTAGGATGAAGAGACAAAGACAAATAAGCCAAGGACTTTGTTCCTCATGCAGCTCATGGGAGAGACTGAGAATGCTAAGTTAGAGTATACACAAGGTGCCAGTAGGACTCCTTTGTCTCACCTGCCAGATGACTTGTACCCTGTTTGCTGTAAGTAGAGGCTTAGGAGCAACCCCTCTTGGAGGTGAGAAGCCCTGAGTGCCATTGGTTTCCTCTCTGCAGCCTGTTTGGGAGCCTCCAGGAGGAGCGGGTCCAGGATGCGGACAGTGTGTGGCAGCAGCAGCAGGCACACCAGCAGCACAGCTGTACCTTGGACGAATGTTTTCAGTTCTACACAAAGGAGGAGCAGGTCCCGCCCTGGGGGTCCACTCCCTGGCCAGGAAGGGGGCTGGTTGCCTTTTGGTGGGTTGGCCAAGTGCCATGGAGGCCTCACAGTCCTGGTGGCTTCCTTTCTAGCTGGCCCAGGATGATGCGTGGAAGTGCCCCCACTGCAAAGTCCTCCAGCAGGGCATGGTGAAGCTGAGTCTGTGGACCCTGCCTGACATCCTCATCATCCACCTCAAAAGGTTCTGTCAAGTGGGTGAGAGAAGAAATAAGCTCTCCACGCTGGTGAAGTTTCCACTCTGTGGCCTCAACATGGCTCCCCATGTGGCCCAGAGGAGTGCTGGTCCCAAGCTTGAGCCAGGCTCCTGGACTTCCTGGAAGCAGCCAGCCTGCCTGCCAACCAGCTACCCACTAGACTTCCAGTATGACTTGTATGCTGTATGCAATCACCACGGCAGTCTGCAAGGTGGGCATTACACAGGTGAGCTTTGCCTCTTGGCCTGTGGCTAACTTGGCCATGTGTTGTGGCTGTGGCCTGGGCCTCAGGATATCCTGGCACTCCTGGAATGCTGAGCTCACTCTGGCACTTGGCATGAGCTGACTCCTCACCTGCTGCACACCAGGCACCTGCCAGAGGTGGGGTGGGGGAACCTAGTCTAAGCCATAGAGTTGAGCTAGGTTGTTGGTTGGAATATAAAATTAGTTATAGCCTAAATTTTCAACTATATCAAATATATCCTCATCTGTGATTTAACATAAGAACTCTTATCACATGTAGACTCCTACCTATCACGTTTTTAATTTCTATGTGGTACATTTAATTGTCATCCCTCAGAGGAACTTGAGAGAAATAGATGAATAAAAGGACAGAAACATAGCTGAGTGACTTGTTCAGTTGTTCATGATCATATATCTTGGCCTATTCTATTCTAGAATAACAAATTATTTCATTTAAAAAGTGCTTTACTTCATTTTCCAAAAAGTGCTCTGTTTCTAGTGTACTAATGTACCTACAATTTGGAAGACGCTGGACCGTGTAGAAATCCATGATCGTCACTCATTCATTCATTGAACAAATATTTATTAAGCATGCATTCTGTGCCAGCCTCTGTGCTGGATGCTGGAGCTTCAGTGATGAACATGGCAGATATGAGTCCTGCCCTCATAGGACTTCAGTCTAACTTCAGATACACACAATAAAAAGGTGCTTATCACTTTATCACTTTCACTATCTGGCATTATGAAAAGGCAATTGATTAATTGTGTCTGTGATAGAGATCAGGCTTCTCTGAGGATATTACCTTTAGGTCAAGAGCTAAAAGATGAGGTGGAACTGGCTATGTGAATAAAGGGAAGAAAAGCATTATGAGCAGTGCTACTAGCATGTGCAAAGGCCCTGAGGCAGACTTATGGTATGTTCGAGAACTGATGAAAACCTGTTATGCCGGAAATATAGTGATTTATGGGTAAGTAACACAAAATTGGGCTGAATCAGAAGGCACCATAAGCCACAGGCAAAAGTTAATATTTTTTTCTGAAGGGTGATGGGAAGCATTACAAGGTTTTGGGCATAAGAGCAAAGGCATATATAGTTTACAAACTGAAGTAGTAGCTTTGCTCAATGGAAAATGGATAGAAAGGAACAAGAGCAGAAGTAGTAATTCCAGTTAGGAGGATGTCTCCAGGGCTCAGCTGATGACAATCAGGGTATTCAAGACAGGCTTTTGGATGGTGTAGGGTGGAAAGGAAAGAGGAGAGCAAAGATGAACTCCTAGGTGCCTGGCTTGCACTAGTGCAGGGGCCAGCAAACTATGACACGTGGGCCAAATCTGGTCCAGTACCTGTTTTTGTACAGCCCATGAGTTAAAAATGGTTTTTGCATTTTAAGAAGTGGTAAAAAAGAAGGACGAGAATATGTGGCAGAGACCATATGTGCCATATGTGACCTGCAAAACCTAAAATATTTTTTCTGTGTGGTCCATTGCAGAGAAAGTTGGCTGACTCCAGATTAGTGGGTTATTGTACCATTCACTGAAATGTGGAGGGAAAGGATAATATTTTGTTTTAATTGTTTGGAAGGTGGTGGGAATCTTATTTATGAGCATTTTCTTAAATACATGACTTCAATACTTAGGTAGGAAAGGAGTAATCCATAATCCAACTGCATATTTTCATTGCATACTGAATTAGAGCTGTGCATTGTGAAGCTTCTGAGAAGAAATGGGGTAAACGTGGACATTACTATCTGGCTAAATAACTTGGGGCTCCCTTTTATTGGAGATTTTACCCGAGCAAAGACTACAACATAAGGATTCAGCTTAAAGTGGCAGCACACTTTATCAGTAAGCATCCGAGAGTGCAACTGATTGATCCTTTCTGATTCCACAAAATTCACTTCTGGTCAAAGATAGACCAATTTTTTTTCATTGTGTTATAAGTATGTCCATTTATGAGCTATGCCAGTGAGGTATGTCTTCATGCTTTTTGAGAGCTCCAATAATGGGGTTTGGACCTTTGCAGCCTACTGCCGGAACTCTCTGGATGGCCAGTGGTACAGTTACGACGACAGCACAGTGGAATCACTTCTTGAAGATGAGGTCATTACCCGAGGGGCTTACATTCTATTTTATCAGAAACGGAACAGCATCCCTTCATGGTCAGCCAGCAGCTCCATGAGAGGTAGGTGCTGCTGCTCATTACAGGATGAGGAGGAACTGGGATGTCACTGTAAGAACTGGGAAGATGCTTAGTCAAACATCAAGTACCAGGAGAGGAAGCCATGGCTGCAGCTGTAGAGATTTGAACACTAGAGGCTGGAATCCCATTTTTGAGGCTGTGGAATGGTCATACTGAAATCCAAGAAAAGGGATCCATAGCCCGTGACTCTTGGTGGTGTGAGATCCATATTCCTGGTCTCACTCATGTCAAGCCAGATTTTAATTAAGCTTGTACAGTATAAACCTGCATTAGTCCTGTTAGAAAGAGACAGGCAGTTATAAAGCTTGCAGAGCCTTCATAGGAAAGGTAGCTGTTTACTCACTCCCCAGAGATGTTTATTAGATAACCTCAAACTTGCTTGGAATTCTAGAGGAAAATAAGGGTCAAAGTTGTCCTTTTTATGTGACTTATTTCACTCTGCCAACTAGCCATCCTTATCTTTGGGATGAAAGAGCATCTTTTTTTAATTACTCAGATTTTCTCTTCAAGAATTCTTGGAAAGTGCCCAAATGAAGCCAAGATGCACCAGGAGGTCTAAATCAACCCTAATGCAAAGTCCGCCTTTCTCTTACAGAAGATAGATGTAAAAAGAATGAAAAACGTACCATATTTAGAAAACTGGAGTTGGTGACAAGTAATTTCATGAAAAGCGTTTCAGTACTCATCAATGTACCCTCCTTTCTGTGCCCAAATGCCTTTCTCTGAAACTTTCAGCTTAGTTGCATAGTTAATCAATTGCAGGGTTCTCCTCTGATCTTTAACTTCCATGTATATATGTAATTCTGTTCTGGTTCTGTAATTCCAGGGCTCGGTGATGCCAGTCTGGCCATGTGATGCTCCTCTGGGGACCCTGAAGGGAGGGAGTTGGGTCCAGCCTTCTCTCTCTGTGCTTCTTCCACAGGTTCCACCAGCTCCTCTTTATCTGATCACTGGCTCATGAGGCTCGGGAGCAATAATAGCAGCATGAGGGGAAGCCTGTTGTCCTGGAGCTCTGCCCCTGGCCCCCCACAGCCTCAGGTGCCGGCCCCTCCCATTTTCACAAACAGCCTCTCCAGTCAGGAAAAGGGTATGCTTTTTCATGACGGTTTAATTTGCTGATTTTATTTTTGTTTTCTATAACAACCATTGCTCCTCATCTTTAGGATAGTGCTGGCATTTCGCGGCCTTGAGTGTAACGTATCCATCATTGTGAGGGGTTTATTCATCTCTCAAATCAGGTCTTCCATGTTCTAGCCCTTTCCTACTGGTCCTCCCCTATTCACTCCAGTTTCTCTGCTCCCTGGAACTTATTGTCTAATGGGGAAGACCAAATGTAAACAAGTAAATAAATATAATGACATGATGCAAAGCAGGAATAAGGGTAAAGAGGTAAATCATCATAGAAGAAGATATCTAGGCCAAAGGTGGGGGAGAAAGGATGCAGAGGGCCCCGTTTGATAGGGCGGGTGGGAAGGCCTTTTTGAGGAGGAGGTAGGTGACTTTGGGGCAGAGACCCAAGTGAGTGAGAATGAGTTACGCAGAAGTCTGGGAGTGAGTGTGGGTCTGTGGGAGGGTGGGAAGAGGCCAGAGCTGTGGCTGGAGCAGAGAGAATGAGGAGGAGAGTGACAGAGGTAAACAGGGGGTGGGGCATGATGTACGTTTGGCCCATGGACAAAATTTGCATTTTACCCCAAGTGCAATGGGTAGCTATTGTGGAATTTTGAGCGGGAAGTAATTGATCTGATTTATATATTTAAAAGTCTGTTCTGGCTGCTGTGTGGGGAATACATCACAGAGGGACAAGAGTGGAAGAAAGAAGGCCAGTTGGGAGGCTTGTGTGATTGTCCAGGTGAGAGCATGATGGCTTGGACTAGCGTGTTAGAGAAGAAACGGCCCAATTCTGGATGTACTTGAAGATGGAGCTAACAGAATTTACTGGTGTGGGATGTGAGGGAAAGAGTAATCAAGGAGGACTGTTTGCTTAGCATCTAAAGGACTAGGTGGTTAGGTTAGTATTGTAGTTTATGAGATGGGGAAGAATTGGATAGGAAACAGGGTCAATTTTGGAGAGAAATCAAGAAATTTGTAACACGATAATTTTGAGACTCCTGTAAGACATCCAAATCAAGATGATAACTAAGGAGTGGAGATAAATATTTTGAGAATCATCAGCACACAGGATGGAATTTAAAGTTACTGGGCTGGCTGAGCTCTCCTAGGAAAACTGTAAAGATGGAAAAGAATAAAGACAAACCCTGGGACTCTCTAATATCTAGAGGCAGAGCAGAGGCAGAGAGGTCAGCAAAGAAATAGAAGGAATGGCTAGTGAAATAGGAAGAAACCTGGGTGGACGTGGGTCACAGATGCAGAAAAGGAAAATCTTTCTAGAAGGAAGTGGCCAACTATGTCCCATACTGTTGAGAGGCTAAGATGATGATAGGTAAGTGATCGTCAGGCTGGAAGGCCATCAGTGACTTGCTAGGAACCTCTGTCATGGGTTGGAGAGAATGGAAGTAGCTGTAATATGTGTAGAAGACACTGGTGCTGAAGAAGTGACAGGGGGTACCTGCTGTTAAGGACTGTGATTAAAGGGGCAGTGGCTCAGAGGAATGTGGGCTGACAGCAGTTTTTGTTTGTTTTTCTTTGCCAAATAGGACATAACAGAGCGTGTTAGCATTCGGATGACCCAGTCTGAAGGGAGAACGTGATGATAGTGCAGGAAAGCAAGGTGATAACCACAGAAACAAAGTTCTTCAGTAAGAACTGTGTGTGTGTGTGTGTGTGTGTGTGTGTGTGTGTGTGTGTGTGTGTGTGTGTGTGTGTGTGTCTTTAGCTCCTGTCCTTCAGCCAGAAAGTGGCAACATATTCTAATTATTTTTAGTTTCCATGTTTCTCATCAGTGCCTGATTTAGTTTTTCTAAATTAAAAAAAATTAATTGAAGTATAATATATGGACATATAAGATTAGTTTTGCCTGTTTTGGAACTTTGTATAAACGGAGTCATACAGTATGCATTCTTTTCAGTTTGCCTTCTTTTGATCCATATTTGTGAGATTTATATAGCATGTGTAGCAATGTTTCTTTCATTTTATTCCATTTGTCCAAAGAAAACCAAAAGAACTCAGAGACATACACTCTCTGCATAGAAGTTTAATTGTACGGGGTGGGGGGCGGCGGGGAGAAAGGGAGGGAGGGAGGGAAGGAGAGAGAATGAGTATATTGTCTGTGGTCTGTTGACTGTTGACTGTTGCCAATCAGGGATTTGGAAAAGAAAGTGTGTCAGGTGGGGCAGGCTAGCCTAATCTGTCCTGGAGAGTTTGCCTTCACCATCAGAGGAAGCACCTTGAGTCACTGTAGATTTAAGGATTCTTGAGTTATTTGTGGATTCTCCAAAAATCCATGCGAATTTTGCTGTGGGTTGTCTCTGAAATGTCTAGTGGTGTCCTTCTGTGGCATCCCCACCTGGGTGGCTATACCACTTCCCTCATCAAAATCTCCCACATTATAAGAGTAGATTACATTTTGTTTATTTTATTGTGGTTAGATATTGGGGTTGTTTCCAGTTCACGCTATTACCAGTAGTACTGCTGTGAACGTCTTTATGTCTTTTTGTTGTACATATGTCTCTGTTTCTGTTGGGTATATAATCCCAGGATATATACCTGGGGAGTAGAATTGCTAGGCACAGTGTATGTGTCTTGCATCAGCTGCTTATTTCTTTATACTTTAAGTTACCATCATGTCAAAGTAGTCAACACATAACCTGGTGTGTACCGGACTCTTGCTCCGTATTTGTCAGTGAATAAATATATGATGATAGATTTGTAAAGCTGCAAGTGGTTTTAGATGATCATTGAATCCAACCTTCTGGGTTATAATGGTTTATGTATCACAATTTGGTTAATTATTCCCAATGTTTGTCATTTTGGCTGCCAGTATTTCACTGTTAGACAAATGGTGATCAGAGTACCACTACGTGCATATTGCGTATGTCTGATTTCCTTAGAATGCCTTTCTGTGTAGGCATGCTATTTAATGCATTCTGTTCTGACTCACCCTGCACGGGCATTTCTTTTCCCCTCACATTTTCATGACTGTACTTTTCTGTCTCTAGAACAAATATGGCATTCTTTCCTAAGATTCTCCATCTCCATCAGCAGGAGCCTCTGAGGAGCTCATAAGTTCATCCCAGTTCTGTCCAGCGTACCTCAGGCCATTTCTCAGTTCTCTCAAGGAGAAATATGTTTGACATCCCCGTAAAGAGACAACTTCAAAGCATAGCCAAACTTTTCAAAATGGTGCTCAGACAGAGGGGAGGCACAGCTTCAGAAAACTCCCTAGAGAGACAGACAGGGCTAGTGTGGGAAGAGAAATAATATTGAAGAATAACTGTCCTCCAAACCCTGGCCGGCATTTTATTTATCCTATCTAATGGTCAGAATCTCTGGGAGAGGTGAAATCAACAACCCTCTTACAAAGGGGAAAGCTGGGCCTTGGAAGTAGCGGGTCACAAGTTCAGCCCCTGGCAAGTAGCAGGGCCGCAGACAGACCACGTGCCCTCCGGCTGCCAGGCTCTTGACTCTGTGGCTCTTAGATGTAAATTCCAAATTTGAGTTTATTCTGTTCAGACACTGCAAGAAACTTGTTTCCAACGGGATTTGAATAAAAGGGCTATGGATTTTGAAACCCATTTGAGAAGCTCCAAAATAGTTGAAAATCCAGCCTTGCTATCTTGTCAGTACTGAACCTGGGCAAGATCAAAATCTAGTGCTTAGGTTTTCAGCAGTCATTGGTACGACTTCCTCTCTCTGTGGGTGGGTTTGTAGGAGAATTTTTTTACTACCAGGAGTTGAGGGGACTACTGGCAATTAGTCCCCTGGGGGCAGGGATGCTAAATGTCCTGCAATGCCCAGGGATGGTGCCGTTCAGTATAGAACTGACCCTCCCAAATGCCACAGTCTTCTGTAGAGACACTGATAGCTTGGGAACTTCATCTTTTGAGGAACTCTGGTTATCTGACATTGTAATAATGAGGGAATTTTAAACTAAAGGACGGATACAAGTTTTGTGGGGACTGCACCTTATATTATTGAGGATATGTGTCAGGAGAGGCTATACAAGAAAAGATACAAAAACACCTTACTTTTACAACGTTTATGAAAACATGACATTGTGGAAAATTGCTGGGGTCTTTCTCAGAAGCCCCCTGGGAGTAAGGGCCCTGGGACTTAAGCTTCCTCAAGTTTTCAGTAGTGTAGGTGCCCTGATGATAAATTGCTTCTATGGTTTTTATTAGGCCTCGAAGTTTTCGTTTTCTCTCTTCCAGTGCTTTCCAGAAAGCATGTTATTTCAGTTCTGACTTTTCCTTTGATCTAAAGGTTATCTGGGAGTTTCAAGTATTTAAGAATTTTTGGCCACCTTTTTAGTCTTTAATTTTGTGGATTGTGATCCAAGGATGTGGTTTTCAAACATTCCCTTTTTGTGATCAAGTACATGAGCATTATTTTGTAAAAAGTTCTATGTATAAAATGATATATATATATATATATATGTATGTGTGTGTGTGTGTGTGTGTGTGTGTGTGTGTGTATAGTCTATTTGAAGGATGTGAGCTTTACGTCATTACTATTAAATTAGGTGAATTGATTGTTGTATTCAATTCCCCTATGCCTTTAAATTGACCTTATCTAGGACTGCCTGGCTAGGAAAGAAGTATAGTGACACCATCCTGTATAGCTGTATTTTTAATCAAGTACTCTAGGAACTTTAATAATTTTTGTTTTATATTGTTAGCTGCCTTGTTAATAGGTATCTGTAAACTGACGACTATTTGATCTTTTTTTATAAATTGTGTCTTTTCTCATTATGATGTTTCTGCTTAATGCTTTTAATCTTAAATTCCACTTTGTTCAAGATTAATAATTTCACCCCTTCCTTCTTCTTTTTGTTTGCATTTTCCTGGTATCATTTTTCCCTTCTCTTTTGCTTTTTGACTCTTCTAGAATTAGTTTTAAGTAGTTTCCGGTAAACAGTATATTGTTTCCTTTTTAAATGTCAAAAATTCAGAGCCTGTCTTATAATGGTAAGATTCAGTCTATTCATATTTAATGTAACAACTACAAGATTTGATTTCATTTTATTTAAAGCTTTTTCTATTGTTTTTTTCTTTTTCCTTATTTTTACTGATTTGTTCATGCTGCTATTTGTTCCTTTTTTCCCCCCTTGTTTGCTTGGAAGTTCTGCTGTTCTTTTCTACCTTGCTAATTGTAGTTTTTTTCTTTTCTAACTTATAATCGAATGCATTTTCCTATTATTATGTGTATATGAGAAGCCAATTATTTCATGTAAGTCATTTTATTTCTCTCTTATCCCCCCAAACATGAGAACTACATAATGCTTCCATGTCATCCCCCTGCAAATGAGAGCTTTAAATGCTTTCACGTGTTCCCTCTGGTTTGTTTAAGGAGCTCCCCGACCTCAATCCCCAACTTTTAGATGTTGCTGAGATGGTTTAATAGTCTTCCAGACTGTAATTAGAATTCCTCTTGCAGCACCTTTCCCATCCCAAACACACTTACTTAACTTTATGTTAGATATCCTAAGACCATCTGTCCCCGACATGGGTGGATGGTATATCAATTTCAGGGTCCACTGAACACCACTGTCTTCTTTCCGTCGTCTTCTGTCCTGACACCTCAGTTTTGATTCATTAGTGTTTGTTCAAGATTATGCGTGATATATTCTTTTCAAGTATGTGAGAGATGTTTCTACCTCTTTGCATAGCCACAAATATTTTCTTTCACCTGGGAGTGAATGGTAGCTTGGCTGGTTGGAAGACTCTTGGGTTGCAATTCTTTTATCTCAGGTGTCTGCAGATGTTTTCCCACGACCTACCAGGCCTCAGGGGTGCAGGTGAGAAGCCCATTCTTTTTCATGTGAGAGTCACTTGTTCTTTCTGGCTGGAAGCTTTTGAGATACTGTCTTCGACCTTGGAGTTCAGAAATTCTACCAGAGTATGCCTAGGTATGTGTTTTGATCATCAACCCTACCAAAAACTCGAAGAGGCCTTTCCTTATACAGATGCAGGCTTTTCTTTAGGGAAATGTCCTTTTCTGTTGAAATTGCTGTTATTTGCCTATTGGGTCTCCTAAGTCTTCTAGCTTTTCCCTGTGATTTCTTTCTCTTTTTGTCATTTTGCTCTCTGGCATGAGACATTGCTTTCACAACTATAGAATTTTTATAAATTTCAAGGTAATTTCAAGCCACTAATTTGAGTCTCAACAGTGACCTTGGAGGCCTCCAATTCATTTACCGAATTTAAAAACCTGAAAGTCATATTTTTCAGTTCCCTATTGTTCTGTACTTGAATCTCCTGAGAGCTTTAATTTTAAGATGTCTATTTCCTCCAGTGGCTCTATTTCATTAAGGGGCTGTTCTGAGGTTGTATATTCTTATCCTTTGATTGCTGGACCCCCTTATGTGCTCTGTTTTTTTCTGTTAGTGCCCAGTGGGGCTCCCCTCCACCCTCTCTTGAGTGGTGGTGATTCTTAGAGTGGTGGAAGGTGCAGTGGCTTTGGCTCCTGAGGCAGCCTTTCTTCTTACCAGTCTCAGACTACTGGCTCACTCTCAGAGCTGAAGAAGTCTCAGCTCATCTGTGTAGCTTCTTCTTACCTTCTTGAGGACCAGAGGAATGTTTGGGGGTCAGGCTTGCCCCAGGTTGCACTCTGCACCAGAGACAGAAATGTCTCCAAGTATAGATAGAGTCTCAGAAGATGAAGATGCCTGGTGGGGATCCTTTTCCCCCTTGGTTTCGACCACGGTGGGCCCTTTCCTGCTTCCCTGACCCACCAAGCCTGCCTGGCCCCAGGGCCTTTGCACTTGCTGCCCCCTCTCCCCAGATCTCCACATGGCTTCCTCCCTCTCTTCACTCAGGTTTCTCATCACTCACCACTCACTGACCACCCTGTTTTTCCCCATCATTCTTCCTTATAGCTCTTATCATTCCATCCCATGATATTATATAGTTTTGTTCTTTGTCAAATCCCATAATGAACAGGAACTGTATTTTTTCCATGATTGTATCCCCAGCACTGAAAACTGTCCTTGGTACACAGTATGCTCTTATTAAATATTTACTGAATGCATAAGAGGGTGAAAATCCTTGGAGAGACCAATAGCACTGGACTAGGAAAAGTCTTGCCCTGTTGCACTCACGGACATGGACAATAGACTAGTGGTTACCAGAGGGGAGCTGGGAGGGGGAAGGTAGATGGGGTAAAGGGGGTCAAATATGTGGTGACAGAAAGAAATATAACTATGAAAGGTGAACACACAGTGTAAATATATATGCCTTACTGTTAAAATGTACAGCTGAAACTTATTGGATTTCATTAACCAAGGTCAACATAAAAAAATAAAAATAAAAAAACTTCAAAAAACAATAAAACAATAAAACAATAGGAAGGAAGGAAGGAAAGAAAGAAAAAAGAAAAGAAAGAGGAGAAGGAAGGAAGGAAAGGAAAGAAGGAAGGAAGGAAGGAAGGAAGGAAATTAGGAAGGAAATTAAAAGTCTTGCCCTGTTGCAGGTGAGCCAAGGATGGGTGAAGAGAGCCTCCTGCCTGTCCCCTGCTCACAGCACACGTTGTGAGGTCGATGGATGCTCAATTTCATTCGCTGAGGATAAAAAGTCACATAGAAACAGATGTGACATTTCTCAGTGTAGCGTCTGCTGGCTCCAGAGCCACTGTGTGGGTGGAGCTGTGGGTGGGGTCCGTGCCCACCAGTGGCACCGACACCATCTGTGTGAGGAGGTTTCTTATGGACCTGGGAAGCTCATTATGTATGCTCCGGGGCTTGTATGACCTTCAGGAAGAACTTAACTATTCGCATCCTCAGCGTGGCTTAAGACTGCAGGCCCTTTCTGGTTCTCAAGCCAGACTGGACATTAGCAAGGCCACAGATTCCCCAGGGGGAGAGACCCACTTTCAGGGGTCTTTGAACACCTCAGCCTCTAGCTCCCAGCATCTCCGTGGGAGGAGCAACGGGACTTACCCATCCCTACCCCAGAAACAAGATATTTGGTAAACAGTAAGCATTGCATTTCCTATTCCCTCTGTCCTTGTGCCATCTTTTTCTCCATTTATCTAAAGCTCTAGCTCTCAGATCTTGTTATAGTCCAGTAAATAGAATGAAATAAAATAAAGATAGCAAAAGTGCTTTCCAACTGCCATCTTGAGAAAGAGGAGAAAGGAGTTGCGTGGGCAACTGTGGTTCCCGTGAAATGAAGCTGCAGCAGTGATGTGTGCCTGGCCTCAGGCTCTTTCATACCAGGAAGAACAGGAGGTCGGAGCTTCAGAGCCCCTGCCAAGCCATCTCACCACCTGCCAGGGCTGCAGGCCCTGGTCTCTTGTTTCGAAAGGCTAAAAGTCACAGCTTTGTCCTCTTAATACAAAGCTTCTCTTTCTGCCCTTGTCAGGGCTATGGAAGAGGAAAAAGATTTCACACACATCTCAGACCCCAGAATGTTTTTTTTTTCCTCTGGGGTATGGGAATTTAATGGTGGAGCAGCAGTGTCAATCAAAACTGAGATTACAAAGTATTTTGGGTGCAATTGTGTCTGTTGCTGGCTAATCTAAAGAAGTGTTTTAAAGAAAAAAATACCAAAAATTATGTGAGGAACCTGATAGGTAAAATTCTCAAGGAACTTCTGTGATGCTGTCAAACTCTTCCTGTCATTAAATGGCATTTTGCTCCTTCTGGTCATTTCTATCTGGGAAGCGTGGCTGAGGTGCGTCGCAGTTTCCCTGCTGGCCACATGGGACCCCTTGTACCTTGGGTTCCTCTGACCTTGAACTCTCTCTCACCCGTGCCCCTGCAAGTCCCTGGACCCTCTCCATGTAGCGTGACTGAGTTGGCTGTGCTACTAATTACAAGGGTTTCCTGTGGCAGTGGTCCTTGCTCATTTTTGGAGTTCTCATGCTCCATGATGAGAGAGGACAGCTGTGGGTGACAGGCTTGCGTAGTTGACCTAGGATCTTTCTATAAATATATGTGACTGCCCCTGTACCATGTGCATTGTATGTTTCAGTTGAAGGTTTCTCAGTGATCGCAGGCATCTTGTAAATCAAGACATCTTAATGGTACAATGACAGATGACTATTTCTTTTTTACTTCTTTTGTGTTAAAATACACACAATAGAGTTTACCATCTTAACCATTAAGCATTCAGTGATAATGAACACATTCACACTGTTGTGCAGCCATCGGCACCATCCATCCCCATAACTCTGTTCATCTTGTGAATCTGAAACTCTGTAACTATTGAACACTAACTCCGTATCGCTTCTCTCCCAGCCCCAGATAGTTGATTAAGCTTTGTGCTTTCTGTCGTTCTGATTTTGACCACTCTAAGTACCTCAAAGTGGAATCATATGGTATTTGTCTTTTTGTGACTGGCTATTCAGGGTTCCTTGAGATTCCATATGAATTTTAGGATGGGTTTTTCTATTTCGGCAAAAATATTTTACTGGGATTTTGATAGGATTTGCATTGAATCTATAAATCGCTTTGGGTAATATTAGCATTTTAACAATGTTGTCTTCCTGTCTATGAACATGGGATGTGTTTTCATTTATTTATGTCTTCTTTAATTTCTTTCAGTAATGTTTTATAGTTTTCATTGTACAAGTCTTTCACCTTCTTGGTTAATTCCCAAGTGTTTTCTTCTTCTTGATGCTATTATAAATGAAATCGTTTTTGTGACTGAATAAGTGTTTCTTAAGAAAAAACACATGGCCTCGGTTTTATGTGTTTCCTTTAGAAAATTGAGATATAGAAAATAATTAAGAGGAAAATCAGTCATAGACAGTACCCCCATCACCCCCTCCATACCTTGTCATTTTAGTATTTATTTCTCCATACGTGTTTGTATGTTTTCACATGCACGTATCATACACATACACACACATCTACACATATATATGCATATATATTTTTGCAAGTTGGGTTATACTATGTTTTTCTAGACTCTATTTCTCTCTCAACAATATATAACAAAAACTTTTCCAACTATGTACAGATGTTGCGAAACATCCAATGGAGGGATATGGCAGCTTTGATAAAATCAAACACACAATTCATTTTTTTTCTTTTTAGCCCAGGGTAGAATATCTGAGATTCTTGCATTTGAAAGGTGCAAGCACCTAATTTGACCTGAAAAAGCAAGTTCAATAAATAGAATTTTGCTGAGCATTCTGTTTCATGGAAGTATTTAAAGATGAATGAAAATGATGTTAAATCTTAGGGCTTCATGCCTCAGGGACTGGGCTTTATCAGGAGTCTGCACTGCTAGGATGTAGCTAGCTAGCTACCTTCTCTGACGCTGGTTTGTCCTGTGGCTTCAAAGTTGTAAATGGATTCAGTGGAATAGTGAGTGAAAACATGGTGATTCTGGGGACAGGAACTACAGTGTCTTGCTCACTACCGCATCCCCAATGGCCAGCACAGTGCCTGATACATCAGAGGTGCTCAATCAGTGTTTGTTAAATGACTAGTGTTGCAGTTACTCTTATTGCAGCTGGAGGGATATTTGGGCACTGATGCTCTCGGTGTCTCTTTCAGGAGGGCTAGAGTCCACGCCTTTGGTCCGGGGTATAAGAGGCCGAAGCATCAGCATGAAGGCGCCCATCCCATCCCGAGCCAAGCCAGGGGCCTTCAAGACCATGCCCCTCCGGTGGTCTTTTGGACACAGGGAGAAGCCACTTGTTGCATCTATTGAGTTGGTGGAGTACTTGGAGTCCAGACGGAGACCTCGATCCACGAGCCAGTCCATCGTGCCGCTGTTGACAGGCGCTGCTGGTGGAGATGAGAAGTCAGTGGTGCTGAGGTCAAATGCCACCCTCTCTGCTAAGAGTGAAGATAGTGGGAGAACCAACGAGAGAGTACTGGCTGGAGTGCCTTGCCCTGCGGACCACCCCAGCCAGTGCGCAGTCCCTGGAATCTCAGATGGTCTAAACCCAGCAAGGAAACTCAAGGAAAATGCAAGACAGGATATCAGGCTTCCTAAGCAATTTGACCTGCCCCTCACAGTCATGCCCTCGATGGAAAGTGAGAAACGAGCCTGGCCGGAGGGCCTGAGGACCACGAACTGGAAGGGAAGTGGCCAGGCTGGGAGCAATAGCAGAGCATCCTCCCCCAAAGAGCCTTCACGTGCTATGGCATTATCTAGAAACAGTGCAGACACTTGCCGAAATCCCTTAGCCAAGGTCAGAGCTAATAAAGAAGGAAGGGACTCCGAGACAGGCAGATTCTCACAGGGGACCCTCACCCTTCTGAGATCTGTGTTTTGGAAGAAGGAGAACAAGAAGAATGACAGGGCTGCTGTGACCCCCCAGGTGTCTCCAGTCTCCCTGGAGAGTGGCAGGCTGAGCCTGGCTGTGGATGAGCAGGCTCGAGGCTCATTCCCTTCCCTGAGGATTCCAGAGAGCCTGGCTAGGGGCCCGGCCAGCCGCATGGAGGGGGCTGTCCGGTCCGCACCCAGCTCTCTCCACCTCCCTCGAAAGGCCAGTAGGCCCACAAGGCCCAGTGCCTTGAGCACATTACAAGGGAGTGTTCTTGGGGAACAGCCTCCTTTTGGCACCTTGCAAAAAGTGAAATACCACACTCTTTCCTTAGGTCGAAAGAAAACATTACCAGAGTCTAGCTTTTGATGGTATATTCCAGTATTGTGTGAAGCTGGCATTCTCTCGACTCTGCACTGAGCAGCTGTAGGCAGCCTGTGCCGAGAATGGGATTTGGGGAAGCTAGTTGTCCTGCGACCCGTGAATTTTTTTTTTTTGTCTTCTGCTCTAGATTTCAAACACCTCATAACCAAATTTACCTACCTG
Organism: Pteropus medius; assembly: GCF_902729225.1. Lineage (NCBI taxonomy): Eukaryota > Metazoa > Chordata > Mammalia > Chiroptera > Pteropodidae > Pteropus > Pteropus medius. The sequence goes on from NW_024352783.1 coordinate 2,096,046, forward strand.
TATTGTTGGCTGCTTTTATACTTACAGAACACTAGGGGGTGCTGTTGGGTCAGCATTTACCATTCAGGGCACAAATGTTTTGTATAAATATTCCAGGACCTGAATCTCTGTACTAAAGAGTGATTGGATATGGGCAAACCTTACAGCATAACAATGTAGGGAAGCCTCGTTAATGCAAATCTCAGTTGCAAATCAAATATTGTTATTGGCTCCTCCTATTTAAAAATTTGTTTTTAAATTTAAATAGTTAACAGGAAAAGCTTCTTTTCCGTGTAATGCTTCTCTGGGATAAAACATTGAATGTGCCAAAAAAGTGGTAGTGACAGTAAGGCAAGACTCTAGGAGAGAGAGATGATTGAGATTTTAAGAGAACATTTAATATATATATATATAAATAATTGCATTAAATATTTTCAGGGTATTTTTAAAAAGGTAACTATTTTGATACTATGAAAAAAATGAAGTTCTTTTTTTTTAAAAAAAAATAAGTATGAGGTCTATGTACAATTTTAATAAAAGCCCATCAGTGAAACATGCAAATGGCTATCTGCATTATTCAAGTTTGGTACGTGATCTTGTTCCTGCTGCGTCAACTTGGCTCAATATTTATATTAGACCGTTGTACCTTGAGTTGTTTCTAAATTTTAAAATTCTTTTAATTAAAATGACTTGCTGTTTTATAAGAAGTAGAAAGTTCCTCAGGTCTTGCTCTCTAAGATCTCTTTCGTACTTATGAGGACCGGAGAGTCTAAGCCTGTCGGACCGTCCTGTTCCTAAGAGCTTTGCATGCGCTTCAGTAGCGGTTCTAACAAATATCCTACCACTTACTGGGAAGCTGCTAGCCTGACCCTAGGCCTGGGGCCTGACATTGAGGTTACTGGTAAGTCTGTACCTAAACAGCCCTTTTTAAAGAAATACATCCTTTGTGATGGGAACCATGTGCTCAAGATGCCTGACTCCAAAAATTCAGTTTTCCTCATTCATATTGCATGACTCATTGGTATGTCTCTGCTACTTTTTTTTTCTTAAAGAGAAAGAATGGGATCCCTTTTTCCCCGTACTGAGAAAGACTGCTTACTTTTGAGCAAGAGTTTTAAGATAGAAAGAACTGAGATAAGAAAGAGGAAGCAGGAAGAAGACCCAGCCACCTGAGCCATCCAGAAGGCATATGTATACCAGTAGAGCTGTGTGTTTGCATTTTAAAAGAAGTCCATGTTCTCTTCCAGTCCTGACTGATGTACGCTCAGGAAGAATGGAAGATGTGGTTGTCTATGCCCTCTTGGGTTATGGGAGTCTAGGAGTCTTCCTGCTTTATTTGGGTCTTTCTCTTCAGTTGACTCTCATTTGTCATATTTAGCTTCCATGCTCTTCCTAAGCACAGCCTCTCTTTCTTTGTCCTCTAAGGGGTTGGGTATAACTCGGATGTGCACCTCCAGGCTTTTCTCCTATAAGGGCTCAACCTTTAGAATACCCTTGGAAATCGTGAGCAGGTCGCAAGTGTTAGCAGTGTTTCCATAATGCTCCATGACTTGGAGCATTTGCTGTAGGCCCTGAACTTGGAGGTTTAGAAAGAGGCAATTATACATACACACTGGTGAATATATCTGCCCTCATGGGTCTTCAACAAGGATGCTTTGAGGCCCCTTGGTAACCCCCTCTCTGAAGTCATTTCTCCCTCTAGAGTAACCTGGTAGGGAAGACTGACCCTGGTAGGGTAAGAATTCTGCCAGAATTGGGGCCTGGTTCCAACCTTGGCCATGCATTTGAGGCTACAGGCATCTGGTCAAGTGATGCCTACAGAGGAGGCATGGAAGAAATGCCTGGATGCTTTTTTTTCCAATCAAAAATATGCCCCTGAGAATTTGTAAATTGAGGAAGGTTAAAAGCCATTGGGTCAGACAGGAGTATAGCCAGTGATTGGGCTAGCTCAGCGTGGCTGAAAGGGCCTCTCAGTCCTCTTCTAGAGGCCCAACTACTCTTCCTGGATCTATCTATCCTTGCTCCTGAGGCATGGTCACTGGTCTGATGATGATAGCTCACTCCTGACTCCCAAAATGTCCCCCAGGTCTGGGGCCCCTTTCTTTTATCCTCCACTCCTGCTCTCTTCCACTAGTGTAAGGAAGCATTTGCAAGGCTAGAATCTTGGGTTCAGAGGTCATATTGGTGTCAGAAGCTCCAAGGACCCACAGGGTCAGAGGAGAAAGACTACCGAGGAGGAGATCTAGCAGTTATTTAATGACAGTTCTGGGAATCACTACGTCTTGCCTTACAGATCAGATCAGCAGGATATCACATGTAGTGATCTGGCACAGCATTGTGTCCTGAGGGATGGTCAGTTAATCAAGCACCTGCTGACCTGATTATGTATCCGAGCTGCAAAGGTAACGTTTAATGGTTGCAGCTAACATTTCTATAGCACTTCCTGTGTGGGTAAGATGCTCTTCTAAACACTTTACAATATTAACTCTTTAGTTCATAATGAGTTATGAGGAAGATAAACAACTCTTCCTCAGTCTATCCTTTATCTCTGTTTTACAGATGAGGAAATTAAGGCACAGAGAGATTAAGTAATTTGCCTAAGGTTACACAGATGGTAAGTAACAGAGTCAGGATTTAAACCTGGCTCTGGTGTTCATGCTCTGAATCACTAGAAATAGTAAGGCTGCCTCTCTGAAGGTATACAAGTAACCCTGTCAGTTGAAACCAAATTGTTTCTGGTATTCTCTGTTTATCAAAATGCAAAAAGATGCATTTGCCAGATCAGTAGTTTCATTTTGAGTGCTAGGAGCTATACTTGTTTATTCCAGCAAGGAGACTAGGTCTGAGAAAGCCCCTGTAATTGGACTCGCTACTTGATTAAGTCTTTGACAGATGCAGTTATTCTCCAAGTCCCATGAACCTTTTGCACCAGATTTGAGAGCTAGTGGATGGGTGATAGGAATCAAGACACACAGAAGGCTTTAAGTCCTTGTGGCCTAATTTCTGATTTTTCCAGGTTTGCAGCTTTGCTTTTGACTGACTTTATTTATTGGGAAGGACTGCTCCAGCGACATCAGATTGATTTACCATAATTTACCCTATAAACATTTGAGGGCCTACTGAATAATAAACACTATTCAGGCTCTGGGAATGTAACAGTGTATAACATAGGCATGGTTCCTGCTTTCAAGCCACTTATATTTAGTTGGAAGAGACAAAGAGCTAGTAAACATAACTAAGGTGATGTCAGGTAGTGGAAGTATTATAAAGTTAGCAAACAGGGTGTGGGATTAACTCCAACATAGCCCCTCCATGGACATGGGAGGCAAAGAGGACTGCTGGGTCAGCAGTCCCAAGGAGGACAATGAACAAAGCGTTCCCTGGGCTGTGCTTGCCCCCAAGGATACTTCCTGTTGCTCCCATGGGCACTATCTGCCCCTTTGGCTATTCCTATGGTCCAGTCCTCCCCAACACAGGTTCCCATCCCTGGGGAAGACCCTTGTTCCCTGGGACGAGGCAATCCCTCTCCCCTCTGCTCGGAAATAAAACAATACCTGCTCTTGGCCGGCTGCCTTTTCCTGCAGCTCCAACTGACCAAGTGCTGAAGCCTAGCTGTACTGGAATAAATGGTGGCCCTCCTGGTGTTTTTTTCTAAGTTCCAGGTGCAGCTTCCTGGCCTGGAGTTTCTGTGATACACAGGGTAATGTGAAACTTGGCCAGGGGAAACCAAAGGGGCATTCCGCTACTTACTGAGTCAAATAGACCATTAAACACTCAGAATGTAGAACTATTCTCAGAAAGGGCCTAGTTTCCACTAAGCCAGCCAAGATATAAAATTGAATTAGAACTCTGTTTATCACCAGGTCACCATACACCGCAAGGCAGCTTGACAAAGGCCGGTGGTGGTTTGAGTTCCTTGGGTTAGTGTTAGCCGAGGCAAATGGCTGCAGTATCTTTTGGGAATGGCTGAGACAGAGGGTTATGGGACAGACATGATATCAGACAGAGCAGGATTTTTCCACAGTGGGACCCAATCATCCTACCATTTAAGGGGTCTGAATTTGTGAACTGACTCAGGTCAGGGAATTGGTTAAAAGTCAAGACTCTTAAATGTAAGTCAGAGTTCTAATTTTCCACAGCTGGAGAATTTTTGGTTATTCCAACTAATTAAGACCTGAGTAGCCTGCCTGATGATTTGTTTACTGGAAAGCCTAAGCCATAGCCAGCATCTTTAACATGTCATACCATCCCTGGAGACCTGATGACATGATTGTCCATTTTACCTTTGATGGCTAATTGACATTACCTGGGCTTGGCCACTTGGGGCTTCTCTCATTATCACCAAAATCAAGGTCTTCATTTGAACAGAAGCCCTATCCAGCAGCATTTCTACTTAAATCAAACACAGCCGTTAAAGATCTGTTGCTTGCTTACGTCACTCATCTGCTACCCAAGGCAAGGTAGAAAAGTTTTGTCTCTGTTGGGGGACACGCAAAGTGGTGGATGGATAGTACACATAGGAAAGAGCCACACCTCTTCTTGTCTCCTGAAGTCTGGATTCCTTCCCTTTTATTGGTATCTTTGAATTTCATTTCTTTATGACAATAATTATGTCTGGGTTGTATTAGCCAGACCAGCAACCTGTCCTTCAGAGTCCAGTTTTCCCCACATGATGAGGAAAGCATTACCAACATCTCCATGGTCATCCTTGAAAGTTATATCCAGGGCTTCAAGCCAGAGGTGATTTTAAACTCGATCTCTCTGGGTGAATCTTAATTTAATGTTTCTTTTAGAAACATAGCTCCCTGTTCCTCAAACTTTATTTTATTTTCTGAGAAGTACGGAAAGTTTCAGAGGGAAAAAAAACTAACACCCTCTTTTGAAAGTAACATTCAAGGTAAACTGGACAAATTTTGAGGCATTTACTATTTATTGCTGGGTTCCTGCAAGCTTGATCAGTCCTTCAAACAATCCCCCTCTCAAAGTTCTACCTGAATAAACAATATAAAAAAGGGTCTCTAATGAAAGTCCTACTCTGAATAAGTTAAGAAGCTGTGTGTAATCACTGCATTAATGGGGGGAACAGGTTACTCACACACACTTCCATATCCTGTTCTCTATGTTGTACAGAAGAGGCTTTCTTTAGATGGACACCAGCCTATGGCAAATTAACCCCACAAAAGAAGCACACCAAAGTGGTCAGAGAAATGCTGGGTGTGAACTGCACTAATTCTTCCATGCCAGCTTTAAAACCAGGCAAGAGAGAATTACAAATAGTCCCCAAGAACAATCCATTTTTGTTTTTCTATAGCTAAATTCTCTAATATCTTCCCTACCTACAGATATATTTTATTATGCCATAGATTAATCTTTCATCTACATGGTCCTTGTGGTCCCTAGGATATCCCCAAAGGCATCCTCAGTTAGTAAAACTTGGTGTGACATCATGATGACACCACAATAGAGCCTGGTGCTATTGTTCCTGAGGCTTTCTGTGTCCACACATTTCCTGCAAAGGAAAACATCAGGATTGAACACGGACATACATGGTGTGGTCAAGGACAAAGACAGAGGCTCTTTGACTTCACAGGATGGAAGATGGAAGTCAAGGGTAATTATATTCCTCAGATTAGGGCACTTCTGTTGCAATTCTTATGTGGAGAACACAAGAATTTGGGAGGGTTGAAGGATGACCTGAGAAAAAAATTCTATGAATGTAGTGAACATGGTCTTAGTACCCTTGGGAGACTGAGGTGGAGCCCCACAGAGCTGAGTTTCATCGGGCATTTTGGGGTGACCTAATCTGGGATTGTGTACACAGATCCTCAGCTCCTTCTGTCTAAACTTTGGGTCTAAAGGGAAGGATTTTTGAGGTCTTGATTGGCATGGGCTTTGGATAACCTCATGCCTGACCTAATGGTATCACTCTAATTCCTCTTGCCACAGGGATTCATCTTGAACTGGAGGCAAGAACCTGGGTAGAGACTGTCATTAAGTAGCTGAATGACTTTAGTGAAGTCGCTTCATCTCTCTGGTCTTCCCTTTCCTCATCTGTAGGTTGATATTGGACCATGTCCCCTCTCAACTCCTCTCCAGACCCAAGTCTTTAGTTATTGAATCACACGGTCATTAAAGGACCAGAGTCTGGAGCTAGATTGCACAGGTTCAAAGCCTTCTCTGTAGCTGTCTAGCTGTCTGAGTTTAGGCAAGTTACTTGAGCTCCTCTGTGCCTTGCTTTTCTTATCTATGAAGTGGGGATAATAATAGGACCCGATTAATAGGATTACTGAGAGTATTAAATGAGTTAATTAGCAGACATTAGTTATCACTATTACTGAGGCTTAGTGACCTGTCCATAGAATATTCGAGTCAGTCAAGTCAGTCATGAATGCTAAAAGTCATTCCAGTTCTTGGAACAGTTGCTTTGGTTTGGGGCTTGTGGATTGGGTATCATAGGGTGACATAAGGTAGATCCTTAGAGGGCTAGGGAGTTGCATTCATAGGAAGCTGGGAAAATACCTTTGTTGACATGCAATTGATTCTAAAGGTTTAAAAGATCTTCTATTTCATGACCTTACGAGAAATGGACCAAAGGTTATCCACTCCATTTTTAGAGATCCTTTAACTTCATCTATACACTGTTCAGACCATTTAGGAGCTGTATTTATTCTTGTCCATGGCTGAACCCAAGTGTCTCCTACCCAGGGCATGTTCTGAACTTACATTTTGACAAGTCAACAAGCAATTCTGTAAAAAATGTTCTCATCATAGTTGACATGAATTATTCAAATACACTGTGAATGGTGGTGGTGTGGTGGCTTGTGTGGAACTGGTCTAGGTGTTTTTAAAGGTCCCTCTGCAACTCTGAGATTCTATCATTTCAGGGCAAAGGAACAAAAACCTGACTCCCTAAAGAAGCTGCATTAATATAAATCCTTTTACATGCATGTCATGGATACTCAGCTCAAACCAGTTTAAGGTCAAAAGTGAGTTTATTAACTCACATAACTGAAAAGTCAAGGTGAAGCATTAACTACAGTCATGGCTGAATTGAGTCTCAAATGACTATATTAGGATTCAGTTTTTCTCTATGTCTTGGCTCTAATTTTTTGTTGACTTCACGTTCAAGCACCTTTCCCTCAGCTCTGTGGTAGCAAAGGAGTTCTAGACATGTATGCTAACCAGTGTTGCTTCTTTTCAAATAATTCTAGCCAGCCTCAGAAATCCCTCTAACAGGCTTTATTTGACTTGAATGACACATTCGTGCCTGGAGCATCACTATGGCAAGGGAGTATAAGAGAGAAAAACCTTTTCTTTCTTCCCTTCTAGGTTCTTTTGCTGGCCTAATAATTAAATTGATACAAAACAGATTAACAGAAGGAAAACAAACTTAATTTCATATGTACAGGAGCTCAAAATATATGATACTCAAAAACGTGACCAAAGCAGGCAACTTTTATACCTTTTAGGTAAAGAAACAATAAATTTGAGAATATTTGACAAGACAAAGGGGGTTTGGGTTAAGAGTAGTAAACCAGTAAAAGAGTAATAAGGTTTATTTTCTATAGCCTTCTTGGCCATAACTTTTCTATCTTTGATGATAAAGATGCCTTTTATCCTCCTGGTACATGGAGAGTAACTTTTACATGAGAGATTTGTCTCCTGCTTTCAGGGGGACAAAGGAGGTTCAGAGTGTTCTTTTTGTACCAGCTGTTTATTAAGAAACTTTAATTCAAAATGATTAATATGGCAAAGTGCTCTATTTTGATGTGGCATATCCTGCTCCCCCTCAGGGACCTGTCACACACTCATTTCTCAGCCCTAGGCCACAAATCCATCTTTGGAACCTGGGGGTACAGTCTGCTCCAGCCAGATTATGAGACTGAGAAGAAAATTCCACTGCCCAGAAAGAAGACATAAGTGCTCTTTCAAGAAGATATAACTGCTCTTTCCAAAATAGCAAATGTCTGCTATTATAGCCACTAGAACTATAATTCTTATTCCATTTAGCATCCACCTGTGCTAACGTTTCTGTTCATTCTCACATCTTACCTTTTTCTTTTTCCCTTCTTCTCTTTCCTTTGCTCATTTATCTAGGACCTTCCATTTTGTCCATTCAGTAGATGAAGAGTCCCAACTGGTATTAAAATATTGAAAACTCCCCCTTTCACGAAGGTACTCTGAGCTATGTCTTTGGTAGTGATGCTTTTTTTCCCCTTACCCTGGATAGTGGCTGCAAATGGAGTAGTAAAAGTGATCGATGGCTTTTTAATAGAAGTTCTAAGGCCATATCCAGGCTTAGCAATTAATTATATAGCTGTGTGGCAAGTAAACTGATGTCTTTGGGCCTTGGTTTGTTCATTGGTGTAACAGGAACTCTGCAGTGGTGTGCTGTGGCTCACTGGCACAGCTCCTGAGAGCCCATTGTTAAATATTCAGGAATTTCATCAGTCATTGGTATGTTCAAATCTGCCATGGTGGAATTATTTACAGCATAGAAATTAGGAAATGATGGTGTGGAGAGAGAAGACCCCTTTCTCCAGCCTCTCTCAGCTCATTCCCAAAAGGAAGAATTACTAATTTGATTCAGCTGGATTCCAAGACACATCTATTAGAGGGCAAATAATTGTGTTTCCAAAATTCCCATGGATCTGTTTGTTTTCTTTAGCTTTCAGCCTCCATAGGCATAGGTTGATCAATGGCAGGCCTAGCCATATGATTATTTCTATTTTTGAAAGGCCTTAGAAAGCAAATTGCTATCACTATCACTGTCATCACCACCAACTAGCACTTGCTGCCACCTTCCAGGACCTGCTAGAAGGGCTTTGCATGAATTAACTTACTTACTCTTTAAACATTCCTATAAATGATATTGTAGTCTCCATTTTTCGAGTGTAGAGACTGAGACAAAGATAGTGTAAATACTTAGTTTGGATCATATTTGACCATTTTTGACCCACTAAAATGGAAGTTTCATGTGGTTCAACCTAACATCTCGACGGAGGTCACCGCCTGGTTGTAGAAGAGCCAGAATCTGCTCTCCACAAAAGCACTCAAACCAAATGACTAACAGATATCACGAAAGGAAAAAAATGAAGAACAATGAATTTCATAATTTACACCGTCTTAAATAGAGATAAAAGTCAGTTAGAAATTTTAAATATATGTTAAATAAGGATTACTGAATCGGAAGTGATATAAACATAGTGAAAAACCTAGTAAGAAATTGAATGTAAATATTTTAAGTGATCTCAACAAAGTTGATACCCCAGAGGTAGACATCCAGGCAAGAAGGCAAAGTGCAAGTCTGGAAGCAGGGAAAACTCCTGTGCTTCTCGCTGTCTTTACTCTCCCTGAGGGTGATCTTTGAGTTTAGTCATTTTAATGTGTGGCTCTTTTCAGTTTGCTTTCAGTGAATAGTCAATGCAACCTCAGCCAGGCTTCCAGATGAGGGAAGGGCTATGAGGCTGTTTCCAGGCTGAAAGGGCCACTTTCAAAGAGTACTTCACTCACCACTCTTGTCAAAACCCTCTATTTTATTTTGTAATTGTTTTTTAATTATATGTGACCATACTATAGTTTTTGTTTTGCTACTTTTTTTTTAATTTGAAATTTTCTCTGTCTGTCTGTCTGTTTGTCTGTCTGTCTATCTATCTATCTATCTATCTATCTATCTATCTAATCTATCTGTCTGTCTGTCTGTCTATCTATCTATCATCTATCTGTTAAATTTGAGTTATAATTGACATATAACATTGTATAAGTTTAGATATACAATGTGTTAATTTGATACATTTATATGTTGCAGTATGATTACCACCTTAGCGCTAGCTAACACCTCTATCACATAATTATTTTCTTTTTTTTTTTTTTTTTTGTGATGGGATGAGTTAGATCTTGTTTCTTAGCAACTCTGAAGTTTATAATACAGTATTGTTGTCTATAGCAACTATGCTGTGCCTTAGATCACTTGGAAGTTTGCACTCATACTTGCTTTCTTTTTTAACTGAAGTTTTTGGAGCTTTTTCCATCTCTAACTATAGGTCTGCCCCATTCTTTTTGAATGCTGCTTATAGCTTATTAATGCAAATATGTCACAACTTAACTTAGGAGCATTTATATTTTTTTTAAGATTTTGCTATTAAAAGCAATGATGCCTGAAAATGAAATGATATCCTGAATGATATCATAAATCAGTATAACAAGTAGTTTGTTTCTATATATTACTTGTTATACTGATTTATGTTCTGATGTGAAGGAATTTGCATACTTTTTTAATGGAGAAAAAGAGTAGTTAGTGGTAGAGCATTAAGAGAGCTTCTTTGGTTTGTGGCCTGCCTTTCCTTAGGTGATGACTATTGAAATGTGTTATTAGCCTTATATTTTTTCCTAATTTTTGCCATTGGTGAATCACTCGAGCTAGATATCAATGATACGCTTTTTAGAATGGCATACTTCTGCTTGAGTGTTACTTTCCCATTCTCCCATGTGCTGTTCCATCGGACCACTGTATCCTACAGTAGATATTCTTTACAACTGCCTCTGAAAGGTGACCCCATCTCTTCATTTTACTTTTAGGAGATGAAGACAATGGGCGCGACACCTCAAACAGAAGTACCTACATGGACCCGGAGGAAGACCTCAGACCCTCAGCTTCCTCTGTAATAGGGTGAGACGCCTTCTGAGGAAGCTTTTATAAAAGAAGTGAAGCATTACTTTGAGATTCTTCTGAAGATAAAGAAAGCTCAGAGTAAAGTTTTTCTTTTAGGTACAGGGAAGAGGATCGTGCTGTGAGAAAAAAGAACCAGAGTTTAGAGATAGCACTGAGGGGACTGAGAAACATCCCAGGAGAGGTTGAACCAAAGACTTGACAGGTCTGAGTTCTAGTCCCAGTCATTGCACTGACTGCAATGATTTTAAGCACGTCACCTCGTTGGGTTTATTTTGATTATATGCAAAATGCAGAAAGAGACTCCTGAAACTCTAAGGGTCTCTCCAGCTCTGATAATTCTTTGACTGCATTAGATCAATAGTGATTCCAGAGCTGGACTTTCTGGAGGAAATGACCAGATTCATTATTTAGTAGATGCATGATTAGGACAAATTCCAAATTGTAATGAGGCTGAAGGGATTCAGAACTAGCCTCCCTAAGATGTGCTACTTTGACATGTGAATTTTTGGAGCTGAAAGCCATTGAGACCCTGTGGGTGCAAGAGAAACTTTTACTCCTTCCTTAAAGAATTTAAATTTGGGGCCTTGCTCATAACAGAGTTCTTATCAGAGATAACTTTTTATGACTTATGTATATGGTGAGGCAAACATATAACTACTGAGCATCTGCTTTTCTTATCATCCTGCAGATGACATTCTTCCCCTCTGAAGCTTTAAAGCATTGTACTTCATCTTTAGCTCAGAATGTCATATATACATATATAACTTTTGGTCTCTGAGTCTCTCATGTATGTGGGAGTCTCTGACTCTAATGTATATGGGATTTCCATATGTACATATACCATTAAATTGGGTTATTTTCTCTTGTTATTTCTCATGTCAATTTGATTATCAGACAATTTAATTACTACCCTAGAAGGGTAAAGTAAAATTTCTTTCCTCCCACAGGGTCGATAATAGAGCATACTTCACTGAGTTATTATGAGGATTATGCTCATTTGAAATATTCATAATAGTTTCTAGCACATAAAAATGCTCCATAAATTTTCATTTTTATTATGTCTATTACCTTCTCATGGAGGAGAGATGTTTAAATCCTAAAGGAAGACTTAGAAATAATGTGGAACAAAGGCAAATGTTTCTTCTGGGAAAAAAGTCACTTTGGCATGTGAATTATTTTGAACTGAAAGCAATCGAGAAAATTTGGAGAAAATTCTCTTATAGTGAAGAGCACCTAGAAAGTACTTAATTTTCTCTTAAAATTGTGAGAGATCTCCTATTCAGCTATGATATATTTCCCCCATCAGGACTCTGGCTCTCCAAAGAGAAAAGAAGACCACTCCTCAACTTACTACCATCTATGTGGAGGCTATATTTTCTGCCAGGTCCCAGAGTGGCAAAGAGAAAGGTGGGACCATTTTCTTTTTACTTCTTTTCTTGGTCCTTGAACTTGTTGTCCAGTGTATAGTGAGAGTTCAGTCAGGAGACAGAAACCAGGAATTTGAACAAGTTTAATATAAAGAGATATACTCTATGAACTATAGCATGACTGCAGTATTGAGGAAGTGGCTCGTAAAAGTAAAGAGAACTCTAAAGAAAATAGAAGTAGGAGATAGAAGAAGCAGTCTCTATCTCTAGGACTGAGATAGAACATTTAAAGAAGAGCCTCCATCCTCTAGGACTGAGATGCTGACCTGAGAACCCAGCACAGATCTGGCTCACGGAATGGTAGAGGTGCTGTGTGGTGTTACCTTGGCAACATTTGCTAAAAATTTCCCTCTCGGGTATTGGGCAAAGCTGTTCATAGAAGGTGTCTTCTAGGAGGCACTCTAAAATATACCCCAAAGCGGGTACTAAGGAAGCTTCTGGATGTTGGGTGCTGCTGGATGCTATGCATTGCAGGAGCTGGGCACTGGGAAATCCACCTGCACTGCAGGAGCTGGAAACTGGGAAAGCCAAGCGCATACAACAGGAGACTGCTGAGAGAAGCACCCAGAACTAGGACAAAAACCTCTTTCTGCAACATTTCTCCAGTGCTCTCTATGACAAAGCTTAGTATCATATCAGCTGGAAAGAGGAAAAATATTTATAGGTCCAGATCCATTTTCACAGGGCAGACAGTGAATTAAGCATGAATTAGAAAGTACCAACTGATACAAATAGATTTTTTCTATTCCCATTTTATATATGAATAGGCTACCTCATCATGGGTCTCACCTTTATGTAGGATGCTCAAGTTCTATGCCCTTCCCACAACCTTCCAGAGGTATAGGAAGATCTCCTATAGCATAAAACACCAACCATTTTTTAGTTCTAAAACTCCTTTGAGTTGTTTAGTTCCTGCTCACTTCTGATTTTGAATTTATCTCTATACTGGAACCTATGAAGAATACTTTCTTAATTTTTAACTATTTGAATATAATAATATCTTATAACTTTTACTGTTTTATTTTATGTCTGAAATCAGGAGGAGAAGTTCTTTATCTCAATTCAGTCTGCCATGTTAACTGGAAGTCGACCCAGAAGTATTAGGCACTACAGAAAAATAAACATATAAACAGAGCTGAGGAAAGGATATTTTAAACTTTAATTTACAAAAATTTTTGTAAATACAAAAACAGATAGGATCATTTCTCAGCATTCTATTGTAGGCCAGATAAATTTATAGTCTGAATGGGCCTAGAGATTTCTTAAACAAGTGGCTATCCAAATTGTTTTTGCAAAAAGGGGGGAAAAACCCTTACATTGTCTATAAACTCTTTATTGTTTTTCATTAACCATTTCTTCAATTATAACTAATGTAAGATGACCACGGTAAAAATTTTTAAGTAGTGCAGAAGAGGAAAATAGACCTCTTAACATTTTCCTTCAAAATTTTAAATATGCAAAATGGTTGAAAAAATAAATGTATGTAATGAACATTATATATCCCCCACCTAGATTGATTAATCGATAACATATTGCCAGTTTGCTTTATTTCTCTCTGTAGTCATATACATATATGCAAACACACTTTTAAATAGGAAAGTAGAAGGCTCTTTGGAGTGAGAGATGTCTCCAGATCTTTCCTCTTGAAACAACAATAAGCTGAACATCTAAAACTCAACAAAAAACACCCAAACTGCACACCAGCACGTCTGAGTGTGGGATCTGCACATAAGAGCTACCACAGGTCAGAACCCCGGGTGTCCGGCAGTGGCTTGGGAGAAATAAAGAAGCTGCCTGCAGGAGGAGGGGAGAGGGGAGAAAGAGTGGTGAGTTCCCTGAACAGCCCTGCCTGGGAGTGCTGTGATCTTCACGCGGCCAGCAGCAGGGCCAAGTCATCAGGGTAGAAGGCAGAGAAGCGGCTGGCAGAGAAACAACAGTTGATTTTTACTGGTCATGGTTGCAAAATTGAGGCTGAGCCACAGCTCCCAATCCCTAATCCAGAAGGCTCCTCCCCCCATACCCTCCGAGACCGATCACCGCAGAGCCCTAGGGGAATCTGAGCAAATGCTACTGAAACAGCTGCTAACACTGAAAGGGACTGAAACTGAGGGTAGCGTGTGTGATTAAATATCTATCAGAGAATAAAAAGACATTTTTAAAGCTTTATATAAAGCAGGGATCCAAGAAGCTTAGACACCACCTACTGAAAACCAAAAGAAAAGCACCTTCTTTGCAGCAGGCTAAAGAGAGACCTTTATATAATAAATCTTCTTTCTGGAAAAACAGCAGAATACACTTCCATTAATGCCCAGGCGGAGAAATAGCCCATTAAACACCATGAACAACCAAGGCGACAAGGCATCTTAGAAAGAAAGAGAAAAATCTCCAGAAAATAAGCTTACAGACCTAGAAATATGTGATTTAAATGACAGAGAATTCAGGATGATACTTCTGAAAAAACTCAATGAGATAGAAAACAAATCATATCAACAATTTCAGGAATTGCAAAAACAGCTAGATGAGCAGAGCAAGGAGATTAAAACCCTCAAGAACAGAATGGATATTCTGGAGATAAAAAAGACATTGCAAGAGTTGAGAAATGAAATAGCAAGCTTGGGAAATAGAGTTGACCAAATGGAGAAAAGGATCAGTGATACCAAAGACAGAAATCTAGGAATAAATCAGAAGGAAGAAGACAGAAACCGAAGAATGAAAAATAATAAACGAGAAATTCAAGAACTAGCTGATACCATCAGGAGAGGGGAAACATAAGAATAATGGACATTATTGAAGACAAGGAAAAGGAACAAGGACTAGAAAGCATTTTCAGACAAATAGTTGACAAGAATTTCCCAAATCTAAGGAATGAACTGGAGCTTGGAATTCAAGATGTCAACAGAACACTCAATTATCTCAACCTAAAATAGCCTTCACCAAGACACATTATTTTAAAGTTACCAAAAATCAACAACAAAGATGGAATTCTTAAGGCAGCCAGAGAGATGAAAATGGTAACATATAAAGGTAAACCCATTAGATTATCATCGGACTTCTCAGCGCAAACCTTACAAGCCAGAAAGGAATGGAATCAAATATTTAAACTATTAAGTGAAAGGAACTACCAGCCTAGAATAATGTATCCAGCTAAGCTCTCCTTTAGATATGACCGAGAAATTAAGACCTTTCCAGACATACAAAAATTGAGGGAATCTGGAAATATTGAAAGGGGTCAGCTCACCTAAAACAAAACAATAACAACAACAAAAATACATAATTAGGAGTAAAGTGACTATCCGGCAAATAGAAGCAGACGAGTGCAACCTTTACTAAGAACAGGGCATTATAGCTTAAATAATAAGAAGTGAATTGTTATAACAAGATAATAATGAACGTTCAGCATACATAGGGACAAATTGAGACAATGACTAAAAAGCAAAGGATTCAAAGATCCAAATTTGCAAAGGGGAATGGAGATAAGACATGCACAGAAGAAAATGCATGACTATATATATATATATATATATATATATATATATATATATATATATATATATATATATATATAAAACACTATCCTTTTCATATTCGTAATGGTAACCACTCCAAATGGTAACTAACCAAAGATTCAGAACTGAAGTATAAAACATAAAACAAGAAGTACCAGAAGCAAAACCCACAAAAGCCAACCAAAATAAAGAAAACAGAAACACAAGGACAAGGAAGCAATGGAAACACCGAGCTACCAGAAAGCAAAAGATAAAATGGCTATAAGAAGACCTCACATTTCAATAATCACCCGAAATGTAAATGGACTGAACTTACCAATCACAAGGCACAGAGTTGCAGAATAGATCAAAAAACAAAGCCCAACCATATGCTGCCTCCAGGAGACACATCTCAGCTCCAAAGACAAATATAGACTCAAAGTGAAAGGGTCAAAAATGATATTTCAAGCAAATGGCATTCAGAGAAAAGCGGCCATAGAGTACTAATATCAGATGAAGTAGACTTCAAAATAAAAAAGGTAAAGAAAGATACTGAGGGACACTTCATAATGATAAAGGGAATCATGCACCAAGAAGACATAACACTTATTAATATCTATGCTCCCAATCAGGAAGCTTTGAAATATGTAAAACTAACAGAATTAAAGAGAGAAACAGACCAAAACACTATCGTAGTAGGTGACCTAAATACCCCACTGTTGGATATGGACAGATCATCCGAACAGAAAATCAATAAGGAAATAACATCCTTAAATGACATATTAGATCAACTGGACATAATTGGCATTTACAGAGCCTTCCATCCCAAAACAGTTGCTTATGCATTCTTCTCTAGTGCACATGGAACATTCTCAAGGATTGACCACATACTGGGATACAGAAATAGTCTCAACAAATATGAGGGTTGAAATCATTCCAATCGTGTTCTCTGATCATAATACTTTGAAATTAGAGATCAACTGCAAAAAGAAAGCAGAACCACAAATACATGGAGATTAAACAACATACTATTGAAAAATAACTGGATCAGAGAAGAAATAAAAAGAGAGATCAAGAGATACATAGAAACGAATGATAATGATAGTATAACATATCAAAATTTTGGGACATGGCAAAAGTGGTCATGAGAAAGTTCCTATCATTACAGGCCTATGTCCAAAAGCAAGAACAAGCTCAAGTAAACAACCTAACTCTTCATCTTAAAAAACTAGAAAAAGAAAACAAGTGAGGCCTAAAGTCAGCAGAAGGAAAGAAATAATCAAAATTAGAACACAGATAAATAAAATTGAAAACAAACAAAAAAAATATAAAAAATAAATACAACAAAGAGCTGATTCTTTGAGAAAGTTAATAAAATTGAGAAACCTCTGGCTAGATTCACTAAAGAAAAAAGAGAAAGGACACAAATACACAAAATCAGGGATGAAAGAGGGGAAATTACGACTGATATTGCAGAAATACAAAGGATCGTACAAGAATACTACAAAAAAGTATATAACACCAAATTTAATAACCTAGAAGAAATGGACCAGAACTTAGAAAAATACCTTTCTAAACTGAATCAAGAACTAGAAAATCCAAATAGACCGATCAACAGTATGGAAATTGAAACAATCATCAAAAACCTACCAAAAAGTAAAAATCCAGGACCAGATGGCTTTACCAGTGAATTCTACCAAACATTCAAAGAAGATTTAATACCTATTCCCCTCAAACTCTTCCAACAAATTGAAGAGGAGGCAATACTTCCCAACTCATTTTATGAGGTCAATATTACCCTGATACCAAAACCTGGTAAAAATAACACAAAAAAAGAAAACTACAGACCAGTATCTCTCATGAACACAGATGCAAAAATCCTAAATAAGATACTAGCGAATCGAATATAGCAGCATATTAAAAAGATTATACACCACGATCAAGTGGGCTTCATCCCAGAGGCACAGGGATGGTTCAACATATGTAAATCGATTAACGTGATATACTATATAAACAAATTAAAAAATAAGAATCCATAGATGCAGAAAAAGCGTTTGACAAGATACAGCGTCCATTTATGATCAACAACAAGCACTTAACAAAATTGATATAGAAGGAAAGTACCTTCACATAATAAAGCCCATATGTGACAAACTCTCAGCCAACATTATACTTAATGATAAAAAACTAAAAACCTTCCCTCTAAGAGCAGAAACAAGGCAAGGCTGTCCACTATCACCACTCTTATTCAATATAATATTGGAGGTCCTACTGAGTGCAATCAGACAAGAGAAAGATATAAAAGGCATCTGAATAGGAAATGAAGAAGTCCAACTGTCGCTATTTGTAAATGACATGATTCTCTAGAAAACCCTAAAGACTCCACAAGAATACTACTAGAAACAATAAGCAAATACAGTAAAGTCTCTGGATACAAAATCAACGTTTAACAATTCATAGCTTTCCTATACTCTAATAATGAAGTGTCAGAGAAAGAAATGGAAAAAATAATTCCTTTTGCAATTGTAACAAAAAGAATAAAATACCTAGGAATAAATTTAGTGAAACAAGTGAAGGACCTATATAATGAAAACTACAAGACCCTATTAAAAGAAATCGAAGAAGATACAAAAAAATGAAAAGATATTCTGTGTTCTTGGATTGGAAGAATCAACATATTTAAAATGACCATATTACCTGAAGCATTATACAAATTTAATGCAATCCCCATCAAAATCTCATTGACATTTTTTAAAGAAATAGAACAAAACATCATCAGATTTGTATGAAAGTGCAAAAGACCCTGAATTGCCAAAGCCATTCTGAGAAAGAAGAACAAGGCTGGAGGCATCACTATGCCCGACTTCAAATTATACTACAAAGCAATAGTAATCAAAACAGCATGGTACTGGCAGAAAAACAGACACATGGACCAGTGGAACAGAATCGAGAGTCCTGAAATAATCCCATATTTATATGGGTAAATAATTTTTGACAAAAACAAAAACAAAAACATGCAGTGAAGAAAGGAAAGCCTCTTCAATAAATGGTGCTGGGAAAACTGGACAGCCACCTGCAAAAGAATGAAACTAGACTGTTGTCTATCACCACATGCCAAAATTAACTCAAAATGGATTAAGGACGTGAATATAAGATCTGAAACAATAAAAGGCATAGAAGAAAACATAGGAACTAAACTCAAAGACCTTAGACTTAAAGAAGATTTTATGAATTTGACCTCAAAGGCAAGAGAAGTAAAAGCTAAAATAAATGAATGGGACTACATCAAACTGAGAAGCTTCTGCTCAGTGAAAGAAGTCATCAACAAGGTAAAGAGAGAACCATCTGAATGGGAAAATGTATTTGCAAGAAAAACCCCGATAAGGGCCTAATATCCAAAATATACAACTCATATGACTCAATAACAACAAAGAAACAAATGATCCAGTCAAAAAATAGGCAGAAGACCTGAACAGACACTTTTCTCCCTAGAGGGCATACAAATGGCCAACAAATATATGAAAAGATGCTCAACATCACTAGCTATTAGGGAAATGCAAATCAAAACCACAATGAGATACCATCTCACACCTGTTAGAATGGCTATAATCAACAGGACAAGTAATAATGAGTGCTGGAGAGGATGCGAAGAAAAAAGAACCCTCATATACTGCTGGTGATACTGCAAATTGGTGCAGCCACTATGGAAAACAGTATGGAGGTTCCTCAAAAAACTAAGAAATGATCTACCATATGATCCAGCAATCCCTCTACTGGATATTTACCCCAAAGACTTGAAAACCCATATCCGAAAAGATATTCGCACACTAATGTTCATAGCAGCATTATTTACAGTGGCCAGGACATGGAAGCAACCGAATTGTCCTACAATAGATGTTTGGATAAAGAAGCTGTGGTACATATATACAATGGAATATTACCCAGCCATAAGAAGAGATGAAATACTGCCATTTGCAACGACATGGATGGACCTCGAGATAATCATGCTAAGCAAAATAAGCCAGACAGAAAAAGTTGAAAATCACATGATATCACTTATATGTGGGATATAAACCTAAAAGCAACAAATGAACAGGACAAACAGAGACTCATGGACATGGACTATAGACTAGTGGTTACCAGAGGGTAGGGAGTTGGGGAGAAGGGGAGAGGTAGATGGGGTAAAGGGGATCAAATTTAGGGGAGTAAGGGAAGGGTGAAGTGGGTAAAGGGGATTGAATACATGATAGCTGAAAGAAACTAGACTTTGGGTGGTAAACACACAATAGAATATACAGATGTCAAATTATAATGTACACCTGAACAATATATAATTATATTAACCATTGTTACCCCAATAAACTTAATTTAAAAAATTAAATTAAAAAAGGGTGAAAACATATTAAAAAAAGTAAATTGTAAACATCATGATACTCAACTCCTAAATACTTTTAAAACTCCTAAAAAATAAGAATCTACTCCTACATAACCATAATATCATTATTATACCTAAAATTAATAATTTTTAGTATCCAGTTTATATTTAAACATACACAACTTTTTCCATTAATGTCTTTTGTAGTTTTTTTTAAATAAAAAAATCTAGATCCAATTTAGATTCATGAACTTTTTGAAAAGTCCACGATAGTTATATTGTAGAATGTTCCATATTCTTAATTTGTCTGGTTGTTCAGTCTTAGTACTGTTTAATTTATTTCACTATTCTCTTGTGTTTCCTGCAAACTGAAAGTTTGAAATAGAACTTTAAAACAACATTTCGAACATATATTTAGAAAATCACCTCATAGAAAACTACAAATACACATACAAATTCAGCAAGGTGCACACATACATGGGGTAGGGGAGTTGGAAGAGAGAGAAAGAGAGAAAGAGAGAGGGAGAGAAAGAGAGCTTTATAAGCCGACCACTCCTTTTAGGGGATTCCTAATTGATCTCAGTATGTTGAAAATCTTCATAGGCATAAAAGCAACAGAAAAATTCACGAAGATAGATGTGACCACATGCAAATTATACAACCCCATACACAAAATAAAAAAATGAAATTAAAAAAATCAAAGACAAACAGATATTTCAAACAAATATCAGTGTCCATTAGGATTTTTTTCCTGCAAGCAACATTACTGCAAAAACATTTCTTATCTCACACGCAAGTATTCTGGAGGTGGGTGGAGATTCCTGGACGGTACTATCTAGGCTGCAGTTCTGTTTCTCTGTTTCTCTGTGGTTCTTTGATTCCGCTTTGCTCAGTGAGTTCTTGTCTTCAGCCTGGCTTCCCTCATAGTTGCCAGATGGAAGCTCAAGGCAATTTGGAGTGACATGCTTCTTTGCTCATATCCAGCAGAAGAAAAGAAACCTCTTGCTTAGCCATAAGCATATAAGTTTTTCTCTCTGGTTAGACTGAAGCAACTCAGCTCATGTGCCCACCCCAGGACCAAGGGCATCCTCCAGGAGAAGACCACGTACTGCTTTAGTCCTGAATTCTTGGCTTGTCATAAGCCCAGACATTAGATCTCTAGACTCCAAGATTCAAGAAAGTAGGGTCTTATCCAAAGAGCTGAGGGGATGAGATCAGCCTCAGTAAGTCAAATGGTGAAGGGTGGGGTAGACACCTTTACAAATCAGGATTCTGTTAGGAAATTCAAAGGGAAAGTGCCTGTTGGGGGAAGCAAATCAACATCACTTGTCATCTTGTACGACTTTGATAATCATAAAAGAACAATAAACACCATTAAAAACAAAAGAGAAGGAGCACTAAACTTGAAGTTACACCAACAGGGAGCAGGAGCCCGCATTTTGAAGGCATCCCCCTTAACCTCATCTCCCACCTCACTTCTCCTCCATGTTCTCCTCTCCACTTCCCAAACATGGGAGGCTCTCTTGGCCTTTCTCTCTTCCTGGAACATACTTCACCTCTTCCCCTTGCAAATGTACACACATCCTTCAAACCTCCACTCTTTAGTCACCTCACCTGAGGAGCCCTCCTGACTGCCTGTGGGAAGCAGAGCCTCCTTTTTGTGTGCCTATGGAGCACTACCCATAGTGTCCGAATCTCCTAGGAAAACTTTTAGAGCCTTAACAATGCTACATATCCAAGGGTTCACACAGTGCTCAGTCAGTTTAGTTGACTGAATGACTTAAATCAAGCCTAGTGCTTTATAGAAAAGGAACAGAAAAAAATTTAAAGCCTAGACACTCCTTACCCTCGCCTCTCCTGGTGGGAGAGATCCAGCAATATTATCTGCTCAAGATTGCTCCCTGTTGTGCTCTTGGACACACTCAAACTTCTTTGCTGGAGCTGCATCTGAGTCAATCCCAGGTGGCCTGTGATGGGCTGGCAGGTAGTGACAGGGCCTCCCCCTCCCATCCTGCAAAGTCCAGCAGGGCCACTGCTTGGGATCTGGAGAGGCTCAGTGGCCTCCACAGGCCCAGGTCATAGAATCATTTTTTGTTTGTTTGTTTGTTTTGCTTTCCAGGAAATGAGGACGACTCTACGGAAAACTGGAGGACTGAATCACACTCAGGGCCAAGCTCTCTGCTGCCTTCCGCTGAACTGTAAGGAGGCACAGAGATTGAGACTTATGGACTACTCTGAAGAATTCAGAACCATGTTAAGGGCAATGAAAACCTTTCTACAGTCTGGGATATCCCAAACCAAGCCGGTTCTCAGCCTTAAAGAAGTGTCTTGGAAAAGGCACATGGTTTATAGGGGAGAGATTCTCTACATACTGGAGAGAACTTAGAACAGTGTTTTTATAATTAAGTGGTGGTGGTGGGGGGAGAGGACTATATAATTTGAGAAAGCATATTCAATATTTTAGTTATATTTGCAAATGGGAACAAATGCTTGCAAGCTAGGGAAAATGCACCAATTCTCAACCAGGAACACTTCCCCACAAATATCTGGATTAGATTTTTGTGATGCCTAATTAGATTAGGTTAAAATGAATTATACTAGAGGAAAAGGTAAGACTTTCATGTTTATGTAAAGTGAATGTTGGTGTTAAAATGTTAGGAAAATTGATTTAGGGACTAAAGTTCTGCCCTCTCTATACCATCAAGAGTATGAAGAGCCCTTGAGATTAGAGCCCTGACCTTGGGAGGTGCTCAGTGGTCTAGCTATCTCCTAGCGCCTGTTGAATGCATATTTTAGTTTGTAAGTGAGAAGGCTCTTTTATCTAGGTGTAATTTCTTTTTCCTGCAACAGGACCCATGATGTCAGAGAATGTGGGAAGACTCATGAGGGGGGAAGCTGTGGCTTGATTGTGGTGTCCCCAAGAACCCTGATTCCCAGAGTCACTGTGGTGAGGAAGTCGTCAACAAAGCAGAGGACTACCCCAGGCTGTGCGGAGCCCACAGCCACGCCTCCTCCTGTCCCTGAAGATGCTGACCTCTCTCCTGGGCCCCAGAGGGCCAGAGGGAAAGGTTAGGGCTGTGTCTTTCCTCTCCTGCCACCCTTCTGAGCCCCGAGTATGGTGCAAGGAGATAGTTAGGGCCATGTATTAGGCTGAATAATGCCCCTTCCCTCCTGAAGATTCCATGTCCTAATCCTTGGAACCTGAGAATATGCTACCTTATATGGCAAAAAGAATCTTGCAGATGCGAATTATCAAAAGATAGTAAGATGGGAGATCATTCTGGCTGATGTGCATGGGCCCGCTGCAGGCACAGGGGTCTTTAGAAGAGGGAGGCAGGAGGATCTGAGTCAGAGAGAGAAGACGACATGACAACAGAAGCAGAGGTTGCAGTGATAGATTTTCAGGGGATGACTAGCAGTCTGCTGCAGTAGCCACAACATGGAACTGAGCAGACTTTCCAAATACTGTCGTTTTTTTAATTAAAAGCATTGTTTCTGATTTTTAAATGTTGGAAACAGGTAAGTTGAAATCCTGTATTGAAATACTATATGGCCTTAAGTTTCTCAGTAAGTATTTTACACAATTTTGTTTATTTTTTGGACTTGAGATACTCCTCGCTATGTGTGTGAGTGTGTGTGTGTATGTGTGTGTGTGTAAGAGAGAGAGAGTGATAGGATCTATCTATCTATCTATCTATCTATCTATCTATCTATCTATCTATGAGAGTATATACATATGTAGATACATACTGTATATCTATTTCTATCTCAATATCTCTATATCTATATATTAAAAAAAGATATATATAGTGTATAGTACATAGAAATATGTCTAGAAAGATAGATAGATGATATATAGATGTTTTTTACAACATACACACATTTCAGGGACTCCATATTTTGAAGGCCCTCGAATGAGGTATTTAAGTTTGATTTTACAAAGAATCAGGGACTTTGAAAAAAAGTGTGACATGAAAAAAGTTATTTAGGAAATATACTCAGGACCAGTTAGGAGATGGATGTAATAATTCAGGTGTGAAATGATGAAGGACTATGGCTGGCTAGTGGTAGATAGAGAAAAAAGAGTTGTTTCTAGAACATTCTAGAAATTGATTTGGAAGTAGCAATGAAAGAGAAGGGGGGAGAGTCATAAAGGGATCTGAGATTTTAGTAAAGAGTTTTCAATGGGTTTCCTTGATTTATTCCCATTATGACTGATCCTGGGTTTCAGTAAAACTTAAAATTGTTCTTGGAAATTGAGGCTAAGAAGCTTTGAGCATTCACTATAGAAATACCACTCTAAGTAAATTGCCTTAATAAAGTTAGCCCAGTATAAGTTTGGTGATATTTTCTGTTTGTTTGCTTGTTTGTTTTCCAGAAAGTGGATCTAGCAGAAGGACTCTAGCAGAATCAAGGTAAGATATGGGAGATTGCATTGGGCAGCAAAGAACATAAAAAATAAACTTATTTTTTCTCTTGGAATAAAAATAATAAATTTATGGAAAATCGAGAAACTACAGAAAAGCATAAAGATGGGAAAACTAACTTAATTGTTTATTTTTTGACATAAATGCCAGTTTCTAATGTTATTTTTCCTTATTATTTATCAATGTTTTCAGAGTTTTTGGCTATTTAGCCATGAAGTTATTACTTTAAAATTTTTTCATTATAAATCAATAGTTTTTTGATGAAATAATAAATGCTTATTGCCTGCCATATGCAAAGTACAGAGATATCTGCAGTAGACATGTTGTGAAAAGAATATTAAAATATTACACTATGATTATGATTTTTCCATTATTTTCATGTTTTATATATTTCAAAACTAAATATTATTAGATGCTTAAATTATCTATCTTATTTGAATTCTGTCACTATAAAATGCCTTTTTCTTGAATTTTATTTACTATTAATATTTCTACGTGTGTTCTTTTTGTTAGCATTTGCCAAGTATATCTTTCAGTATCTCATTTTTAAGGGATGTGTCTTTTATAAATACTACACAGCTGAATCTTTTCTTAAATCCAAATCAGAGAGTCTCTGTCTTTAGTTGAGAAATTTAATCCTGTCTCATTTATTGTGATATTGATACATTTGGATTTACAATTTGTTTTTGTCGAAGTCATTAAATTTTATTTATTTTTTACTAATAGTTTTGAAATTGACATCTTATTTATATTCTAGAGTTTACTTTAAAATGTTAAGGTCATATTGCATTTTTAATATTTTTAATAGGTAGATTTAACCAGTACAAGGCAGAAATCTCAACATACTTCACTCCTCCTTTTAGGTCATTCTAGCTATTCTTGGACCTTTCTAATTCTATATACATTTTTGAATTAATCAATTTGTGTACACACAGACACAAACTCTTGCTAGGATGTTAATTAAAATTTAATTTAATCTATAGATTAGTTTGGGGAGAGTTGACATCATTATAATACTGAGTCTTCTAATCCATAACCATAGTATATGCTTTCAATTACGTTAATTGGGATTTAATTTAATCTATGGATTGGTTTGGAAAGAGTTGACATCACCAGTCTTCCAATCTATAACCATGTATCTGTTTCCAATTAGTCTTTAAAAATTTCTCTTAATAAGGTTTGTAGTTTCTAGTGTAGCGGTCTTCCTTATATTTTCTTATATATATTTCTAGATATTTGATGTTTGATGGAACATCTAGAATCACTTATCCTTCAGAGTTTGTTTTCCAATATTGCATTTGCCCTTTTATGTTTATCATCGTTTTCTGAAACTTCAATTAGATGTATGTTGGAACTCATTCCATGTCTCTTAACCTCTCTTTTGTGTTTTCCATCTCTTTGCCTCTCTAGGCTATGTTCTGGATTATTTCTTATGATCCATCTTCTAATCTGCTAATTGTCTTTAGTTATGTAAAATTTTCTGTTTCAACCTATTAAAGGTTTTTTCATTGTTGTTATTTTATTTTACAATTAGAAGTTTTTGTTTTTCAATTCTTATAGTCACTTAAAGTTTATTGTTCAATGAAAATATCATTAGGCTTATCTTTTACTTTTAAAAAACATACTAAACATAGTATGTCGCTTCCTGGTTTGTGTTTCCACTGTCCATTTTCTATTGTTTCTCACTTATCATGACTTGTCTTTGTTTTATTGTGTGCTTAGTTATTTTTGATTGTGAACTTGTCATTTTCCTAAGGCTATATATATTTTTGGAGAAATTATTTGAGATCTAGGATGAAGGTGAGTTTCTCAAAAGAGTATTTGCATCTCCAGGAACTTAGGAACATTAGTATCCCAGGACTTCTTCAAACTAATTCATAGCTTCAGAGTTTCTGGATCACCTAAGTGATATAAATTTGTGTTACAAATTCATACAAGGACATACCTATGGTTATAACTTGTCAGGTATGGCACCTGCCCTGTGTCGAGTCAACTTTCCTTGCATTTCTGTGAAGTTGGAAGGAGGATGATAAACATACTTCCATTTTACCCTGACACTGAAGGCATATATATTTTGGGTATATGCCTTCTAGCTTTCAGCTTTATGAGTGAATTAGTTAGATTTTGTTATGGTAACAAATAGCCCCCATACCTTAAAACTTATAACAGTAAGCATTTATTTTTTGCTCATGGGTCTACAGGTCAGCTAAATCAGGGGTTGGCTGGGCATGATCAAAGCAAATCGCTTGGCCAAACCCCAAATCAGCAGGGCAGAGTTTGACCCACTTCATTTACTGTATGGCATTCCAAAGTTACATGGCAAAGAGTATGGATATATAATCATATTATAAGGAGAAAGTTAAGAGTTATGGATAATAATCCAGTCTATCACAATTTAACTGCCTATTTGTGAGGTTCCTGGGGTTTATTCTTAGTCTTCTGTGCCCCACAAAGTCATGGTTTCCTAGGATTAGCAGATGTTCTCAGGCAAAAGCAGCTTCAATGCTTTTGCTTTAGTTACTTCTTTGAGTTTTTCTTTTTGCTTAAACATACTGGTACCAACTCAGCTACCTCAAAAGAAAAATGTTGGGTTTCTTTTTTCACCTTGAAAGTTTTAGCTGAAGTCCTAAAATTGGCATTGATTGTCCCAAGGCAGTTCCTATGACTGTCTTTGAACATTCTGACCAGGAGTAATATGCTGATATGCTAGGTCTGGGTGATAGGTTCACTGCTGGATTCAGAGGCAGTATCAGTCACATGCAGACAATATGACTGAGAGTAGAAAAAAGGTGATTCTCAAAGAAAAATGAGAAGGAAATAGTTGCAGAGCAGGCAAAAACAACAGATGCCTACTTTCTGGACTTGTCCCTAAAGTCAACGATTTCAATATGTGGACATTGGAAAGGAGGACATTCTGGACGAGTAAAGGCACGAAGCTACAAAAGAGTGGGATTGTTTGGGGGAAATAGAGTACATTGTGGGTACCAGAGTAGAAAAAAGCTGGTGTCTTTGGCCAGTGGGTAACCAAATGCTTATTTAAGATACTTAAACCTTATTTGTCAACTAATGGGGAGTCCCTACTTCAAAATTTTTCTATAAATTTCTACCCCTCCAGAATTATCAGGCAGAAGGGAAAGACAAATGATAAGGACAGGAAATGCAAGGAATGGAACCGAGGCAAAAAACTGACTAATGTGGGTCAGGATAAAGATAATTCAATCAAAGGAGTAGACAAGAAGCAGACACTGGGGGCTGTCAGAGAATGGAGGAGGAGAAGACTCTGGTTCCAAAGGGTGATGCCCGGGAGTGGATGTCCACTGGATGCTCCTGACCCTCATCGAAGGAGGCAGTGCCTGCCAGCAGGCATCAGTAAGGAAACAGTGACTGTCACCCACAGTGAGTCTGCCATTTTTCCACCCTTCCCCTCCTTTATCTGATTTATTTATAGACTCATGTTTTTTCTCTAGTCTCCCTGTTTCCCTTACAGATTTAGACAACTATTCATTCAATGGCTTTCAGCCTGCGATTTTTTTTTTCAGCCCAATCACTTTCTTTTCATCCTCTCAACAGATTTATCTCTGCATGTCATTTTTTTCTTTTTGGACTTTGAGTTGCTCATCTGTAAAATAGTATTGCCTTGTTTCTACAATCTCTTCCAGTTCTAATATTCTCTATATTCTGCAAAACTCCATCTTCCATGTCCTCAATAAGTCCCCTTATGGTTACTTCCCTTTGTCGTGTGAAAGCCTACATATTTTCATACCTCTAGGTTTATATGTATATCTGGGACATCCAGCTGCACACAATTAAAACATATCAGGATGTTTTCCTAACTTGTTTTAACCTCGAACTATATGTTCCTTATCAATATAGGCTAAATTCTCACAATGCCATGAAAAACGTTGGTTTTTTTTTTTTTAATTTTTATAGGTAGACAATGTTTTATTTGAGGGGGGAACTTAGATTAGATATTAGAGCCCCTAGGCAAGACACCTTCTAGTTATGTGACATTTAAGCTCTTTAGGTGGGATTAATATTTAACTTGTCTGCTTCACAGGGATACTATGAAAATCAAATAATACAATATCAACATAACTTTTCAAATGAGAAGTTATGTATAAATGTGTAGCATGGTAATGAGCTTAATAGATTCATAATGTACACCACATTCAAGTGCCAGGTGCAACTGGGGAGCAAAATATAGACAATTGTTCTAAGAGATACACTGAACATCTGAGATCTGACCACTTCTCTCCATCTGCAGGACTACTGCTCTGGTCTACACATTGCTGCTCTTTCCTGGACAACTGTAATAGCCTCTTCTCTCCCTCTGTCTCTCTCTCTCTGTCTCTCTATCTCTCTCCGTCTCTCTGTCTCTGTCTCTGTCTCCCTCTCTCCCCACCACCACCCCTGGCTCTTACCCTCTTATGGCCACTTCACAAACCATCCAGAGTGAGGTTTTAAATATGTTAGCCGGCTCATGACTCTCCTGCATTAAACCTTCCACTGGAAGGCCTCACACGAATAGCCCCCATATTTCACATCTCTAGTCCAGGCTCCAGCCACTCTGGCCTTTGTTCCTTTCCCTGAAACACTTCTTCCCTTCACAGCACTGGCTTTTTTATTATCATTCAAGAAGGTCTCATATGTCTCAAATATCACCTTCTACAAGAAGTCCTCCCTGAGCACCTTTTTCTACAGTAGGAGCTTGGAAAATAGCCCTGAGTAGATGCTCAGAAAATAGCTGTCAAATGAATGCACCAACACAGCATTCACATGTTTTTCCACTTGGCTATAGAGGCTCTAGCTTTTAAAATATCACATTTTCAAACTATCCAAAAGAGCTCCAACTGGTCTTAAATTCCAAGATTTCATGGCCCATTGAAACAACGTTGTTTCTTAAATGTTGTCTCAAATGTTTCCTAAATATCAAATTTCTATCTTTTTGGCAGAAACTTACTTAAAGCAGTAAGTGAAAAATGAGTAGCTAGCAAATATTTAGTGTACAGCTATAGTGAGAAGTCCAAAGCTCTAAAACATCTTTGTGATTTAAATTTAGATAAACCAAATATAAATTTTTTATTAAAAAGGAAAGATTCCAGGTAAAAGATGGGCTTACCTGTTCATTTTTCTCCAAAATAGCTGTTGATGAGTCAGAGACAATGGATTTCATGAATCCTGGTTCAGAAAGATTCCTAATAGGTTTATATCTGCTCTTCCTTTTCCATCATGAAATCACGCTGTTATCATGCTGTTCCAAATATTGTTTGTGAGTGCCTATGAAATTCAAAACGCACTTGCAACATCTGAGAAGGATTCCATTTCTTTAGTAGTTGTACAGTGGAATCACATCTTATTGGGGATTATGTTAGAAAGTCAGAATCCAAATTGCCCTTGGAGTTACTTTATGTTACACATGAAGGGGAGGGTACCAATTTTGTGTTATCATAGAATACTGCAGATGCTTTTATTAGTTCTTTTAGCTAGCTCTTTTTTTGTCAGAGCTTCTCTACTGTCTTTAGTAATTACATTTCTCCTTGAAGAATGTCTTCATAGCCATGTGCATATTTTATTTTAAACCACCTATGTGTTTGGCCACCTATACAATGCCTCCTAGCTCTTTCTCAATGTTGGAAAACTCTTAAAATAACCCACAAAGTATTTCTACAGTCTTTATCAGTATGCATTGGCTGTTTCATAGTATTTTATTATTATTATTATTATTATTATTATTATTGTTATTATTGTTATTATTATTATTAGCCAATCCACCACAATAGATTTTTCATAAATGACATGCACATAAATGAAATGTATAGGCGATGCAGCTCCATTGTAACAGAAGTAAAAATGACTTGTTATTGTAATTCAAGTTTCCTAAGGTGTTTCTGACCTGGAGGTACAAATACGACATCAGTGAAAATCATCCAAATTCCAACGACTCTCACAGTACTGCTAATTTCTATCATGTAGTCTTCAAATATTTCTGGGAGTTTGTAGAGAGGAACTCATGATAGGTGCTCATGCACAAGTGTACCACACACTTCCTCCAGCACGGAAGCTCCTCATCTCTTAGCAAATTACTTCAGGTGGGTCCTTCCCA
Source organism: Pteropus medius (assembly GCF_902729225.1). Classification (NCBI taxonomy): domain Eukaryota; kingdom Metazoa; phylum Chordata; class Mammalia; order Chiroptera; family Pteropodidae; genus Pteropus; species Pteropus medius. Next base: position 2,126,514 of record NW_024352783.1, read on the forward strand.
TGAGTTCTCTAGGAGAGGCATGTAGCCGGCATCACCACTATAGTCATAACGGTAATCATTGGAAATAGTAATCTTACTAATATATTGCCTTATAGTTTACCAACCCTTCACACTTGATTGTGTCAGGTGGTGATGAATGCTATGAAGAATAATTAATAAGTGTAGGGAGAATGATAAAGGCAATGGCCATCTCATTAGATCATCAAAGAGTCTGATTGTTCATATGGGAAAAATATAATAAATACATGATTTCTTCTTTATTTCTAGACGTTCTGGACACTCTGTAGTGTATTAACAATTGTACTCATTACTTTAAATTTAGAGGTACTTCACTTGAAAAGATGTCTGGAGATTGAAAAAATATATTGCATATTTTATTTTAAAAAAGTAAATGCCATTTAAAAATAAGCTTACCTTAAGTTTCCCGATGTTTTGGACATACCTCCAAATGCTTGAGTTCCAAGAATATTTCCCTCAGGTGGGCATTTATTTTTACACTCTTCTAGGCTCATATTCCTTTTTTCAGAGGGGACACAGGTATGAGTTTTTTTGTTTTTTGTTTTTTGTTTTTTAAATTTTCCAGTGGAGAGGCAGTACAGGTTTGACTCTGGGGACAGGAGTGGCCTCACCATTAGTTGGAGGTAAGGATCCCCTGATGAAGATGGTTTCTGGCTTGACCAATGGGCCCTTGGGCAAAGACTCATTTTTCTTTCCCAGGCAGATTTGTTTTCGTTCCCAATGCACCTGCTTTGTGGAATCTCTCCCTGTTCCAGGGCCTACCCTCCCAACATCATACGTTCAGGGGGTGATATCTTCCTCACTAGTTCAGGGGGAGGGTATGTTTTGGCTGAGGGAGAGACTGGTGAAGACAGGTTTGCCAAAGGCTAGACAAGTCTTGCCCTTAAGATTCTGAAAGAAAAGGAGTTCCCAGAACTGACAGGAGCTACCTTCCCCAGAGCTGTCTTGTTTCCTTAGAAAACAAATTCTTTTGGGTCTTTTCTTTATTTAGACTGAAGATACTTCCTGGACCCAAGGGAAAGGGGAAGGTAAGTGGAAACACTCTGAACCAGTGACCATTTCAGCATCCAGGACTCATTAGCCAAGCAGCAGGTGCTTTTATTGGAAGATACGAGATGGGAAGATAAGAGAGGAGCTGATTTTCCTCTCTTCCTCTCTCTATTTTTCCATCTCCCCATCTCTATCTCCTCGTCTCTCTGTCTCCCCATCTCTCTGTCTCTGTTTCCTCGTCTCTGTCTCCCCGTCTTTCTCTCCTTCTCTCTCTCTCTCTCTCTCTCTCCACTATCTAATCTATCATCCATCCATTAGTCCAACCCTTCATTGGGGAGTGGATGAGTGAGGAGAAGATGGAAACAGCAGAGTGTTTTGTTTATACGCAAATGCTGTACAAAATTCTTTAGGGTAAGAGTAACCTAGTACTCTTGGAGTTACTGTTAGCTTCAAAATATGAGAGCACATTATGATGTTATAATTTTTAAGTTCTTGAGTTTCGAGGCCAGTTCTAAAGAAGTTTTTTGTTTTCTCTCTGTTTTTTTGCCATACCAAAGATCCTCACAGTAAGACGATGGCAGGGCCTTGTATAACAGCCCCACAGCCCTTTGAGGGAGTCTTCTACAGGCACCCATATTGAAACACACACAGACACTCATTTACTTTAACAAAGATAAATGAATTAAATATGCCTTTCATAAAAACCACCAAGTAAAACAAGGGTTGAGTGGTTACTGAGCATCTTAACTAGCAACTTACCTTGGTGGTTTTAGCTGGAAGGTCCCTTCTCAGGATCCTCCAAGCCTAAGTCAGTTTTACCTTCCTATATCAGTTTTCTAGGGCTGTCATAACAAATCACCACAGACTGAGTGGCTTAATAAACAAATTTATTTTCTCACAGTCTGAAATCAAGGTGTCGGCAAGGTTGGTTTCTCCCAAGACCTCTCCTGGCTTGTAAATGGCAGCCTTGTCACCACGTCCCACACAGCCTTTCCTCTGTTTGTGTCCATCCTGTTGTCTCTTTCTTTGTGTCTAAGAACACCGGTGATCAGGGCCCACTCTAATGGCTTCATTTTAACTTAATTGCCTCTTTCATTGCCCTATTTCCAAATACATTCACATTTTGAGATACTAGGGGTTAGGGCTTCACATATGAATTTTAGGAGGACATAGTTCATTCCACACACCTCTCAAGTGTTCTGCTTACAGCCTGTGCTCATCTGAGCCCATGGCACCCCCCGTACTGTTACTTATCTCTAAACACAGCTTGGTCTGCTGAGTCTAGGTTATATGTTCACCAATGAACGCAAAGCATTGTTTAGTGGATTGACTAAGCCTTTCTCAGAATATAAGAACTGTTATGAATTAGTTACTAGTTAGGAAGTATCCCATGATTTGAGAATTATTTATCTGCCATCCACCCATTCATCCATCTCATTTGTTTAAAATAACCTCCCAAGATGAGTTAAAAAAAATACAGTACAAGTCAGATGCACCACCTTTCTACAATAAAATGAGTTAATTTCCTTGACTATTCCTATCCTCATTCCCCGTGAACATTGGCTTTCCTTTGAGACACCTTTTAAATTAGACTACACTTGTCTCCATAACATAGGAATACATAGAGTCTGAAAGTAGATAATGTAATAATTAAGCAGTACTTTATTTTACATGAACTGAGTAACTGGTTGTTTCAATATCTGGTGCCCTGCGAAGTATATTTGCTCATTCTTCAAGGCTTCTTTACAAACATCACCGCCACTGTGTTGCCCTCCCTGGAGCCTGACAGAGACTCAGGCTGTCCACTTGCTCCGGGGAACCATACTCCTATCACAGCAGTTGTCACATGAAGTGGTTTAGGTTTGCATGTCTGTGCTCTCAGCAGGTGTAATCTTCAAACCAAGTGGCAATAATGGTAGATTTCAGTTAAGTGTAAAAAGAATACCTAGAGGCATGGATGGCACTGTAACAGATGGGGAGACTGAGGCCTAGAGGGTGAAAAGACTTAAGTGGTAGGACTGGGACTAGGGAACACACATTAAATGATCTCCTGTAGTCCCCTTTAGCAATAACTCAATAACCCCAACTTCAAGTTTTGGATATCTAGTTCAGTAATCTTCTCAGAAATGTGTGTGAAAATCTTTCCAAAATCAAACGATATGACAAAATTCTAGCGATTGGAAGCTGAGTTCAAAAAAGATTTTGTGGCTTAGCTTGAGCCCCTCCCTCTGTATGGCCACTTGGGAGACTCTCTGTGGTCTTTGATTTTCTAAGGGTGATCAAAGATGAAGATGCAGGGAGGGGGCACTGTAAATGAGTGAAGAGGGTATGTGCTTTTCTTTAATTGAGCCAGATTCAGAAGCAGTGAATATTAGTGTTGCATCTTTTTTCATTCCAGAATCAGAAGGCTGATTATGTTAATAGGCTCCCATGGGAACTTCCTCGGTCCACTAACTGCCTTCACTCTTCACTCATCTTTGGAGAGTACCCAAGACCACACTGGGTCTTACTTGTTGTGATGCCCCGTAGGAGGAAGGTAAGAAGCCTCAGCAGAGGGAACAATGTACAAATTTTTTCATCCAGTACAGTGCATATTAGAAGAAAAGGCTAAGTATTACAATAATCCTTGTCAATTTCACATTCTGCTTCTTATAATTAAAAAAAAAAATCTCTTATAATCCTTAGTCAGTAGCCTCCTTGTCAGTTAACAACCTTGAATTACAGGCATACTTTTGTTTGCATATGAATTGCTCTTCAAAGGAGCTTTAGATAGGTGGTAGGAAGACAATTTGGGCAAATAATGGCTCAATAATGAGTTTTTTTTTCAATAATATGATTTTTTTTTCTAATTCATCTTCAAAAACAAGCTAAAATAGATTGGATAGAAAATAACAACTGTTTCTAAAAATTGAAGTAATAAAAGAACTAAGAGAGTATACTGTGACTAGTACCTGGGGAAGTCTAGCAGAAAAAGCAAATAGGAAAAGACAAATATTTGATTGTATAATAGGAAAAGACAAATATTTGATTGTATGCAAATTTAAAAATTTCTCTGCATTGGAAGCAAACTAAGAAAAATATTTGGGAGATATCTATATCTCTATACTTGTAGATAGAGATCGATATAGCTAATAAACAATATATGAAGTAAAGTTTTACAAATAATAGACAAATAGTAAAATAGGTAAGGGTATAAACAGAAAATTCATAAAATGTAATTGACCAATACATGCAAAAATGTTTGAAATAAATGACACATTTCAGGCTGGAAAAGATGAAATGCAATGGAATTATCTTGGAAAAAGTTAGGAAAGGGCAGAGGATGACCAGAATTTTCATACATTTACTGGTGGGAGTGAAAATTGACACATTTTATAGAAAAGAAATGTTGAAAAGATTTCAAAAAAGAAAAGAAAAGCAGAAAGGGAGCCAAGAGATTAAGCATGAGGCCTCAAGAGGCCCCAAGATCCCCACGATGGTGAAGAGCAGTTTGAGAGGGAGGCAGAGTGGGAGTGGTGGAAGTTAGTTATCACAGTGGAGCTCATTGTTTAGTTATTTAATTTGTGGGAAATCAGCTCTGCATCCAGAGGAAAGAAAACAAAACCAATGCATATGAAATGAACTAAACTGTATTTTTCGTACAGCATGGCTTCTGAACAGGAGCCAAGAGTTTCATATGTTTCCTGGTTGAAAAATTGCCATTTAGTCTAATGTCAGGAAAGGCTGGCTGCTTTGGGTTTGTTGGACTTACTGAAAGAAGGCAGAGTATACTTAAAATGATCAGTATTCTTTTTATATGGGTGACTTGCAGGATTCGTCAAGGGGAAATTTAACAATTTCAATGTTTGGAACTTGGACTGACTTTAAAACATAATCTCCATAAAAAATGTGATCCATTGATCAAGAGGGAGAGAGAGGACAATTCAGAGCTTGAGATCTTAGAATCGTTTTCAGTAAAGAATAAGATGAAGTTGGTGTCTATGCATTCCAAAGTAATGGTAGAGATTTAGAGTGCCTATTGTGCATCAATGATTACATTTCTTGCTAGGACTCCAGAGATTAATGAGACATTGTGTCCTTCAGGAACCCAGAGACAAGGAATGTTATACATGAGCGGAGGAAGAATTCCTGATTGCGGGGAGGGAATATATTGTTACAGTATAAACTGAGAATGATTCAGGAACAGGCTAGCTTAGTTGGAGCAGCAGGTCTGTGTAGGAAGTTAATTTAATATAAATCAGAAAGAGAGGTCTGTGGATGCCAGGATGGGTACTAAGGAGCCACTGACTACTTTGGATCAAAGAAGCCATATAATAAAAACTATTTCAGGAATATTCCCATCTTATAACCTATTATCCTTTTCTATTTTAGAAAACCAAGATACATGAATCACACCCAATGCTAAATGAAAGATTTGAACCAGGTAGGGAGTATTCTTACTGGAAGCATTTGCTGAGAGGACAGAGAATCTGAAGTTATAAAGCTCTGGAGAAAGAATTGGACTGGAGGGAGGCAGGTGGTCATAGGCACAATGAAATATTTTGACTTTGATTTCTAACCCGCTGTTGCAAAACTATATAGCCATTTCATTTTTGAACAGGCTCATGGGAGCCCTGGGATGACCTCAGTCAGGATGTTCTCAAACATAATATAGCCAGCACAGTAACCTGACAAGGATTGGTTTATTTAAGGAATGTGGTGGGTCATTTTGCTTCTGAAGGAACCACAGATCATTTGTGAAGGAACGAGAATGATCTGTTTGGAACTTCTCTTGGCACTTGTGCTTAGCAGTTTCAGGTCAGAATTTTATTGCTTTGACCTAGAAGCTACAATGAAACTTGTGTAAAGGAGAGCATATAAAACGTAGTTTTCATTAAGATATTAGATACCAGACAAGGACTTTAAAACAACTCTAATTAATTCAAGAAAATGATAAGAGTGGAGAATTTCACCAGAAAAGTAGTATCTTTTTAAAAATAGTCAAATGGGAATTCTAAAAATGAAACAGAAGTGTAGTATCAGAAATAAAGAACTCATTAGATGGGTTTAACAGCAGAATGGACACAGCAGATGACAAGATGAGGAAATGTAAGTACAGGTCAATAGAAAATATCCCTAGAGTGAATAAATAGTGAAATATTCATTTAATGGAATACCTTGCAACAAAAAAACAAAAACAAAAACAAAAACAAAAATACAAACATCTGATACATGCAATAAATGGAATGACTCATGAAGAAATTGTGTAAACAAAAGAAGCAGAACACAAAAAAAGTATATATTGTGTGATTCCATTTACATGAAATTCAAGAACAGGCAAAAAGTATCTATGGGTGGTAGACATCAAAATGGTGGTTACTTCTGGAAGATAGCTATTGTCTAGGTATGAGGAACCATTCTGGGGTGATAAAAATGTTCCGTAACTTGACCTGTGCCATGGTTACAGGATATGTACACTTATAAAATGTCGTTGAGCTGTATGCTTAAGGTTTATGTACTTACTGTGTATAAGAAATAGCTCAGTTTAAAAAATACTGGAAAAGATATTTTTCCTCATTCGATTTCTGTTGCTTACTCTTTCTCACCTTTTCCATGCTGGAAGGAAGGCCCCTTAGTGTCTTCAGTTACTTTTATGGATGCTGGAAAGTCTGTCAAAGAGGGAGGAGCCTGAATGCCTTCAGGAGGCTGCAGAGTGCATACCATGAGTCACCGCCCCTGGTGGTGAGAAAAGTCAAGCCTTCCTCGGAGAACATCTACCCTGGAATCTGGAGGAAGACAGTTAAGACCTTGGCTTCCTGGTGATTAAACAAGCCTCTTCAGAAATACTAAGATGATGGAAGGGGGCACTTCAGGGACCCTGGAAAACTTTGGCAAAAAGTAGTCTAAAAAGTTTTAAGTCGTTAAAAAGATATAATGAATACATACAATGTCAGCCAGTGACTATGGGTCCTATTATATGCATTGGAGGAATTGAAAAGAAATAATTGTGGCCTATTTGAAAAATAATTCTTATAATCTCATGAAAGGTGTCAGGAAGAGTTTAGCACTTTACTGAAGAGCAGCAGAAAGAGTTATGGCTGAGAAGGGGACTTCAGCACAGACCATCTCCATTCACTCCATGTTACTTTGCCAAGTTCCACTGTTTCCTCCTTCAAGTCTTTACGTGCTCTTTCAGTGTTTTCCTCCAAGGATAGATCAAACCACCATCACGGTCCATGCACAGTAAGGATGAGATGCAGAGGTAGTTAGGTTACTGGCATTTCAGTTGAATTTGCAGGAACACATTGAGTCTCTGAGTGGGGAGTATAGGGGATCAGGAAGAACTTGGTAGAACTGGTGGGTGATGAACTGGCTTTGAAGGAGGGAACGGTGAGCCTCTGTGGCTGAGCTGAAAGGAAATTATAGAGACTCTAGGAAGCAATGGCCTTTTTAGTTACTAGAGACTAATCCAAATTTTTAACTAGATCAGGTTTTTGAATAGCTTTCTTGTAAAGCATTTGAAGCCTTCTCTTTCTTATAAGCATACTCAGCTGGCTTGGTATTTTTTAAAAGGTTTACATTGTGGACAGAGCAAAGGTAGAGAATATTTATGTATACTCCTGGTTATTCATTATGTAAGCCCTTGAAATACATCAATGTCTAAATGAACATGTCCTCATTGAATATATGTGGGATGAGGCGGGCCTTGGTGCACTTCCATTGGATGGAACACCTAGGAATGGCCAGAGTTCTCTCACTTCCTGACAGCTGGGCAGTGCCTCGCCAGACATGGAAACAGAATGGCCCTGAGACCTTCCTCCTTCTCCAGGGACCTCATCTCATTGCCCAAAGAATCAGGGTAATCTGGGATTAAGGTCTTCTCACCAAGAAACCTCATATTTAAGTAATTCTTTAGATCAGAGAAGGCAACTTCTCATTCTGAATTACTTATGTCTGAGTAAAAGAAGGAAATATTCTGATGGATCCATTTTCTTGTTTCCTAGTGAGGAGGCATGTGGAACAGAAGATAAAAAAGTAAGTCCACATATTTTCCTTGTTTAAAATAAAAAAACTCAGTACAATTAGGATGGAATTAGATTACAATGGGAAACTGGGTGGGCCTTTATTTGAGTAAGGTTGCACAATTAGACCAAGAGTTGGAGATGGGTTGACTCACATCCATCCATCCATCCATCCATCCACACATCTACCCACCCATCCATTCATCCATCCATCCATCCATCCATCCATTCATCTATCCATCCATCCACACATCTACCCACCCATCTATTCATCCATTCATCATCCATCCATCTAATTCATCCATCCATCCATCCATCCATCCATCCATCCATCCATCCATCTATCCACTCATTCATCCATCCATTCAATTAACATTTATTGACTATATGCCATGTATCAGACACTGTTCTAGACATTGAGGGTACTTCTGTTGATCGGTGAGACAAAGTGTTGCTCTCATGAAGCTTATATTTCAGTCAAGGGGACAGACAAACCGCCCCCCCCGCCAAGTATTACTTCCTTATAGTGGTATGAGCTATGAAGAAAATAAAATGGTGACATTTCAAACAACTGGGAAATGATTGGCAATTACTGTGGGTTCCAGTTCAAACCCTTTTAACTTTAAATATTCTTCACTCATGGTCAAACTTTTGTCTTCTAAAGTCTCCTGCAGTGAATATTTGTTTCTTTTTCTGAGATTTTGGGTAAATTGCAATGGTGAAACAGGATTTATTTTGCTTATTCAAATAACGAATATGTTTGTGTGCAGTCTTCCTAGAGAAGCACAGAGGAAGGAACCCATTGAGATTGAGAGAGGCTTGTGGAATTCTGGAACAGGAGACAAGAGATAGAGTTTACTTTATAGCTCTTTAAGTCTTCAGGGATCATGCATAAATCAGTGATGATGTAGTCAGTGCCTCTCAACCTCAGTAGGGGGGAGCCAGTTTCTGTGACTCACTCGCATGTCACCGCTCTACACAGATGGCTCCTTGCTGGAAGGAGAGGCGTATGCTCACGCACAATATGGTGAGGTTTGGATCCAGGACCCTAGTGGGTGCCAAGAGGGCAAGGTGAGTAGATTGGAGCCATGAAGGCAAGGTTTGCTTCATCCTTGCCCTCCACTTCTCTACCTTGGTCATCTCCCCACTTCCTTCATCTTCCTTTCACCCTTCAAACCACTACAATCAGCCATCCACACCCAAGGCTGTGAAACTGCTCTTGCTAACTGGTTGGTGACTTTCTCAGTGGCTTATCTGATAGTTTCCTGTAAATGCCAAACATGCTTTCCTTTCCATCTCAATCCTGTTCTGCCTCTTTACAGCATTTAACACTGTGCATCATTATTTCCTTCTGCAAAGTTTTTTTAACTTTTGTGACACCACCCCCTTCAAATTCTGGGGGTGAGGATGGGACAGGGGCAATGGAGATTGGCAATGGAGAAGGCATAGCTAGGAAAAGCTTCTGGAAGCAGAAAAACCATCTAGCTGGGCTTAGAGAGATGAGAGAAAGAGTCCACTATGCAAGAAAGTCCCTTCCCCCAGCCCTTACTTCATTCCCTAAAAAATGCAAATAACTGAGGTATCATGTTGTTCTCTTTTTCTAGAGCTGAGGGTCTCGGGACAGTTCACATCAGGAGGGTAAGTGAGATGTCTTTGAGTATTTCAAAGCCAAGTTCTACTAACTTTCATGTACAACTGTTGTTCTCAGTCTGTGAGGCTTGGCAGATTGTGAACTTGCTTCTCCTGGGGACATTTGGCAGTATCTGAAGACATTTTTGGTTGTCAGTTTAGTGATGAGGATATGGCACCACTGGCATTTAGTGAGTGAAGGCCAAGAATGTTGCTGATCATTCTACAGTGTATAGGGCAGGTCCCCACAGCAAAGAATAATCCAGTTCCAAATGCCAGTAGTGCCAAGGATGAGAGACCCTCGATGTATATTCTTACTCTACTTTTTTTAAGCCACCGGTTAACATTAGTATTTTCATTATCAAATGCTGCATTTTTGGAGTGGATGAATAGTGCACTGTTTTTAAGGTTTGTTAACAACTTTTTCTTTTGTAAGGAGCTTATTCTCAATACGCATAAAATCACCTATAAATAGCATTATAAATTAGCTTCTAATCTGCTATCCATAGGTTTTTATATAGTTGTGATCTACATCTTATTTTCTACTGTAAGCCCAAGGAATCAGTGAATTCTGAGGGCTAAGAAGGATGATTTTGCCACTTGCTTTTCTCTGACAGGAGCGATTAATCAGCACAGAGCTTGAGTCAGGGGATAGGAGAGGACACCGTAGTTTGATGGTTCTCAAACTTCAGCCAGAGTCGCCTGGAGGACCTGTTACAACGCAGATCGCTGGGCCTCAGGCCCCAGATTCTGATGCAGTGGGCTGTGGCCTGGGAATCTCAGTAAAACTACTGGGACTTTGTATCTCTAACACAGTCCCAGATGCCGCTGCTGCTCTGGGGACCAAACTTTGGAAACTACTACCATAGTTTTACTGAGATTTCATTTTCTTGGAAAGCTCTCAAGTAGCAGTTTTATCGAGGTCTAAGTACCAAACTGCATAAGGGGGTTCTTGGTCTCCTGAATCTGGCGTGCCATGATCTCAGCAGGAGACAGGAGCTGGGCAGTTTTCTTGTTTGTCCTCAGAGAGAATGAGGCATGCATCAAGGTGTTCTGTGTGTGTGTGTGTTCATGTGTGTATGTGCATGTGCCTATGACACACTTGTATGCACATCTTGCTTGCCAGGGGCCAGTGAATGTGCCTTTAGAAACAAATGGACACCTTTTGTGGTCCAGTTTTACTCCATTTCTGATCAGGTTCAATGTCCCAGGGCAGTAGACTATGGTCGCAGCTCTGATATAAGACCCCAGCCAGAAACTCGTTTAAACTGAAGCACACTCATCAAAATAATTCTTGAGGCTTTATTTCACTAAAAAATCCCTGATTTCATCAAAACAATGCATGTACATTTTAGAAATAAAATAAAGCAAGCAGATATATGAAAAAAAATTTCCATCATCCCCAAATTGCCATTAATACCAAAGTTCTATCCTTCCCTATTTATATCTCCAAAGCGAGATCATCTCATACATGTTTTGCATCTTGCGTTTTATAGTTGATGATCTCTATCTTTTCAGTCAATACCTTTTCATCCCCTCTAACACTCAGCCTATTCAGATTTCCCCATTGGGCTCTAGTGCTCTTTACAGAAAATTTGTACAAAGATCCAACATAAGGCTGTAATTTGTATCTAGTTGTTAGGTCCTTTTAAAGTTTCTCTAATCTAGCCTAGTCCCTTTTTATCACCACATAGACTTGCTGAAGAGACTAGGCCAGTTAAACACAAAATTTCCCAAATTCTGGATAGTGCTTCTTCAATGCATCATTTGGCTTGCTCCTTTATCCTTGTATTTCCTGTGCCTAGAAATTAAGTGTAAGCACTTGACATCTGCAAGTTAAGCATTTCTGATTAGTACAGCTCATAGGCAATGTTGGATATCCTATATTGTGTCTGTCAGGAGATACATAATATCTGGTGACCTGCCTAATGACATGCTGACATTGACCACTCAGTTAAGGTGAAGACTATCTGATGACTCCACGGTACATTTAGTTTCATCTCTTGCTACTAGGAAGAAATCTATGGGTTATTGTTTTGGTAACATGATTTTCCAAATCCTCATCGAGCATTTCGTAAAGTTTTTAAAATTTCTTTTCATTTATAAACAGCTTTACTGAATATAATTGTCATGCAATAAACTTCACATGTATAATTTGATATGTTTTGACATTTATCTATCTATATGAAATTATCACACCATCAGGATAGTAAACTTATTATCATTCCCCAAATTTCCTCATGTCCCTTTATAATTACTTCCTCTCCTGTCCTTGTACCCCAGCTGTCCCCCCCCCATCCACAAGGAATCAATTATCAATCTACTTTCTGTCACTATAGATCAGTTTACATTTTTTAGAATTTTATATAAATAGAATCACACAGTATGTACTTCTAGTTTAGCTTCTTTCATTTGGCATAATCTTTAAAAGATTCATTCACATTTTTATATGCATCAATAGTTTATTCTTTTTTATTGCTGATCAGTATTTCATTGTATAGCTATGTCACAATTTGATTTCCATTCTTCTGTCAGTAGGCATTTGAATTGTTTCTATGTTTTGGCTGTTATAAATACTGCTGCTAGAAATACTTGTGTACAAGTCTTCCTGTGGACATATGCTCTCATTTCTCTTTATACATAGGAGTGGAATGACTGAATCATATGGTAGGTGTATGTTTTAACTTTTTAGGAAACTACCAAACTATTTTCCAAAGTGATTATAGCATTTTTCATTTCCACCAGCAGTCAATGAGAGTTCCAGTTGTTCTGTATCTTTACCAGTCTTAATATGGTCAGTCTTTTTAATTTTAGCTTTTCTGATAGGTCTGTGGTTATACCTCACTTTGGTTTTAATTTAATTTCCCTGTTGTCTAAGTATGTTAAATATCTTTTCTTGGGCTTATTTAACATCTGTATATATTTGGATGAAGTATCTGTTCAAATCTTTTATCTATTTTGAATTGGGTTGTTTGTATTATTGAGTTTTGAGAGTTCTTTATGTGTTTTGGATACAAGTTCTTTCTCAGACATGTGATTTTCAAATATTTTTTTCCAGTTTGTGGCTTGTTTCTTCATTCTATTAACAGTGAGACCATGAGCTAGAAGAGGACTTAGGGTCGACCTACTCTAAGCTCCTCCTTGTTTTGCAGATGAGAAAAACTGAGGACCAGAAAGGCCAAATGACTTGAGTAGGGCTGCACAGTGAGGTTGTGGCCAAGTTTAGACCATATCTTAGCCCACGGTTCTTAGTAGGCTGCTTCTTTGAGCTTCATTCAAAAAGTAGTTTAATTTTTTTCTCACTCTAACTTGAGTTATTGAGAAGTAAATAATTTAGTCAATTTAGTTATTTATCATTAACTTCTCCCTACCTTCCCAAAACTCTCTTAAACTATTTTACTGATGGGATTTGAACTAGTGTTTTAAATAAGTAGGCAGATTTATTAAATCAGTTCTCTTTAGAACTTTAGTATGCCTGGAACAATTCACTTTAAATAATATCTTGTGGCTATTCTCAGACAGCCCGAAAGAAGAAAAGAAACAAAACTCCTGTTCTGACCCACAACCTGGTGAGATTTGGCTCAAGGACCCTTGTGGGAGCCAAGAAGGCAGCAGATATTTATGACCGGTGAGTAGATTTGGTGCTGCAGAAATTTGGGAGGGGGATAGGGGGCTTGTCAAACAGATTCTGGAACCTAAGATATCAAAGACCTAAAGGAATGTAAAATTAGAAGGGATTTGGGAATGCATCTTGTTCAATCTAACCCATTTCACAGCTGTGAAAAGGGAACGATTATCTGCCTTGGCTGTAGTCACCCAGTGACAGATGAAATGTTCAGTTGTTAGATGTTTATTATAGGACTCTATGGGAGATGAGAATAGAATTGAAGATTAACCGTTGTGGAATAGAATGGAAAAAGGAAGAAATATTGACAGTTTAAAAAAAAAGAATTTATTATTTCGGTCATGGTTCCAATAACTAGTGGCATCAAATAAGGACATATATAGATTCCATAGGGCTCAAAGCATTTTGCTTTCCATTTCTTTTATCCATAGCTTTTATCCATAGCTTGATGGTGACATAGTCTGATTACCAATTTCACAGACATTTTTTTCTTTAATCTTACTACTTGAAATAATCTCAAAGGTGAAACGTAAGATGGGTAAGTGTATCTAGTCTTAGTTTTAGGTTTAAAGTCAATTATATAAACACAGCTTTGTATAGGCAAAAGTATCCTTGCATAACCTGGGCTAGTGAAACTACACTTGGAGCAAGACTTGAACTCTTGGAGTCTTGTTTTCAGAGGAACATTAGCGAATTGTTACCATATTCAAAAGATGGGTGGCAAAGGGGCTGGAAACCCTGAAATCACATTACTGTCCTACAGGAAAGGATTGAAGAAGTTGAGGATAATAAAGCCTAGTGAGGAGAATTAAGGACTGGGATGGTAGTCTTCAAATTTTGAGAGAATGCCATACTAAAGAGGCTTGACAAATGCCTCTGAACCGAAGGTAGATCTTAGCCTCTTGATAGAACATACTTTCTATTAATTTTCACTAACCAGAGTGAAATGGGCTGCCTCACCAAGAGGTGGCCCCAGGCTGTCATATCTGATTCTCCACATTAGTAAGAAAGTAGGGCTTGCAGATCTCGAAAAGATTTCGCCTGTGTGAAGATTCAATATTTGGCCTTTTTTCTTCTTCTTTTCTTCTTTTTCTTTTACTGGTGCTTTATCCTGTACAAGTGCATGAAGGGTGCTCAAGACTATAGGTCATACAGATCTTACTTTCTCTTTTTAGGCACCCTTTGGGAAAATATTGCTATATTACCAGTAAAGGGGAAATGTGAAAGAGAACACTTCTTTGTCTTAAGGATGTTTTACCACTGTATTAGTCAGAGTTCTCCAGAGAAATAATCAATAGGATGTGTATGCGTGTGTGCATGAGCCTGTGTGTACATATGAAGAGATTGATTTTAAGAAATTGGCTCACACAATTGCGGAGGTTTGGCAGGTTCAAAGGTAGTATGCTGGTGAACCAACACTGGAAGATCTGATGTTGCAGATGATGTCTGAGGCTATTTCTGGAGAATTCTCTTGTGTTCGGGAGAGGTCAACATTTTGTCCTATTTAAACCTTCAACTGATTGGATGAGGCCACATTATGGAGGATAATGTGCTTTACTCAAAGTCCACCAATTTAAATGTAAATCTCACCCAAAAATATCTTCACAGAAACACCGAGAATAATATTTGACCAAATATTTGGGCACCCATGGTCCAGCCAGGATTAACCATCATACCCACCTACAGCCTTCTGTGTATATTTCTGGAGCACTTTCTGGCAAGAGTTTTATAAAAGCAAACATCTTCTTTCGCTCATATCACAATAATTTTATTTGTTGTACTTTATAGTCATCAATGTTCAATTCCTGCCTTAGTACCAAAGAAATAAATACTATCCTTTTTTATGGAAAATATCAAAAATAGTCAAATTCATAGAATCAAAAAGTGGAACGGTGGTTGTAAGAGACTGGGGGAGGAGAGATGGAGAGTAGCTAATCAATGGACATAAAGTTTCGATTAAATAAGATGAATACTCTTTAGAGATCTGCTGTACAACATTGTACCTCTAATCAACAATTCTGTTTAGTACACTTAAAATTTTTTAAAGAGGGTAGATCTCTTACCAAATTAAGTGTTATGTTCTTACCACAATTTAAAAAAAAAAGATGAGATGGATATAAGTTTGATGAGGACAAATAACTTGCTCAAGATTGCACATGCATAAGAGGCCAAGTCAGGGTTGGGTCTCTGAAGCAGATGGCCTCAGCCACTAGGCCATCCAGCTTCTTGCATGGCTCAAGAGAACCACAGGCTTAGAATGGAGCTCAGTCCTCTACTCACCCTCACATCATTTCATACCACAGAGTTTTAATAGTCTTCTCTGTTCTCTCTCTAGGGAGGAATCAGCTGGAGTTACATATCAGAAGAGAGTGAGTGACAGTTCTAAATATATGACTTGCTAACCTTCAAACTGCTATTCTCTGTCCAGCTAAAAGAGGAAAAGAGGCATCTTCGACGAGAGTGTAACTTTGTTGGAGATGACCTTTATCATGAACAGTAGAAGGAGAGCTCTATAGTCAGAGAGAAAAATCCTAAGTACTATGTTTCTCCACAGATGACTTTGAGCAATAATCTTCCTTAAAGGAAATACTGTATTTCATTGATTCTAGGCATGCATGTTTTCACAATCTTGCATCTCCAAAATTGGGCTGTGCCTCACAATTAATGACATCTTAGTGTTGTGTTATAGTTTGACAGCTACAATTTTTTTTTCCTTAAAAGAACTTTTCAAAAATCAATGGCACCTTAGAGTGAATGAAACACAGTAGTAAAGTCATGTGAGAATGGGGTCATATTGACTGTTGCTTACAAGTTATTCATTAGCTTAAACTTTGAGTTTACTTTTTGAAATTTAAGAATTATCATGCAATAAAATTAACTTTCATGGGTATGTGTGTATGGTTCTATGATTTTAACCATCTATCATATAATCGCTACTGCAATTATGGTACAGGACAATTCCAGTCACCCTAAAAATCTCCCTTGTGTTATCCTTTCATAGTCTTCTTTCCCTCTCCCCAAACACCCATCAACTCCTGGGGGCCAGATGGCCTTAGCCACAAGGAAAATTACTGATCTCTTTTCCATAGCTTTGCCTTTATGAGAATGTTATATAAATAGATCGATAAAATATGTAACCTTTTGAGACTAGCTTTTTTCACTTATAATATCTTTGTGATCTATTCAAGCTACTGCATATGTCAATAGTTCTTTTTTATTGCTGAATAGTATTTCACCGTATGTGTGAGCTACAGTTTGTTTAATCACTTACCTGTTGAAGAAATTTGAATTGTTTCCAGATTTTGGTGATTACCAATAGAGGTGCTATAAATATTCATGTACAAGTTGTTGTTGCATATAAGTTTTTATTTCTCTAGGGTAATAATAATCCAGATTTGGGGGTATTGAGTTACATTGTATGTGTATGGCTTAGTTTTTTTTTCAAAACTGCTAAGCTTTTTTGCAAAATGGCTGTACCATTTTGTTTTCTCATCTGCAATGTATGAAAATTCTAGTTGCTCTACATCCTTGCCAGCACTTGATGTTTTTAATATTAGTCATTCTAGTAGGTATATTAGTGGTATTTCACTGTAATTTTAATTTGCATTCCTATGATTCCTGATGATGATGAACAATTTTTTATGTGCTTACTTGCTATCCATATTCATATATACTCTTGGATTCAGCATCTGTTCAAGTCTTTTGTCCATTTTTAATTGTTTTCTTACTATTGATTTTTGAAGGTTGTTTACATCTTCTGGATACAAATCCTTCATGAGATATGTGATTTGCAAATACTTTAGTCCAGCCTGTAGCTTGTCTTTTCATTTTCTTAAGTGTCATTTGTAGAGGAAATGTTTTTGACTTTGATAGAGTCTAATTTATCATTTTTTTTCCTGTTATGGTTTTTATTTTTTGTCATGTCTAAAAACTTCTTGCCTATCCTTGGTCCCCAAAATTTTCTCCTATTTTTTTCTTTTAACTAAAAGTTTTACAGTTTTACATCTTATATTTAGAGCTATGATCTATTTTGAATTAATTTTATATAAAGTATGATTTTTTTTTTTTTACATATGGAGTTCAAATATTCCAGCACCATTTGTTGAAGACTATTCTTTCTCCATGGAATTGCTTTTACACCTTTGTCAAACTAATTGGCCATACCGTGTGGGTCTATTTCTGGACTCTCTATTCTATTTTTCCCTTTCACCAACACAACACTGTCGATTACAGCAATCAAGTTCGCTTTGATTTTTAAATAAATATCATTGTGTTAATGGAATTTGGCATATCCCATGTAATGTGGAATGCTGATGTAGGCTGGGTCTACACAGTGATAAAAATCAAAAGACCAAAGAAACTTCAAAGAGGTGAGAGTGGGTGGGTATTTCTGAGATGTGGAAATTGGAAGAAGGGAAGGGATGGGGCAGGGGCTGCAGCTGCTATTATACTTGGAGTTAGTCACAACCTGACTGTGTACTCTATCTGTTTTACTTAAAAATATTTAAAATCAATTTTTATTATTCAAAAATAAATGGAGAGAAGCAGGTGAAATGTTAATGGACATTTGGGGTGTGCTGGTAATGTTCTCTTGCTGTTGTTCTGGGTGCTGACTACCAGGTGCCTTCTCTTTGTGAAAACCCATGGACCTGTCCACTTAAGATCTGGGCATTTTCTCTACATGTATCTTATACTTTACTCACATAGTTTACCAAAAAATGTAGTTACTGCCAGGGACTGGGAATGTGAGTTAAGAGATTAGATTTATAATTATGCTTTTCATGTTTTAACTTTCTGTTATTTTCTCCTCCTCCCCTTTTTTGATGTATTTCCTTTATATACTGATATTTAAAGGGATTTTCAGCATGTCAACTATAAGAAGAGAAAGAAATGGTGTATTCATACAGTGAAGATGCCCAAGACAAACTCCTAAGAGGAAAAACAATTAGAGAACAGTATGTTATAGTATGATGCTTAAAAAAAATAAAAATAAAAGACTGGAAATCCATATATCAATCGATTTGGCAGAATTTTTTCCCCTTAATTGTATACCTCAGGGCTAGAATTCTAGTGGGGGGTTGGGATTATTTTAAATATTATCGTTTTCTATATAGGACTTTTATGTAATAATCATATATTAATTTAATTTGATAATTATAAAAAATAATAAAGAATTAGGAAATTTAGTTGTAAAATAATGAAATTAATGGGCACATTTATGTAATCCACTATGATTCATTCCCCAAGAAGAAGACTTAGCAAGACCCCAGAGCCTGGGAGTGGAAATCAGTGGTGGTGTTAAGGACCATCTGTCCCCATTTTTGGTGCACTTGCTTAGATCTCTCTCATTCTTACTTACATGACTCTTGTATTTAACTTGTGTAGTTTAGGGTAGCTTCCCACTTGCAGGATGCTAAAAGAATGGCACTTTGATGATGAAGACATGGTGGCTGAACTCTTGCCATCTGAATATCCCTTTACCTTCAGATTTTCAAGCACGTCATTTAACCCCCAAATGATGCTGCCAAATAAATTTTGCCCTCATTTTACTGATGACACTTATGCTTGTAAAAGCCACGTGATGTGCCCCACATCACACAGACAGGAAGTTGTAGAGGTAGAACTTTTGCAATTCTGTCTGCAATATCCTGCAAGCCTTCACAATTTAAACAAGACTGAGAAACTTCAGATTTGAACCATCTCTCTTTAATTCCTTTTAGATTCCAACTGATCTAAGATCCTAAGTTCTTCTCAATGATTTTCTTTGTTCGGGGAGGTGCAGCTGCCATACTCTTACGAAAGTGAACACAACAGCTATTTATGTATATGCTGTAAACAAGACTGTTGTCTTTTTTAACTTGTAAAAGTTATAAAACTTATCACAAATATGAAAGTGTAAATCATGTATGCAGTTTAAAGAAAAAGAGTAAAACAATCCATTGTGTACCCACCACCCAGCTTAAGAAACACCAACTTTGCCAGTACATCACATTCCTTTCCGTCACATTCTCACTCCTACTCAATCACAGAAGCCACCATTGTCGTGATTTCTCCTAATCATTCTCTTGTTTGCTTTAGAGCTACATCACATATGTGTTTATGTCTACATAACAGATTGAGTAATTTTGCTTATTTTTGAAACAAACCCTTTAAATTTTTTTCTGCTCTATTTTTAATTTTCTGACTTTTAAGTTAAATCCATTTATTTGAGTCTAGTCATTAATTTGTCCTCCTTTCTCTTATGAATAAGTTATATCTAAGCTGAAAATGATTTTCTATTTGGCTAAATTATCTTTTCCTCATCATTACAATCTATTGTCATATTTTACTTCACTCTACAAAGCCTTAGATGACTAGGTAAATTTGGATGTGAAATTCAATTCAGTTTTATCAGAATTTGATCTTAGATAATAAACAACTATATCTCACTATGCAGAACAAAAGAATGCTCCAAATATTTACCACCCAAGGAAGTAGATTGATTTATTTGATTTAGGTGAACATAGACTACTTAGAATATCCTGCTTCAAACTCAGTATTTCACAGACTTAGGCATCTCCTCTGGCTGACCCTCCCATATCCCAGTAATACTTCCCAGTCATCTTTGACCTCTATTTCTCTCTTATCTTGCCAGTTGAAACATTTTCTGCATCACTATTTGCTTGTCTCTCCTCTTTTCTCCTTCCACCTGACCCTCTCTAGCAATCACCTGAATTATTGCAGCAGCCTCCTACTTCATCTCCCAACTCAATGTAGCCATTTTGATTGATCTCACACCTGAGTTTTTCTGAAGCCTGACTTTGTCCTACTTCATGTACTATTCATTATTTCCTCTTCTTCACCTCTCTCTTGGAGAGTGCAGCTCACTCACATGAATTGGAATGGGACAGCCTAAGAAGTGATTGCCTAAAGGGTGGACATTTGACTCAAGCTGAACTAGCTTTTCTTTCCCAGAAAATTGTAATGCTCTGGAGAATCAAGCTATGAGATTCTGTAGGTTTAGGGACAAATTTGACATCTCAGAAAGGCAAGGACTCATTCAAGCCAGAGTTGCATGGGAGCAGAAATCTCAAACAGAGAAAGACAGCCTGCAAAGAGAAGAAAAAAAATGGGTCTGGGGTAGTCACATGAAAAGAATCACAGAAGACATCCTGTGGAGAGGGAGAGGAGAGGAGAGGAGGGCAGGGAGGGGAGGGGAGGGAGGAGAGAGAGGAGAGGAGAGGGGAGAAGCAGAGAAAATGCAGGAATGAGAAAAAAAGAGAGATTCCAGTCACCAAGAACCCTGGGGCTTTGTTTTTGAGAGGTTTCTCTTCTTTTAATTCTCTTTTAATGAAATTTGAGTAGGTTTCAGTTTCTTGAAAACTATTGATTTCCAAGATGTTGATCCACCTTAAATGGTGCCACCTCCAAAAATCTTTGGTCTTTGCTGGGATTTGCCTGAAGGCAGCAGAGCTTGAGACAAGAAATGGGAATAGGTAGTTATAGGGAAGGTGATCCCAGGAAGCAGAGAGTGGGGTGGCGGGGAGAGACAAGGCAGGAGAAAAAGCCAATAGCTGGTGGCCCCAGGAGCAACTGGGTTCAATCCAGTTGCAGACCATGTCAGAAACTGTATAGAATGTGCCTCAGATTTGCCCCTCCAAAAGGGTAAGAGGTTCGGTCATTGCCCACCAATACCTGTCCCCTGTTGGTTGAGGGTTGCCCTCGGGGATATTAACTCTTCTGTGATCTGGACTCACCTGTGAGGGCTGAAGAAACTCTCATGCTTTAGAGAAAGCCCTGAGACAAAAAAGTCGAGAGGTGATGTGGCATGCATGGGAGACTTCCACCATAGCTGCAGCTGAAATCGGAGACAGGTTGGGGCATTTCACGGGGCACCAAAACTGTCTGCTAAATCTTCCAGATTCATTCATTGTGTATATACCTGAATATTCCCCTTTGGGCCAATAGGGCACTATCTAGCCCAGACCAAATTCCTCACTATAGCTCAGCCTTTGTAATGGAATCTCTTTGACTTACTTTTGTAATCTAGGGTTTACCCAATACCACTGTTGACCAGGGCCACCCAGGGGAGAGACTGATCTGCATTTGGAAACCTCACCCAGTTCTAATATGGAAGGGACAGGCAAAGTCTTGATCGCCTCAATCTGTGAGTGCTCAGCCATCTCTGCTTACAAATCCCAGCTCTGCCATTGACCAGGTGTGTGATTTGGGCTTAATTACCTGCCCAGCTGTCTGAGCCTCCATTTTCCTCACCAGTAGAAATAGATTTACTAATACTGACCTTGGAAGCCTGCGGGGAGCATAACGTGATGTGCGAAAGTGCCTAGTAAGGTAGCAGATAGGTTGCAAATGCTCAGTGTATGTTAGTTTCCTTGTCTTTTCTGGAGATAAGCCTTAACAAAGAAAGGCTGTTTTGCCTGTAAAATGTGTTCTCCCTTTCTTGTAAAAGCATCTTAGTTTTCTTTTGGGAAACCACCCCTTCCCCACTCTGTTCTTGCTGATCAGACAGAGCTACCCTAGAATGGGCACATGACCCAGACTGGGCAATCAGAGACAGGGTGGTTGTTTCAAGACAGGACGATGGCCCAACAGTGGTCAGTATTTTAGTTTGAACTGTGGGGAAAGAGGAATCTTAGAAAGTTTGTAGCCACAGTGACACCTGGTGACCATTCCTTATATAGCATGACACTTCCCCCTTCAACTTAAAAAAAAATTTCCCTCTATGTTTGAAGTTCAGACTTGTGGGTTTTAGTTTACTAGGCTGGTGAGATACCCCATCCTGAGAGGGCATCAGGGCCTGAGTGGACACAGGGACATCTAAAAGGCGATAAAGGCATCCAGTCTATAGGGAAACCAAAGTCCATGGACAAGAAATTCAACTTCAGAGCGTTTCATGTGTGGGCCATTCAGTCCTGCTGGGGCTGGATCCACCCACAGGTCTCTGATTCCACTCAGCTGCAGGGTGTCCTCTGCCAGGAGCAGGGGAACAGCAGAGCAGACCCGCTGGCAAGGGAGGTCCTTCTTCCTGCTCTGTTGCTCCATATGGTTTTTTTCAGAGAATCCGGTATAAGGCAGGGGGTGGGGGGAGTGGGATCTGAGGTCTTCCCCCACAGTCGTAGTTCTTGCTCTCCCAGAATGTGGCTCAGTGCCAGTGTAGATGCTTCCCTGATGCAGTCGCTCCCTGTACATCCACCCTCGCCTCCACCAAAGGATCATCCCCTAGGAACCACTCCAATAAATTCACCTGAGAGGAGACAGAGCCCTACGGAAAGCAGGTCAGGACCATGCAGCCTGGGTCTGGGTCATGGCCATGCTTGGCCTGGAGCCCAGTCCTGGTGCATCCTCGGAACTGGCTGCCTGTTGCCCTGGCTCCAGCTTCTACTTGTACAGAAGCCACCATCTCTGTCTCTGGCGACCAACCAAGTTTCAGCTGTTGTTTTTTGTTTTTTGTTTTTTTGCTGCCCGCCAATGATTCTGGCCTGAACACCCCTATAACACCCCACTCTCCAAACAACGGTAACAAAACCCCTCAAAAGACAGAGGTTATCTTGCTGACTCTAGGCCTGTCCTCCTGCCGCTTAGCTGACCCTTTTATTTTCTGGAGCCACATCCTGACTATCAGCCTTATCCTGGGGTAAGCCAGGTTGCACAGTAATCATGTGATCCTGGGCAATTTGCTTTAAACTAAAGTGTAATAGATATGCATATGTGTACCATATATGTGTTAATTTTGTAAATAGTTTTGGTTCTGGGAGGAAATTTGAGCCCTCTTTCATCTATAAATATTAGAAAAGTTTGAATCAGCAATTATAATATTAGTGCAAAAAGTGTACCCCTACACTTTCCAAGATCCCTAGAATCATTAACCATTTTGTGTAAGAAAAACTAGCCTAAGAGAAACACCCACCAATAACAAGGATGGCAGTTTTAAATGAGTTTTGCTTTGAGAATGTAAGCAAAGGCCGGAATGGAATGAGGTGGATACCTCTGGACAGAAGCTCTGAAGATTTGTTGCACCATAGAATCAACTGAGAAACTTTGTAGAAAACACCTGTGCCTGGTCCCCTCTTCTGATTTATTAAATCTACGGAAAGGGCTCCTTCTGATGTGCTGCCAGGACCAAACATTACAGCTCTGCTCTGCTGCCAACCTAGGAGCAGCTAGCCACATGTAAAATCCAGTTTCTTGGTTGCACATGCCACATTTCAAGTGCTCAACAGCCATGTGGCTAATGGCTGCCATAATTAGACAATGCAGATTATAGAATATTTCCATCATTGCGGAAAGTCCTATTTGTCAGTGCTGCCCTTAGAGGTTGCCAAGTCCTGCTTCTGTTTGTTAGTGCTGCCCTTAGAGGTTGCCAACTCCTGCTTCTGTTGTTGGAGGTGGATGCGGGCAGGTCACCTTTATCTAAAATGGAGGTGGTTTTCTGAGTTCCTCAGCAGGCTATGGACATAGTGTGTGTGTGTGTGTGTGTGTGTGTGTGTGTGTGTGTGTGTGTATGTGTGTGTGTTAGATCTATTCTGGTTCCTGTTTTACCACTCAGTTGTTACCCTACAGAATCAAGAAGCTTCTGGAGTTGAGTGGAGACACCCAGAGGCCTTGTAACGACTGGCTGGCCTCTGGCCATCCTCACTAGGATGATGAACATCTCCCACCAAGGAGAACAGGTTAGGGGATGGCTTGAATGGGGCCCCTAGTGCTGAGAGGACAGAAGAACTTGCAGCTGCCAGGAAAGCCTTTATTCCCATCAGGGTGACCCACTCGCATTCCTGCAGTTAGCCTTCCTCTGGGACATTGAGTCTCTCCTTCACCCCACAGGCCACCACGGCAAAGAAGAACTCGGGGAAGAAGGTGCGGACATAGACGGCAGCCTTGGGGATGGGGTTGGCCATGAAGACCTCTTGCTTCTTCCGTCTCACAGTGCGCATCACCTCCTCGGCCACGTCCACTGGGTGCACCCCATAGGTCAGCTTTCTGAAAAAGACTAGAGAGCCCCCAGGATAGAGGAATTAGAGCCTCAGCAGGAGTGAGCTGGGCAGGGCCCTCTATGTGCCCAAAGACAAGGACACGTGTACTGGGCCTGGAATCATGGGCTCTGGGCCAGCTTTGTCTTCCCCTGGCTATGAGGCCCTGGGGAGACACTCTACCCCTCTGCACCTCACCCTCTTCATTGGTAAAGTGGGCTTGATTCCTGCCCTTTTAACTTTACAGGGTGCTTTTTAGTCTAAGAAGTGACAGAAAGAGCTTAGAAAATAAGGAAGTGTCAGATAAATTTAGGGGCTGTTGTTTATAGTTGTTGTGAAGTTGTGTTTGTCAAGAGCTTCCTGGAACCACTGCCCACATCATGGCTCATTTCGATTTCCTAATATAGATAGAGCTTGGGGCAGGATGTAGCATTCTGGAATAGTAATAATAATAAGGTACATTTACAGAGCACTCATAATGTGCTGGTTGCTGTTTTAAACCTGCTGTGGCTGGAAACATCATTCCTCCCAATGACTCTACGAGGTAGATATTACCACCAGTCCTCATTTTCTAGTGGAGAAACTGAGGCACAGAGATTAAGGGAATTGCTTGTGTTGGAATATTTAATACATGACAGAGGCAAGCTTCAAATGCAGGCAGTCTGCCACCAGACTCTTGGTCTCTATCCTGTGCTGCCTTCTAGGAAAAGGGAGAGCAAGTCATTCTTAAAGACCAGATCCTAGCTATTATGCATGAGAAACTGAGGCCCAGAGACAGGCCATCACATGGCCAAGGTCACAGAACCTTGAGTGACTGAGCCCAGCTGGGATGTGGTCTGCTGGTTACAGGTTAGGATTCTATCTGGTGCCTCAAGACTGAAGTTTGGGGACCCCGCCCTGCTATTAGGTGGGTGCAGAGACCCCACCACCCCCAACCTCATGCTTCAGGAATGCCCCCCTGGACGCAATGAAACGAGGCTGTCTCAGGGGCCTCCAAGGAGCCCTTCTCCGCCCTTGTCCCTCCGGCTTCCCTCTGAAAGCTCACATTTCCAAATGGAGGCATCCCAGTTTCCTTGACCTGGATAAACGTGGTACGACCGGATGAAAGTTGGACTCACGGTGCTGACGACAACGTCGTATTCCTCCACTTCAGCTCGGAGGCAGTCAAAGAAGCCCAGTGCCGCGTGCTTGGAAGCAGCATCTGGAATAGAAACCAGCCAGAGGTGGGTGCAGGGGCCCGACACTGCTTCCGGGGAGGACCGTTGGAGACAGGAGGCCTACACACACATTCCTACAAACTCGGCCAGAAAAGGCCAGACGTCAGCTAGCCCTGCCCCACACTTCATAGATGAGGGCAGAGAGCCCTCATGAAGCAGCAGACTGAGGCAGAGGTGGGATTGAATCCAGTCTGCCACTTGCCCACTGTGTGGCCTTGGGCAAACCCCTTTACTGAGGCTCAGTTTTCTCATCTTTAAAATGGAGATAATGTCACCCTTGTCAAGTTGTTGTGAAGATCAAATGAGAACATGTATATAAAAGGTGTGGCACTAGCATGAGTTCCCATTTCATCCCAGGAAGGCTGTAAAATAGTGCATCTGCTTTGGAAGACAGTCTGGCAGTTCCTCAAACACTGAAATATAGAGTCACCACATGACCCAGTAATTCCAGTCTTATACCCAAGAGAAATGAAAACATACATCCACATAAAAACTTGTACACAAATGTCCATAGCAGCATTATTCATAATGGTCAAAAAATGGAAACAAATCAAATGTCCACACACTGGAAAATGAATAAATAAAATGTGTTCTATCCATACAGTGGACTATTGTTCAGCCATAAAAAGAAATGAAGCTCTGACACATGCTGCAACATAGGTTAACCTTGAAACATCGTGCTAAGTAAAAGAAGCCAGTCACAAAAGACCACATATGATACAATTCTATTTATACGAAATGTCTGGAACAGGAAAATCTATAGAGACAGAAAGCAGATGAATGGTTGCCTAGGGCTGGGGGAATGGGGTAAGGATTAGAGAACGATGGCTAAGGGTGTGGTGTTTTCTTTTGCGAGTAGTAAAAATGTTCTACAATTATTGTAGTGATAGGTGCACAGCTCAGTGGATATACTAAAAGCCATTGACTTATATACTTTAAATGGGTGAATTGTATGGTATATAAATAATATGTCAATACAGCTGTTACCCTCCCCCGCTAAAAAGCCTTATCAGCTTGTTGGTCATTCATCCGCGGACTTGTCAGTTCCTTCAATCACTCAATGGCAAAACCCTGCTCTAGGCGGGGCCGAAGGGGACAAGCTGGAGGCAGAGGTGTGTTGGGGTAGCCCTGCCCTCATGGACCCCACGGTGCAGCAGCAATGATTTGCATGAAGTGTGGTTAGTGCAGACAGGTGTGCATGGAGTCAGGATGTGCCCACCTCCAAGCCTGTGTGTCTAGTCTGAGCCTCAGAGCCCCCAGTCTTCCCATTTGGATGGTGCTGTGGCAGCCAAGGATGCAGCATGTCTTTGAGGAGTGAAAGGAAACCTGCTCATGCAGTCAGATGACCCCAATCACTCCCAGGCCAGCCCCCGGTGCCTGTCAGATGTTAGACCTAAAGGAAGAAGAGAATTTGGGGTCGGCCCAGGGTGGCCTCTTTGCAGTTCTGACATTTACGCGGGAAACCCTGAACTCCTTAATTCCTCAGTTGCAGAGAAGCCAGACCATGCACAGCTGATGGAGTAGATAGAGCCTTGTTAGAATTCTCCGCCCTCAATGCTGTGTTTTGGAAACTCTCCAAAGAAACCAGTGCATTGGTCCTATGTTGATCGTTGGCCAAAGAGCCCATTGCAATGGCATGCCACAGTATATCATATCACTGCTGCCTCAGCACCTGGCTTTAGGCATTGGATTGCTGTTTCTTTAATTAATGAAGGCATGGAGCAAGGAAAGAAAGTAATTCAGCTCCTGTAAATAGCATGTACAAAGAATTTACAAGCAGAATGAATAGTGGTGAGATTCACTAATTGTCTTGGAAGAGACAGAAATGAAGGACAAACATATCTTCTGTGTGTGGATCAAGCTCCATTTTCCGCTCCATCCTGGGCCCACAGGTAGATTGTGTTCCCCAGCATCTCTTGCAGCTAGGTGTAAGCATGTGACTGAGTTCTCACCAACAAGACGTGAACAGGTGGTGTGTGCTTACTCCTGGCTTGGGACTGTAGACATTGGGTACACCTCCTGATGCTCTCTGCTCTCTTTTTGCCAGCCAGTACCCAGACGAGGTGGGGACCAGCTTTGTGGGGACAGCCTATCTCGGTACACACCT
Source organism: Pteropus medius (assembly GCF_902729225.1). Classification (NCBI taxonomy): domain Eukaryota; kingdom Metazoa; phylum Chordata; class Mammalia; order Chiroptera; family Pteropodidae; genus Pteropus; species Pteropus medius. The sequence goes on from NW_024352783.1 coordinate 2,154,068, forward strand.
GTCTCCAGCACTAACCACACCTCATGGGAATCACTGCACATGGAAAATGATGTCAAAGCAATGACTTGGCATGACCCTGGGTCCCTGGGTGACTGTAAGGAGCAGTAGTGCCCACTCACCTAGGCCCTCCCATTGAGACTGTTACATAGAGGAGTAATAAGAGTTTTCATTTTACATCACAGTCTTACAGTACCTTAGGCTTAATCTAATTAATGCAAATAGGAAAAAGAAAGTAAAACACTATTAGGGAGATATATGGGCTGAATTGTGTCCCCCCACCCCCCAAAAAAATTCATATGTTGATGTCTTAATCCTACTATCTCAGAATGTGACTATATTTGGAGATAAGGGCCTTTGAAGAGGTGATTAATTTAAAATGAGGCCATTAGGGTGGGCTGTAATCCAATTTGATTGGTATCTTTATAAGAAGAGGAAATTTGGATACACAGAGAGACACCAGGGGTGCACACATACAGAAGAAAGATCATGTGAGGACACAGCAGCCAAGGAAAGAGGCTTCCTGAGAAACCAACCCTGCTGACATCTTGACCTTGGACTTCCGCCTCTAGAACAGTCAGAAAATAAATGTCTCTTGTTCAAGCCATTGGGTCTATGGTATTTTGTTATGGCAACCCAATCAGACGAATATAGAGACCCATCCATTTTTCTTTCCTCCCTTCCTTCCTCCGTCCATCCCTCCCTCCCACCAGACATATACCAAGCTCCTATTTTTTGCATGATACTGTGTGCCACACAGAAATATATAAGGCATGTTCCCCACCCTCCCAGATCCTACCATGAGAGATGGGAATGTCTCTTAAATTTTCCCAACTGGATCCCATGAACATATACAAAGAAGTCCCTCTCCTCCTCAGGCTTTTTAAGACACTCACCTTTGAAATTCTCTGTCTCACCTATCCTGGAATTATACCCTTTTCCTTTTCTCCTCCTTCCTTCCTCAGAATCTCTCCATCCCTCTCCCATTTTATGATGTGCACCCATCTTTTCTTTCCCAGTTGTACTCTTCCCTATCCTTCAAGGATGTCTTTATGGAGGAAGGAACAATTGAGCTGGGGCTATGCGCCCATGTCAGGAGTGTGATCTTTATCTTGCATTGATCATGCATATCCTGACCACCTGTGAGACATGACTATCCCGGAGAGAGGGACCTTATCTTTCACATCTCAGTGTCTCCCATAGTCGCCCACATGCCATAGGAGGTCAAAAATAGGAAATGAAGGAACAAAAGAAAAACCAACAGACCATTTCATCTATGGACCTCCTCCCCCGCCATGTAAACATATGCCTAGTTCTCCACACATACACATCTCTTGTCTTATAAAGCATACAACATGATGCAAAACATTTTCGTCTTGGCTACTTACAAGCTGTACGGAATGGGATTCCAAACTTTCCTTGGATGTTATTCACTAACACAATTTGGCCTGTCCTCCGGGAGATCATGTTGGGAAGCAGAGCTGGAAAGCACAGGACAATAAGTAAAGGTTAAAAATTTGAGAACAGTAAGACAGTAGCAGGTGGACCCCTCCCCCAGATCTCCTTCCACACACCAGGCTCCTCTACCTTCCTGGTAGTGGGACGGATATGGAATGGACACCAGGCATCATTTATTCAGTTTTCCTAAGAATAGGCTGGGCTCAGCTGGTGAATTGCTGGATAATTTTAAATGATCCACCCACATGCATGAAAGTGGCACAGATTTCAATAATGAGAAAAGTGAAATCCCTTTTCAATTCTCCTATCACCTCCAGTAGGAAGTCTCACGTTGGTTCAAATGTGTCTTTAACACCTCTCTTGCATATGCTAATCTTTTAACAAAGAGAGGAAAGACCTCAGCTCTGTGTCTTGGGAGAATTTACTACTTTGTTTTGATTTCAGGTTTTCTTCTATTTCTTGAGAGAGAAGGGGCAGTATGATAAAGATTTCTTCCTAAAACGAATTAATTTAAAAATGAGAAAATTCAGAGAAAGACATGAAGTAAATAATAGTACAGGTGGAATAGGGATAGGACGAAAAATCAAAAGACTCAACTTTCAGAAAGGTTAATTAAACCCAGCACCTGCACGCTGGAGATGTGCAAAGTGAGACCCAGAGCTAGTGAGTAGACTCAGGTCTTTCAGCAAGTTAGAGGCCCAGCGAGAAAGACAAACCAGTCCTGGCCCTTTCCACTCCACTTTTTGCATTCTTCACTTTGATGTCAATGAACCATGAAACTCTCAAGAGGTTGACTGAAGGACACACTTTGGCCTGCTTGGTGTATCTTCAGGGACTGGGCTGAAGGAAATTGTTATCTCTGGGGCACCATTTTAGAAGCTCTTGGAAATCATCTTTCTGCCCGAAATATTTTTTTCCCTTATATGTCATGGAGATCCTGGCTGTAGAGAAAGAGACTAAAATCATGCTTCCTCAGCCTCTACCAGGGCACCCCACTCCCTAAATGTAGACATTCTCCATGTTTATATTCTTCCTCTTGGAGTTCTGCTTTGACAAACTTTTATTGTGTAGGGGAACTCTTGGTTCTATTACATGTCATCTCCAGCTCTAGGCTTCACACCTTCATTTGAACATGGCAGTAAAAAAAAATCTCCAAACAGGAACCACCATTTTACCCTTAAAAGGGATTCCTGCCTTCCTTGTTTCTTGCAAAGTGTTTGACAGTTTTCTGGGTCTTGTACTTTGGGGATAAACTGTTTTCTTCTTTATTACTAAGGAGAGACTCTCTAACTTTGACGAACTGTCATAGTTAGGAGCACACCAACCACAAGGCTGATATATCAAAATATATGCAAAGCATAAAGACAGTGAATGGTCCAGAGATGTGGAATGGAGTTGGAAGGGAGCCATGGATATAAATAAGAAGAAGTAGATAAAGGGAAGGGCTTGGGAAGCAGTTTTCATAGAGTGGAAGGTTGGAATATACTAGTGAGATACTTTCAAAATCCTTTTTCTTTCATCAACATTTACAGTCAGAGTGTTGAAAGCTTTCACCAAATAAGTAGAGATTTTCCTGAGTGTGGGGGGCTGAAGACTTTATCCAGAATTGGATGACTGGCTACATAAAGCAGACTTCTCTAGCAGCTGGTGGCCTAGAAATCCACAGGGAAGTCAAACTCACGTGACCTTTGGTCAATGTGATGGGTCCAAAGTAATTGGCGTCCATGATCTTCTTGTCCAGCTCCAGAGAAATCTTATGGGCAGGCCCCTTCACCTTCATACTGGCATTATTTACGAGGATGTCCACACAGCCATAGCAATCCAGGACCTCTTTGGCCACATCCTGGACACAGCTGATATCTGAGAGGTCTAAGAGGATCAGCTTTGGGGTGAATGTCTGCTGAACCAATGAGACAGTCAAGGCATGTGTGGGAATACCTCCCTCCCACAGACCTTGGGGTCCCTCAGTCTAAGAGACACCCTTTTTGAAATTCAGAAATTCAGAGCACATGGAATTACTACAAAAATGATGAAGAAGAAGCAGAAATGACTCTGGAAGGAAGAAAATTGATGGAGAATCCACTCTTGGGGACCAGAGCAAATATGCAGTTTTAAGCCTGAATTTTTGGCAATGGGGCCATAACTAATAAACCCAAATGGGGCCATAACTAATAAACCCAATGGGGCCATAACTAATAAACCCAATGGGGCCATAACTAATAAACCCAAATGAATATTACCCTTCACATTCCAGTGGTAATGTCATTACTTAAGATATATCTGAGTTTTTTGGAAATTGCTTCCCAACCTAGCTTACAAGCCATATGTAACTTTGTAGCTACATTTTGTTTTTGACCAAAATCATACACTCAGCACAAGATCAGAGCACTATCTATGTGCCATGCATTGTGTTCAGCCCTAAACACTTGCTGTCATCAAGACTCTCATGATTTAGAGGGGTATGGATGGGAAAATTGATAACACCACGTGGTTAATGCAATCTCGGTGTTTGACAAACACTAGTCCTGAGATATACCCTCGAAGGTATATCCCTGGTCAAATTTGTTTGAGAAACACAGGCTATTCTATGTTCTTGGAGATACACAATGCACATTAGCATATCAAAGGCTCTGAAAAATCCTGTAGTAAAGAAACCAACCAGATAAGCTTGGCTTAACTCAGTATTTCTCACACAATTGACCTCAAAACCTTGTTTTTACTCAATACCTAACAACATTTCAAGAAACATACCTTGACCAAAGAGCTGCTCTTTAACAATCAATGAAAGCTAAGCGTGCCCAAGAGTTAGTTACCCAAGCTGACTGCTAGAAGGCCTTACCTTGCTGGGGTCGGCCACGCTGATCAAAGCATCATATAGATTCTCTAGCCTCTCCCAGTTCTTTCCACACAGCACCAGCCTTGCCCCACCTGTGTGGAACACCCGAGCACACTCTGTGGGGAAGAAGGAGAAAAGGCAGGTTGTGCTGTGTGGGTGGAGCCACTGATGGTGAGACATTCTGTCTTATAAATTCAAGAATTCAAAGAATCCAAGATTCTTAGGGCCATGAGATTCTTTAGAGGTCATTTCATTTAACATCCTCCCTGGACTGGAAATTTTCTTTTTCATTTCTAGCCTCAGCGCAGTTGCCTCCTCTGAAGAGGAGCTCATAGTAAGGTGGACCAGCCCTTCCTTCTTTGGATAGTTCTGATTATTAGGACATTTTTTTCTTAAACTGAACAGAAAGATGACCCTGTTCACCTAGCCCTCTAGGACCATAGCCTAAATATATCTCAATCTAAAGATATTGGAAACAGCCAATGTATTTCCCAGACCAATTTCATTTACATTTTCTCTGTAGATAGATATTCCAGCCAGGGTTCTTTTTATTAAAAAAGTAAATCTGCCTTCTGTGTAGGTTTACTTTTTCTGGACTAACCTAATATAGAACTTTCTCAACAGAGCAATGGCCAGCAGACACACAGCGTTCTTGTATAGCAATAACACTGATCTTTAAGAACAATAAAAGCTAACATATTTTGAGAGTTTACTTGTTCTAGGGATTATTGAAAGAGATGTAAAAATATTAGCTCATGTAATTCTCACAATAACCCTATGAGATAGTAACTTAGATTGAGTTCTCTAGAAGCAGAATCAGAGACAGGGATACAGTTGATCAGAATTTGCTGAGGGAGTGTGCTCTTCAGAGAAAATCTATTAAGGGGTAAGGGCATAGGGTAGGTGCCAGACAAGGATGTGGTCTCAGGTAAAGACTAGCCAAGGCTGCATCCAAGGACGGCTCTGGAATGTAAACTCGATTGCAAAGCTCTCCTACCTAGAGGCAAGAGGACTAGCCTTTTGTACATCTGTGTCAACCAGTCACTGACTGTGCTGCCTCCCTCTGAGTGTAAGAGCAGAGTGTGTAACTCCTGAGCAAGTCAACGTCTACCAGCAGAAGGCAAATCTGTGAGCCCTGGGCCAACATTTACAGCACCTGGGGAACAAATAAACTGGCCAGGCACAGGGATCTGAGGATCTGGGGGTGTAACTGTTTCTGTCCCATTTTATACTAAGCAGTGGGAGGCCTGGCCTGACCAGGGATGCTGAAGGATATAGCTGGGCAGCACTGGATGCCCACTGGAAGCTGGGTATCTTGAGTGCAATGACTCGAACTGATTCAAAGTTGTGTGAGGCTCAGCAGTCTTGCGCAGGGGGAGAGAACAGAGCTAGATGGACAGGACAGACAGTTGGCTGGGGTTTGATAAGTGGACATTGCGGTCATGGGAATTGCAGTATTGGTTAGAGAGTGATTGAAGTGCTGAACCATGCAGTCTAAGCCAGAGAGGAGTAAGAGTAAAGGCGGGGGGGGAGGGAACAATAAAGGAGAAAAGTAGAGGGCTCCAGAGACAAGAGACAAGAGGTCTCAGTGAGGTCTAGAAACAGGTGTGGTGGGTATGACTGAGAGAGATGGGAAGAGGGAAGCTGTGGTCAGTTCTGCTGACAGGGAAACCTGAATCAAGGAATAACTGTTAATGATGTCACCTTGAGTTTAGGACCATAGAGAATGGATGATTTCTCTAAATGTAAGTATTTTATTGAGAAAGAAGCATGATGGTTCTGGATGGCAAAGTTCAATAAAGACTTCAATCCATCTCTCAGTGAATTCGATGCTAGCATGTTTTGAAAAGTGATAAAAAGATCTTAAACTTCATTTGGAATAATTATAAACTTCATTTAGAATAAAAAACATGCAAGAAAAGCAAAAAACATTTCTATAAACAAAAATGAGGATGGAATAGTTATAATATATTTAAAATATATTATAAAGTCACAGAAATTAAAGAAGACAGTGGTTCAAGTATAGATAGAAATATTGATTAAAAATAGAGCCAAGTATTCACAAGAATTTAGTATATGATAAAGTTAGTATGTTGAATCAGTGTGGAAAGAATACACTATTTAAAAAGTGTATTTGGACTACTGGATAACTATTTGGCTGGGGAAAAAAAATCTAGATGCAATAAACCAAAATGTATTCAATAATTAAAAGTAAAAACAGAGTCATAAAAGAACTAGAAGAAAAGAGATGAATATATAACCCCGCTTTGGGGAAAGATCTTTTAAGCATGAAGCCGAAGGAAGAAGTCATAACAGAAATGATTTATAAATTTTTATCCTTAAAAGGAGCTTCCTTGCAGCAGAAAACACAAATAAAAAGAGCAAGATAAACTGAGAAAACCTATTTATAATACATATGTCAGAAGAGGGTTAATTTATTTGACCTACAAAGAACTCTTATAAATCAAAAAGAAAAAAATGTAAAGACCTTAATAAAGGAATTAGCTAGTGAGATGAGTAAGGAATTCATAAGAGAAATACAGAGAATATAAAGAAAATAAAAGTTCAATGCCAACAATACAGAAATGCAGATTAAAACATGTCACTGATTTTAATCTATCAGATAACCAAAACCAAAATTGTTAATAGTCACAGCTTCACTGCTGGTGGTGTAAATTGCCAAAATCTTTTGGAAGAAAAATTTGACAGAATCCTTAAAAATAAGTATGGACTTTGACCCAGTCATTTCATTTGTGAGAATTTTTTCTAGGAAGATAATTTGGAGTTACTGCATGGACATAGTTATAATATTGTTTATCTCAGTCCCATAATAATAGTAAAGAGCTGGGGATGATTGCGAATGTCCAATATTATACGAGATTGGTTAAGTAAATTAGAGTAAACTATATGTCAAATATTTTGAGGTCTTTAAAACTCATGTTGTAGAAATAGGTCTACTGAAATGGAAAGAAGCTAACGATATAGAACTTTAAAAAAGAGATTCAAAACTGTGTCTAATATAATGCCATAACACTTGACTCTGTGTGTGTGTAATTGGATGTTAAATTGTACATATGTACATGTAACAGAATTTTAAATTGGAAGTTGGACTGAGGGACCAAGATCAAATAGATATAAAATTCCAAAGTTAGTTGCCAGTCCAAGATACAGATTTCGGAATTAACTATAACCCTGTTTTATGGAGCTCTTTACCCCAAAATTGGACAAAAATAGATCAAGGAAGAGGAAAGGGGACTTTGAAAAAGGATTTTTTTGGAGAAGAGAACTGTTATGTATTTGCCCATTATCTCTATCCTAGAGAGAAGTGTGACGGTAGGACCATTTGAACAGCATGCTATGAGTTCCCTGTGGCCGGGAGTCTGAGTCATGCCTGAGAAATCTAATGGGAGAGACCATGGGCCAACTGTCCCCAAGGCAGAAGAGAGGAGAACTGTGGCTGCCCCATGGGGATCAGTCTGTGTTGTTGAAGATCCCATGCACAACCACAGTGGACCACAGGTAAGGCTTGAGTTGATTGGGACCTCATTTGAATTTTGCCCTAGAGGACATCTCAGAAGGGCAGTGGGACCCTAAAACAGAGGGCCTAGGGGGAGTAGATCCCGAAACCCGTGTGGAGTTGGCACTGAGCACACAGAGCACACCCTCTTCACAGAAAGTGTGAACTGGTATTCCCAGGGAGTATGCTGCAAGATCCACAAAAGTTCCACAAGAAAAAGCATCAGACTTGGTTTTAAACATGTGCCAGGCCATGGAGTTTGAAGCTGTCTCATAACAATGCCAGGCAGGTAAGATTTTTTTCCTGCTCTCCCTCTCTCCCCTCCTTCCTGCCCCACCACCCCCAGAGGCGTCAGAAAGAGAGGCAAGCTGGCAGGCAACCTGCTCTAGCCGGGGAGGAGTGGAGAGGGGGAAAGACAGTTCAACTTTGATGAAAATGGACATGTTTGCTAATGTATTGGATTGAGTATACCAGCTCCTGAACCAATGCTGTGTTTTAGAACTTATCATAACCTCAGGGTTTTGTATAATCTAATAATATTAGAAAAGTCATGGGACTGTCTGAGTTTTTTAAAAAATCAAGAGTCAGAGGTGATAATGTACCCTCTGCATATCTCATCTCACCACAGCCCTGATTCTTGCTGGTTACACCTATAAGCATCATAAAGGAGCTGAAAGGAAATAAGATGAGTGTTCCTGAGTAGATGGCGTTTCAGGTGTGTTTTATGTTCTTTTACTTAAAAATTCCTTTTTTTAAAAAATATATGGCTTTTATAATAACAGAATTCACTAAAGAAATTTCATTAAGAGAAAGAAAGCCTGGCTTTCCTGATGTTCAGCTGGAATTCTGAGTGGCAGCCACGCTGGGTGTGGGGCAGCCATCATGGCAGGGTCTTACAAACCAGGGAAGTGAGATTCGATGAGATGAAATGATTTACCCAGAGTCCACAGCTGGTCGGTGGTGAAGCCAGCATGTTAGCCCATGCAGTGACATTCCAGGGTGCCTGTTTACCACACTAGGCTGCCTCCTGGCCAATGCCCACTGCTGAGAAAGGCACATGTCAGGGGTGTGTCGTTATGGGCCCACACCCTCCCTTTCTAACATGGCGATGGACACATATTTATAAGCTGGATACTGGGTAGGTGAAGAGCCTATGATCAAGAGCCAGACCAAACTTTTGGCCTTGACCTTCTTTGGAGGGGCAACCAGCAGTGTTCTTACCATCATTCCATTTCCCCTTTACTCTGCTAACACTTTGTCTTTCCCAGGGGCTTGGGAAAGGCTAGAGCCCAGTGGTGCAATCACTGCTTCGATCCAGCAAGCCCGAAGGCACACTCCTAAATATGTAAGTCATTTTTGCTCACTCCAGGCATTAGGTATACCCTGGTGTTCTTATTTTTATTCTTTATCAGCTCCACTGAGCACAACATTTATCTTGTGTCAAGCACGTGGGCACTAGGTTTTTTCTTTTTCCTGCAGCAGACATAAATTGAGCTCTCAGTCTCATATTTTCCTAAATCTGAGATGCCATCTACTGTAAGATGCTTCTTGATTTCAGAGATATTAAAATGCAAAAGGATGGCCTGCGAGTATTGTAAGTTGCTGTTGATTAAAAGAAAATCAGCTTGATTTCAGAAAATTTTAAAGGTGAGTAACTACTCATCTTAGAGGTGATGAAACACAGAAAGTGTTGTGCTCTTTGAAGTACAGTGGTTAAAAATTTTAAGAGTCACTCTTGCTGCAGAAATTGTGGGTGCAAGGTGACCCGATTTCTTACTTGGCTGAATGGTGTGGGTTTGGGGGTGAGGGTTAGGTGTCCTAACCTTTGGCTATTTGATTTCTCTAGTAAACAGCTTAGCTCTGGGCTCCCTGCTGGGTTTGGTCAGGTTCCACGGGACCAGGAGTGTGCTGTGGGCTGTGCCTAACCTGTGCCATCTACTCAGTGCCCCTCACTTTTTTCTTGCCTTGGACCTGAGAATTGGAGTAGTTTAAACCTGGAATTACTGTGGTCAGCATCATGTTTTGGTTGGGCATTTATTTAAGGTCACATACACCCAGCTTCTCAAGTTACTTCTAAATACTTGAACTTTATTTTTTTTTCTGCTTTGCTTTTCTTTGCAGGCTGAGGTCTGGTACCAGAACTGACAGTAGTCAGGACAGAAACTAGACCATAGCCCTCTGTAAATGCCGTTTTGCCCCTGAGATATAGTTCCTGGGCACCTGATTTGTACAATGTGTCACTATAACCAAATAAGACTTAAAAGATAAATAAGACTATTTACATATACATTACTCAGTTCTATCTAGTAATACAGAAAATCAAGAAAGCTATAGAAGAACTGAACAGCTTCCTCAACCAACTAGAACATTCTGGGAATATTCCACTGAAAAACAGAAGAATACAGATTCTTGTCAAGTGCCCATGGATCATTCACCAAGATCATTTATATCCTGGGCCATAAAACACACCTCAACAAATTTAAAAGAATTAAAATCATACAGAATATGTTCTCTGATCATATTGAAATCTAGTTAGAAATCAATAAAACAAATATATGACATACTTATCCAAATGAGTGCCTTTCCTCATCAGATGGTCACTTTTAGAGGCTATTCATTAAATAAACGGTTTTTGAGTACTTATTGTATGCCAGGCTTTGAGCTAGGAGGCAGGGACACCACAGGATGAACAAAACATAGGATTCACCATAGGAGAGTGTGTGTCTAGTGAACCAACTGAGAAACACACAGATACAGCAGAGTGTGAGAAGTGAGCCAATGGTGGTGTGTTTCTCTGAGGAGCCATGAGATCCCAGAGGCCATTTCCTCAGGGCCGTCAAGATAATCAGGGAAGACTTCATGATGAAGGAGTCTCATGTTGGTTGCGGGTCTGATGCTAGATGGGCATGTTCTACTTGAAGAACAAAGTTTCCCCAAAGACTTTGACTCTTGAGTGTCTCTAGGTGTGTGTCTCTTATCCAGTTCCCCAGGGCAACCACCACTCCCTGTTGTCTTGTGTCTGGTCTGGTTGAGAAATGTGAGTGCCTGGCTTGTCCCTATAGGAGATGGAGTTTATGTCCCCCTCTCATTTGAGTACTGAGTGTAATGAGGCAGGATATCCTCTTCGGAAATTGCTTCTGGGACCCACATAAAGGCCACACAGAGAACCTAGTTTATCTGCCTTACATTTTGTTTTTTTCACCTTACATGTTGAATCCAAATTGATCACCCATTGAAATTGAACCTACCCTCAAAGCGTGCAGATTGGCTGTCATTGGGATGCCTAAGAGAGAAGGAGTCTTAGAGAATTCCCACACAAGAGGATATAAACATTCTCGCGATGGCAGCACTGTGAGACTAGGTGCCCAGACTCCAGGGAGACTCTTTGGAAGGGGCATTATCCAATACTCATCGCAATACTCAGACATCGTTGACTCCGTGAACGCTTTTTAAGCGACCTAATGAATGGTTGGCTGTGTATGTTCTATGTTTGATTAAAAATAGCAAAAACGACAGGAAAAATTATATCCAAACTATGTAACATACGGTGCTGCACTGCCATTGTGTAGAATGATAATCAGAATTTACAAACCTAAGGACATTTACTACTCCTTATGCCACAGATGTCACCAAAGGTGGTAGGGCCCTCATAGACCATTTAATTCAGGGGCTGCAAATGTAAATGCCTTCAAGGCCAGAGAGAGATATGGTTGAAAGAATCGGGTCAAGTGTGGTACAGTAAGGACCAGTGGGGTGTGTGGCAAACTGGAGCATGCATGTTCTACCTAAATGTGGTCATTGTTATTAGCATTAATCACACCTGAGTGGTACCCATATAGTTCCAGGCACTGTTCTAAGAACTTTCCATCTGTTAATTTATTTATTCCTCACAGCAACATGATGAGGTAGAGATTACTAGTACCTTCACTTTACATTTGAGAAATCCAAGGCAGAGAAGTGAAGCCACCAGCTAGTACATGGTGGAGCCAGGAATTGAGCTCACTGCTCAAGTTTGGGCTCATAACCAGTACGCTGCCCCAGCTAAGGGTTTTGCATTTCAAAATTTCTGGAGATCACACCTGCAGACCACTTCGACTCTGAGATTGCAACCCCAGATAGCCCAGTGCCCTCATTTCTCAGGCAAGGAAGCTGCAGCCTCCAAAAGAGAAGATACTTGATGATTAATAATAGACACTAGGAGAGAATGCAGCCTTAACTCTCACCTGCCCATTGGGCTTGCCTGCATGACACCCTCCCCTGCTTGTCCCTCAGGGCAGGAGTGGGCACAAGTCGGGGCGAAGCCAGCTTACCCTTGCCCAGTCCTGAGATGGCATCGGTGATCACCACCACTTTGTTCTGCACGGCTGACTTTGACCACAGCTTGGACACCTCTTGGTAGATGAAGAGAAGACCACTGATTCCCAAGAGCAGCAACGGCAGGATGAGCACAGCTATGACTCCCATCTTGTTCTGGGGAAAATGACAAAAAGGAATTGACTTGGCTAAGAGACTCTGATGGAGACACCGGGGCAGGGGGAGGCCCCAAGGCTACAGAGTGCAGTTACACATGCACCAAGCCCTGAGTGTCCTCTCCAGGGAGCTGGTCTCTGTGGAAGCCCCGAAGGCTGCTTCCGAGCTGAACACCCTGTTAATCCCCAAATGTCTGATGCATAAGAAATTACTCACGGTGTTGCCGAAAGCAAACCAAATCCAGGGGCCTGCCCTCCCAAAGGTTAATTGCAAATTTAATTAAAATAGGTCTGCATTTTTGGAAGGAAATCCATGTGTTAAGGCCACTTGCTTGAGCCCTAATGACTATTTATAGCTCTCAGTGCACTAAAGGGCTTTACAGGGTAAATATAGTGTCTGTTCTGATATTCAGGGACACATGCTGGCTGGGTCTGATTTCAGAGTCCTTGCCAGGACTTTTAAAGCTCTCTGGTTTGCCTGTTAGAGGTTTCCTCCGCAGTTTGAAGCGGGGCATTGGGGATCAGGACTTGGGAATTCAGCACACATATCCTTGCCCTCACTTCCATTAACCCTCATATCAGGTAGCTTCTAGGTAGCTCAGATGGGCATGGCAGCAAGCCTTCTGGACTTCCCATTCTGGTTAGGGATGAAGAGCATAACTGTGAAACAGAATGGAGCCAACTGCAGAATGAACCACTTGGAGGCGTGACACAAACTATTGGAAAGAGCAGAATTTAGGGAGTGTTTTTCATTAGTCACAGTATTCCCCCTCTTTGAGGCTTAGCTTCCTCATCCGTGAAATGGACATAACAGTCTTATCTTGCAGGACCGTCTCATAAAAAGATTAACTATTGTTATCTTTAATGATTAAAAATATTAAGAATTTATCCCATGTTAAATATTTTAATTATAAAAGGGAACTTAGAGGTTTAGAAATGGAGAGACCTAAATAGCTAAAATCCAGTTCGAATACTCATACCATCAAAAACCAGAAGACCAGTCATAGCGACATCCTAATTTGTGTGGTAAGGATCATGGGCTGACAGGAAGCGAAGCAAGAAGCTGTGCACAGGGGTGGGAGTGGGGAAACTGCATTTCTTTCTTGCAAATTAAGAATGACCAGGAACATTAAAAGAACCTCCAGCTTTTTATTGACCTGTAATCTATATAAGAATGTGCACATAAATGTAACATTTCCTGAATTTTCATAAACTGAACATGTCCCCGTAAGAGCATTGGCAACATGCCTCCATTGTGTCTCTTTCCAGCTCTTAAGGGTAACTGCTTTCTATCTTTTAAAAGCATACATTAGTTTTACCTGAGCTTAAAACATTTCTTTTATTTAAAGAGAGTCACAAGTTATTACTGTTTTGCTCAACATTACATTTGTGAGATTCATCCGTATTGTTGTGTCAAGTTGGAGATCTTTCTTTTCATTGTGCTGATACACCTCACATTTTAAATTTATTCCTCTGAGACGGGGCACTTGGGTGGTTTTTGTATGGGGCTGCCCTTTGACTCACCTAGGGAAAAAGGAAGGGGGAAGAGGATCTGTCTCTACTCTGCCCTCAGAAAGGCAGCATGATGGGTTTGGAGTCCAGCAGCCCTGAGTCTGAATCGTAGTTCTGCTTCTGACTTATGTGCAGCCTCGGGCACACATTAGACCTTCTGACTCTCACAGCCATCAACTGGAAATTGCACTAATACTATTAGCTTCCTCACTGGGCCATAGTGGACAATCGAAAATGTAAGAGGTGACATTTAAACAATATCCAGAATGAATATGGCCCATAGCTGGGGCTGATGGTTTCAGTTTCTCCCTTCTCCCTGGCTATTTTTTCCAGTCTGTGTTGGTTCTCCTTGTTGCCTTTCCTCAATGCATGTCAGAATCCTTTCCCGAGGACCCTGGGCAGCGTTCAGAGATGAAGGATGCCAGGGCTAAGTCGGGTAATGTGTGCGCACATACTTTTATAAACAGTAGATTATTGGGTCAATATCATCTCCTCACCACCCCATGCATGTTCTCTGGGCTGTCAGTCCTGTTAGCTTTGTTGTTCTCTCTAGCCAGGATAATCACTTGTTTTGCTGCATGAAGCCACTTCCATTCCTGATCTCTCTTTGGAAGGGTGGGTGCAGCTGATCCATAGAGGCACTCATGCATGGGTGGCAGGACTGTCGTAGAGTGGGAGGCAAGAATGGGGCAGAATGGTGGGTTGTTGAACTAGCTTGACATCTAAAAAAATTGTCTGAAAGGAGACTCAGATATGGTGGCTGCCTGCGTCTGCACCCAGGGAGTGGGGAGGGCTCAACAAGGAGACAATGGCTTCTGCCAGCACTTTCGTCTGGGTGAAAGCTGCCCCTCCAGCCCTTGCCCTGAAGCCGGAGAATTCAGTTCTTCCCTGTATGTCTCTAGGGCCTTTAAGCAGCTGCCCAAGCGTTGGAACTCAGAGCAAGTGAGTTTGTCAACGAAGAACAATGGGAGAAACTGATGGAGACTCAGAAGTAAATATGGATAAGTAAATGAAGCCATTTGATGTAATGGAAAGTGATTAAAGGACCTGGATCTAAATATGGACCCTGGACAAGTCACTTAACATTTGAATCTCAAGTTTGCTTATCTCAAAAATGGGATGATAATAATCATGACATTGTTATGGTGGCCAAAAAAAGTGGGAACCTGGTTTCAAACCATTAAAACACTGTAAAAATGTAAGAAATTGTTGTTAAATTTATTAAAGAAATAAGACAAGAAAAATAAAGAAATTATAAAAGGCTCTGTATCTTCACTGGGAAATAAATTTTAACAGCCAAAGGGAAGGCAAACACATGCCACAGAGTAAAGGAAGGAGATAGATAATCCTTCTGAAAGAGAAATTCTGGTAAGTTTCTTTTCCCCTTCCATGTTATATCTAGGGCAATAATGATAACGATAAGGGCCACAGAAGGTTCAAAGTATTTAACATGAACAATCTCATGTTAATCATGCTATCACTATCCTTCTGGGGAAACTGAGGTGTAGAGAGCATATTAATTTTGTCATGATTACACAGTCAGTAAATAGCATAGTCAAGATTTAAACTCAGATAATCTAGCTTCGGAGTCTGTGTTTTTTACTATTATACTGTTTCCAATTACATAAACAAAGAAGATTTAAATTTTCTCTAAGGTATATGTAGAAGTTCTTGGTGTTGAAGTGTTCTAAACTATATACAAATGACATTTATAAAAATGAACACTCCATGTAGTGTTGAACAAATATTGAGGTACTTTATTGTACTTCATGTATAATATCAAAGTTCACTGAGCAAATAAAAAGATTTTGCAAATAAAAAAATTGTCTGGAATATTCGGCTTAAAAGGGAGGGAATTTCTGATGCATGCCACAGCATGAATGCCCTTGAGGATATTATGCTGAGTGAGATAAGCCTGTCACAAAAAGACATACTGTATGATTCCACTTACATAAAGTACCAAGAGTAGTCAAATTCACAGAGATAGAAAGTGATTGTGAGGGTCTGGTGGGGAGGGGAAGGCAGAGTTATTTTGTTTTGTGACTACAGAGTTCCAGTTTTGCAAGATGAAGATCTGTGGATGGATGGTGGTGATGGTTGC
Source organism: Pteropus medius (assembly GCF_902729225.1). NCBI lineage: Eukaryota > Metazoa > Chordata > Mammalia > Chiroptera > Pteropodidae > Pteropus > Pteropus medius. Next base: position 2,169,958 of record NW_024352783.1, read on the forward strand.
ACAACAAGGTGAATGTACTGAAATGCCCACTGAAGTGTACACTTAAAAAATAATTAAGATGGCAAATTTTATATTAGGTGTTTTTTCTGTACTAAAACAATTGGAAAAAATTATCTTTCTTTGAAGAGACAGTCCCAATATAAGATGATGCCATTTACATAAAATGTGAAGCCATTCGAGACACTTTCATGTCTAATATAGACATATATTAGATTTACTATATCTATGTATATTAAATGTGCACAATCGTGCAAAGGAATGATCCAAATGGCGGTTACTTCGTGGGAGAGAGCAAGGAGGAGGAGATGGTGAGGGGGATGTGAGGCATTAGTTGTAGCTCTTACATTTTATTTCTTGCTTTTTCTTTTTTCAAAAGAGAGACCTCTGGCATGACAAAGAAGTTACTTCTGTTAAATCTGATCTGTGGGTACATGCGTGTCTGTTACATTATTTTAAATATATTGAGGTATTTTCTAATTGAAAATAGAAAATAAACAGAAAAAGAGAGAAGCAGATGGATCCTGTCTGACATCCTTGTGATGTCATCTGACCTCCCAAATTCTCCTGTTTTCAATTTACTCTCTTCTTTTTCTCCCAGGTTTTCAGTGTGCAAAGGATGTTCCTCTCCTGCTTTATGTGATAACTTAAAAAAAATTCTAGTTCTTCATGCCCTACCTTGGTATTCTGTCTTTCAGTTGCAGCACAGTTGACTTAATAAAGGTGAATAATATTATCGTCAGGCATCTAAGTGATTAAAATGTCTTTTAACCTTTAACCTTAGCTCTTTTCCAGTGTCCCCGAACCTCCCTTCTGACGCACAATGCTAAATTGTTTCTAAAGCTGGCCCCTTGAAGGCCGGGGTACGTTCTCAGTCATGCTTATATCTCCACGACATCCACAGAGCTTTATATACACATACATGTTGAATGAATAAAAATGTTAACATGAGCAAACATGACTAGTCTCACTAGGTGGGCCTACTAACCTTAATCCCTCTCAGCCGAGACTACCCAGCTGTGGTTCCCTAAGGGGATTCTTCTAATGACAGAAAGGCAGCTAAGTCATCAAATCCAAGGAAACAATCAGTAAAATGGATTCTCAGCCAATCAAGTGAGTATAGGGCTAAATTCACTAATTCTGGAAAAAATAATTGGCTCACTGGTATCAGACTGCTGTTTTCTCAGTTCATCTGTGAACCCCTTGTTTATTCTTGCCTAACCACTTCACGTCGGCTGCCACCCCTCTTGTTACGCACTGCGTAAGAGGAGACATACACCCATTGCCTGCCAAGTTCCTTGAACCTGGTCAGGGACGATCACTGAGCTCCAAAGCTGGTTCTTCCTGATGATGGGTTTGTTATTCAGAACAGCCGACATTCTGGAAACAACCTCGTTTATTGATGCAGAAAGTAGACCATAGACATGGAGCATTTCTTTGACCACAAACAGGCATTTTGCTAATGCCAGAAAAGGAAGAAGGTTGACTTCTTACTTCTAGGAGAAATGGCATTTTGCCTGGAACACTGTAGACACTTGATAAAATTCACCAAATGGTTAACTAAGAATGGATGGCTTCCAGGCTAAAAATGGTTGGTGGATTTGCACTCATTTGATCTTGGCTTTCTCTTGACAGGGTTACTGAGATTTCGTTATTGTTCCCCCAACTCATTGGCAAGGCTCAGCCTCTATCTTGTTTCCTTATATACTCTTGGGACCTAACGCAGTGCTTTGCACATGGCAGATACTAGCAGTTAATCCTTCCACTGTGCTTATTAAGTTAAAGGCAATGTTCTAAGATCTTCGAATTTACTAACGTGCTTAGATCTCACAACCCTTAAAATAGACAAGATTCTTCTCTCATTTTACAGATAAGAAAACTGAGATATAGAGAGACAAATGACTTGCCCAACGTCAAGGTGAGGAGCTAGGATTTACATTCAGGCAACTTGATTCCAGAGTCCATGCTCTTAATCACAAGCTATATTACATGAAATGCTAAAAAAATCTATTTGATAAGAGTATAAATATTCTCATTTGATAATTCTCTCTATATACGCACATATACATACTTCCAGACATGTCTGTATATGTGTGTGTATGGGGTTTCTATTTGCCAACCATTGTTCTGGATGCTGAGGGAGAATAGTTCTTGCCATAGAGAGATAATTTATAATCTATAAGAGGGGAATAGATATGTAAAGAAATTACTTCAATATACAAGGAGTTAAAATCCACCTGGATCTGTCTTACAGCAAAGATAGATGAACACTAGAGGCCTTGGTTCTGTTTCTTGATCTGGGGGTGGTTACGTGGCTGTGTGCACTGTTTGAAAATTCATTAGGCTGTACACTTAGAATTTGTGTACTTTTCTGTATATATGTTAAGCTTTAATAAAATCGACATTTAAAAAATTTTAAAGTGCCTTGGGAGCTCAGAGGATGTCTCACACAAATCCAGAAAATTCATTTTTTTCTTGGCAACTTCAATCACATTCTCCTCAGATGTGATTTTTTTTTTTTTTTTTTGAGAGAACTAAACAACTGTCTCTTTGAAAATATTTTCAGGGCATTTTCTTCTCTTTAAGATTAGACTCTGACTCAATTTTGTGACAGTGACACAGAATCTACCTGCACAGATACACAGGGGTAATGTGAAGGGCAGAGGCTGCTGGGTACAAATCCTTTTACTCTAGGTGAAGAGATGGCCCAGGGCACTCTAGCATGCCTTCTCTGTGTTGGGCTTATTCCAGAAATTTCATTTTATATCTTTTCAAATAAGCATCATTCAACAAAACACAGAATTTCATGGGACCAATATCTGTTAGGCAGGTACTCAATTAGAGCCCCAGACATGAAGAAATTAGCTGGATTTTCCCTTATTCTATGACAATATAAATGTTACAGTTTAGCATAGCAGATTGAGTGATTTTATTTGAAACATTCAGGTTTTTAAAAATTTTTTTCAGAAATGATGTGTTTGCTAAATGTATAAATACATTTTTCAAATGAATTTGAGCAAGGATATATTTAGAGGTGTTAGAATTTAACAGTCCATTTTATTTTCAAAAACTCAAATTATATGTCTTATAATCAGTGGCCTCAATAATGTGTTTAACTTAAAATATGAGATAAATTTATACAATATTGTAACTGACCACATTAGGGAACATGCAGTGCCCCACTGCTTCAAACATGACTTTCACGTTTAGCATTGTTTATTTTTAGAAACAAAAATGCCTGGCAATTTAAGCACAATTCAAACATTTGTTCCACTTAACCGTGATAAGATGTCATTTTGTTTTACCATTGGATTATCCTTCCAAACTGATTTTACTATAAATTAGAAGAATTCGAAGAAAAAATATTTATAAAATAACAAAATTTATTTTTAAATTTGTCTTCTTGATTAAAATTAAAAAGAAAATATGAGATAGTCACACATACTATCAATTTGTGCGTTAGTTTAAAAAAAACCTCTGGACTCTTCTGTTAACAAAGAACATTTTATATTCTTTGTAGTTAAACCCTTGCTTTCCCCCCTTTCAGCTTCTCTTACTCTTAGTGCTCTCTTGCTCCCTCTTTCTTTGTTACCCTTATTAAACGTGCTCTCAGGAAAGCTACAGATACTCATTTATACTAGAGTGTCAATGGTTGATATTTTTGGTAAGCATTCTCTCACTTAAAGACACCGGCATTTTAATAGGAATCAGAGATTGAAGCTAAAGGTGTTCAGTGAAGGATAAGATGGTGGGTGCAAGTTTTACTTGGACCACAGCATTCTGAAGCCTACCCCGAAGTGTTCATTGTCGACATATGTGCTTGGTTTGTCTGCCTGTGCAGATTCAGCAGCCGCAGCACTGACTAGCACATGGACACCTTGACCGGGGCATCTGGTGGCACGTACTCAGATAAACTCTTGAGGTCATGCCCCATAGTGCTGGAAGAAGCTTCTGTTTCTCAAACCCTTTCTGAAGCCTCGGTTTCTGGGAGGTTGTGCTGAGAATGCTGACTTCCCCTCTGTAGCCTCTGCTTCTCGGTGAATTCCAGACGGGCTGCCGTGTATCTGCTCATGGCCATGACTGACACAGCCATGCAGAGAGCGAAGGAACTCCAGGCGAGGCTGTCAACAAAAGGCATATTTAGGAAACGGCATAGGGCTATGTCCCAGGGCTTTCTACTGCAGGTCAGGCTGGTGAAAAACTTGCTCCTGGTTCTACCCAGTTTGGACTTGGATTTTGGATCACAAATCCTAAAGCCCAGCCGATGTGCTGGTGTAGCCTGATGGCTAAGAGAACAGATCGTGGAATCATTGTGCTGAGTTTGCACTGGGGGGTTGTTCCCATCTCTTATTAAATGTGTGACCTAGAGCTGGTGACTTCACTTCTCTGTATCAGTTTCCTTATTTGTAAAACTGGAATAATAGTAACACTGCCCACTGGGTGGTGCTTGTGAGGAATTCAATGAGTCAATGAATGGGAAGTACTCAGCATAGCATCTGCTACACATGTTACTTTTGTTCTTATTGCTTTTGGCTCTAACACAGGACACTGGCATTGGACATTGGTATTTTTATATCCCTATCCTCTGGAAGCGTATTGCTTTCTAAGATGATGGTCTATGCTTTTCATCTTTCACAGAACCCAGCAGAGTGGTTGCCGAGAGAGAATCTATACAAACTGACATTTGTGTATGTTTTCATGGGATGGAATTCTCAAATAAAATAGATTGCTTCGTACCCAATCACCTACCAAAATTCACGAGTAGCTAAGTTACAACTCCTCTCTCTAGCTTCCAATCATCCTTAAATAGGACTTAATAATCAAGAAGCTTATGGATAGCAGTAACATAGACATGTTCACCCACCCCCAACCCCGAAATAGTAGCATGAGAGAGTGAGCAATGACCATGTTATTTATTTTACAAAGAAAAATGTAACACAAGAGGTTGTTATACAAGTCAAAAATATGTAAGCATATGTACATATATTTTTAAGATGCAGTTACAGTTCAGAGGTCCACATCAAAGAATCCCTGTGATCTTGTATGACATGGCTGTCTTAGAGACAAAACTGCAATATCCTGGCCTTGTCTTTCCGTTAGAAACAGGTGCTGGGTCTCCCCATTGAAGTCTTTATTAGGAGTTATAGCTCAGGCTATTTCCCCATAAGTTGCATTTAAGAATGTAGTAATGACAATGTCTCCATTTATTGAGAACTTTTCTCTGTGCCAAGTATTTTAGAAACGTAACCTCTTTCAAAGCCTATGAAAACATCTGAGACAAGTACCATCACTTTACAGATGAGGAAACTGGGCTACAGAGAGGTTAAGAAATAATCTACAGTCACAAGAGCAGCAGGTGGCACGATGACCAAGGTCAGAGGTCCTACAAACCTGCACACATCCTTGCTGGTCCATCAGAACCTGAGGTCCTGGGCAACAACTCACCAGTATGACCAGCCATAGTCCCACGTCTGAGGCCTCCAGTCTTCCGGCCCAAGGCTCACGCTGATCTGAAAAATGGTTGCGTACATCATGTGGGCCACCATGCCTAGAAGCCCTGCACAAGTAAAGCTTTTGTGAGTCACAGTTAAGAGCTGAGTTTCTCTGCCTGGCATGAGTTGGATATAAGGCACCCACCAGCATCCTTCTTGAACCCTTCCAAGCAGGCTTCATGTTTCGCATATACACTGATTTCTTGTTAACAGTCATGAATTTATGCACTTTGCCATGTCATTCCTCCCATGATCACCTCTTTACATTTATCATGTCCCTGTGTCCCCATGTTCAGAGGCACCAATGTGACATCCTTTCTTTCCCAGCACAGCGGAGTGATCCTCAAGCTGCATTTGGCCCGAAGCCATACTTTACGGTGTTCTGTCATGTAATTCTTTTTCATGTGAATTGTTTGCTAACACCTAAACACTGGGATACTTTACATAAAAATCTGAATATGTCCTGGCTACACTAGACTCACATGGCAGTTATTGGTGGGTACTGAATTCAGATGCCAGTGTGATTTTCTTTCCTTTGTAAGTGACTTTTTGTCGTTTGTTTGTTGTTTGTTTGTTTTTGGCTTAAAGAACCAGAGGATTTTTTTTCCCTTTAATAGTTTTAGTAAGATATGTATAGTACTATGCCAATTTTTCCAGGTATTTGGAGGGAGCTTTTTGTATATAGATTTTGGTCTTTTGTTCAAGAAAATATCTTAAATATTAGTTGTTTCATTATTTGTTCTTCTTTTTCATGGACTCCAATTACACATATGTTTTAATTTAATAAATGCATGGTGGGCAGTGGCCCAACTGAAGATAGGTTTTAGTGGTCCAAATAGAAATTAGTTTTAATTGATGGGGATAATTATTTATATATTAATGGGAATGTCTCAAGTCCTTATGATGTACCTGCACTAATAAATCCTCAGACTTTCCACCTGACGTCTCCTTCACACAGTTGAAACTAAAGAGACATTCAGAAGGAGGCTTACTCAAGACCTTGTGGGACCTTGGGGGATGCTGGGACCTGGGGAGGACTCCAAAAGTCTACGGCCTGGCTCTTTGCTATGAAGACCCCAAAATTAGATTTTTATCATCCTATTCACTGATGAGAACACTTGGAAAAGATGCATTATACTTATCAAGTGCAGAAGTGATCTATCGACTGGACCGACGCCTATTAACAGAGTTCTGTGTATCCAGCCAGAGAAATGAAGTTTGAAGTTCTTTCCTTGGTAAAAGGCCCACTCAGGAGACCAAATTGCTCTAAAAGCTTCTTGGAGAACACAGAAGTTAAGACCAGAAAAAGGGGTTATTTATTCTTACGAGATATTTATACCAAACTTGGATAATAATTTTTAACAAGTTACCATTTATTGAGTACTTAGTATATACCAGGTGCATTCTTAATTAGTCTTCACCATAAGTTTTTGAGATATCTAGCTTAGAGAAGTTAGGTAAGTTTCCCAGGGTCACACAGCCATTCAGTAGGTCTGAACCCAGGCACAGACTCATGCCTAACCACTGTACTAAGTTAGTAATTTCTGTTCTCACATCCAGTGTACTCCTTTCCTAGGGTTGTAATAAAGACACACTGATAAATTTTATTCACCACTTGTGCCTATCCCCTTTCTTTCCATCAGTCACCCAAAGTATCATCACTTCTCCAAGTGGGATTAACTCAATGACTTTAGTGGAACAGACATCCTGCTGAACTGGCCACTGACAGGAAAGAGCCAGCCTGAAGTTTTGCCAACTCCCTCTGGGGCAGGCTGTGGGGAATGTGCCTGTTCTAATGATGCTGTTGGAGGGTACCTGCAAGCACCATGAGGATGGCTACAGAAGCATCCACCTTGAGCCAGTGGAACCCAGAGCTGTGATAACTCATTCTGGAGCCCAGGAGGATGGTACTTGTCAAAATCAGAAGGATATTCAGGACCTCAGCCGTGATAGACAGCCACAACACACCTGAAAAATGTGGGGATGACAGAGATTCTGGGCATTTAAAATTCAGAAGTATTATAACATTCAATCCTTTGATTTAGTTCACTTCTAAAAAAGAATAAACAACAACACCATGGAGTAAGAACCACAGATACCTCTGCTGAATTTTGGAAAAATGGCAACAAAAGGAGCCTCCTAGGGCTTGAAAGAGGAGTTTATAAAGATTGTCTTTAGCTGGGAAGAAAAATTTTAAAAAGAAGAACTAAAGCAAAACTCTGATGTAAGTACATGGCAGATACTAGGGTCTCCAATTCACAGTTCAAAAATTAGCATGTTGCTTTCATTCCACCAGAAGACACTGTCTTTTTAAAAAAGAAGCTAGACAAACCTACACAGGGGAAGAGGAGTCTGAGAGTTTTAAGAGCCTGGTTATAGATGCCAAAACCTCTTGTTTCTGCAGGAGCCAGTTATTTACTCTCTGGATGGGATCCCACCTATGGCTTCAAGGAACTGTATTGGATGTGGAGGGAACGAATGAAAGGGATAGGAAATGAAACTAGTTTCTGTAAAAGTCCTCCTATAGGACAAATTAGGTACTGGAGACTCAGCAACGAATGAAACAGAAGTAATCCATGCCTTCACAAAACCTATATCTCAGCTGGGAAAATGTACTAAGAAAATAATACAAATTGGATGAGTGTCTTAGAAAAGAAAAAGTGCTATAGGCAGTGGTGTGCCAGAGTCCATGTCTTCCCAACTCGGCGTTCACCTCACACTTGAAGTGACAGCTTGAAGTTGGCTATGGGATTTACATTGTGGAAAGTGGCGAACACTACCAACCAGGGATTTCCCTCCCCTCTGCAAAGTCGTTTAATGTTTTCCTGCACCACCAACTACAGGGCACATGAAAAGAGCCAGGGGTTCTAGCTTTTGGACTCAACTTTACAGAAAAACCATAAATAACTCTCTCATCTCTTCTCCCACTCCAACAAAAACAATAAAAATTGTCCAGATGGTGAGGAGAGCTAGTGGACAGAACATGAGTAATGTATTCACCTTGTTCTTCAGCTGGTATTACACTCTGGAAACTTCTACACTTTTCACCTAGAAGATAAAGAGAATGCATCCATTAAATAGGGTTAACCTTGATGATTAGGGGCAAACTGTGTTCCTAGCCTCTTTAGTGTATCCTAGGTCATTTTGAACAAGGATGGAGTGTTTGGCATACTATTTTATTATTTACATACATGCAGTGCCCCTCTCTATGACAGCAAAATGCAACCCCATCCTAGTGAATCTGGGCTTGGCCATGTGACTTTATTTGGCCAATGAATTGAGAGTGGAAGTGAGGTGAGTCACTTCTGGTCAGAAGCTTTCAGAGCCAATGTATCGTCCACCTGGTTCTCATTCTCTTGCCTTTGTTATCATGAAACCACATGTTCAGATGGGGTCTCCATTAGCCTAGGTCCCTGAATGGCTACAGTGAGGAGATGCCCCTTGGTAACCTGAAAAGTACATATAGAACGAGCTAGAAATAAATGTTAGTTTAAACCACTGAGATTTAGGATTGTTTGTTACTGCAGCAGAACCTAGCCCATCTGGACTGTTACTGCTAGCCTTAGACCAGAGGTTCTCAGCTTCCCAAATACCATCCATTATGATATGAGGCTCAAATAATTTTTTTTCTAGTTAGAGGAGAAGTAGCAAAGTTTATAATAATTTTTAAAAGATGAATTAGAGCAGATTCAGAACTATCTCTGTTGCTAATTGACCCAGTTACTTGCATTCCACCATGCTTTCTGGAGCATGAAAGGAAAGGGAAGCATCATTGTGGGTGCACCAGGTACGGGGCCGAAGACACCATCAGGTTTATTTTGTGTTCCTGGAAGTGTGTGCTTTGTCTGGATCATCTGTCATGTTGCACATACTTGCTAAAAAAGCCTGTTTTGCTGCCATAGATGTGTAGTTCCTTTGAAAGAGCTAACTCCACGAATATCGACTTGGTGTACAGATGTAACTAAATTCTGGTTTGAGGGTAAGTGACAGATGGAGGATTGAGACCACAGCAAATCATCCTCTGATGTCCTGTCCCAGGTGGGTCCCCACTCTCTCTCCATTGATACTTCCGCCCCAAATTGAATCATAAACTGTAGGGTGGGAGGAGCCTAGTTTCTTCCCTACAGTTCAGAGGAGTGGGTCCAGGGGCCTCTGAGGGAAACTGATTGACACAAGACAATACAGGCAGAGGCAGTTTCAGCATTAGAACTCAGGCCCACAGAGGCCCAGCCCAATGCTATCCTGCCATAACATTGATTTAATACAATCCAATGCGCAGTAGGGAAAGTGCCAGGGGTGCAAAGATGCCTGAGACACAGGGAGTTGTGCCCAGTCTGAGCTGATAGCTGCTAAAACAGTGTAAGATGCAAAAGCTAGGAAGCAAAGTTCATCAACTCTTTAATAGAATGTCTTTCCTATCTCTAAAATTGTTTCAATAGTCCCCACATTAACCATGCTTGGAAGATCAAATGAGATAATAGATAGGAAAGCTTCTGTCAATTAAAATGCACTTAAACATTATTAGAATAAAATCAGTTCCATTGGGCCCTTTTGCATAAAGTTAGCATAAATCATTATTTATTTCTAGACCATAAGTACCCTGAGGTCACCTATATTTTTTGGAAGTTTTCAGAGACAGAGTAACTTGGGGAGCATCTTTAGACTTCAGAAAATATTTTTCTTTTATAAGAGAGAAAATTCTAGGTAACTTTCCTATTCAAGGAAGTACAATGGCTCCCTATTTCCTCCACCTTCAAGTCTAAATTCCTCTTTTTTTATGCCCTCCTTCCATCAACCTGACCTCCCAACACAGAGCCCACCTTTTTCGCTTTCTCAGCACAAGCCAGCATTCACCTTCTACCTCATCAGTCTCTCACTGGAAGGACCTATGTGCGAACAGGTACACCTTTTAGGCAGTACATGCCTAAAGGCCATAAACTTTAAGATTTTCCAGCTCCTTTTCCTAAAACTACAAGCTCCCTGGAGCCCCGTCCCTTCACACTCTCGCACTGCCCTTCTGCTGGGCTATAGGAAAAAGAGAAACAAAGTCTGGGTTTATGATACAGCCATATGGTTGGGCTGCTCTGCTGGGATACTTTCCGACTTGCATGCACAGCAGGAATTCCTCTGTCACATAACTGTCCACACCAAATGGCCTGAAGGAGGGTATGTGCACTGCCTGGGGTTGAGGGGAGAGTCAGGAACCTCATTGCTAATCTTCAGCCGCAGGGGCCCTCACAGCTTTTGGGGATTGGTGCAGTTGGATGTTTTCCCTGATTGATTCTCTGATTTTTGGCTGCAGCAATAGTATTATAATCACAGTGGCAAAAATTTGTCCTAGTCCCCCAGTTCTACCAGGGAGGTCCCCATAGCCCTGGGGAAATCTCAGCACTCTCCCAGAGCGCTGTGAGGCTGATACGGCTCTCTTTCCGTGTCATCTCATCAGATTCTTACTACAACCCCCTGAGTCAGACTGGCAGTAGCAGCAGCAGATGATATCAAGGACAGAATGTGGTGTTCAAATTCAAAAAGTCTGGCCCTTATGCTTGGTTCTGCCACAGTCAGTCATCATAGGAAATTTCTTGACCTCTCTGAGCCTCACTTTCTTCATCTGCAAAATGGTTATAACAAAAGTCCTCCAATGCGAAAGTATTTTGTGAACTGCCTTACATTTGTTTGTGTGTCTAATTATTAATAGAGGCAAGTACAAACATCCATATTTTGCACAGTTGGAGGCCAGGCTAAAACAGGTTGGTAAAGACAGGAATTGAAACTGGGTTTTCCCACCTGAGACACAGTACCTTTTTCTACATCACCACCTGCTGTCTTTCTACATAATGCAATGGAAGACTAAGGGTCTATCTTGCCTTTTCTCACAGGAAGAAAGAGAAGGCCAGGTATAGAGCCAGGGGTAGGGCAAAGAGAAAGTGGCGGCTAGCCAAGGAGATGAAGAGGATTCACAATGGCTTAGAAGAGTGAGTTTAGCCTGGGTGAAAGGAGTCAGACCGTAGTGACTCCTAGATTAATACCAATCCTCAGACATGGTGCTCCTTTTGAATAAGGCCAACAGGATTAAAAGCAAAAATCTTTATAAATCCCATGAAGCCAGAGCGGCTGGTGCTACATAGCTCGACAGTGGTTGGCCAGCCAAGTGGTGTAGTCAGCCAGCCTGGGAAATGGTGTCCAAGTCCCCTGGAGATTATCTCTGGCACCATGCCTCCACTTATTCCCCCTACTTTCTATGGGGTTTCCAGGTGCCTCTGTTCTTGAACTTCTTGAGTTTAGCAGAACAGCATAGAATCAGAAATCAACACATTTTGTTGACTAATTCATTTGTCTAAGGAAAAGGACATTTTGTCTAAGTGCTGCTTCAACCAGGAATTTTAATTTTAAATCTTGATTTCAGAGGATGAAATCAAAGGTGCTGTCTCCCTTTAAAGGCACGTTAGATACTAGAAAGGATGTGCAAAGCTGCTCGAGGTGACTTGCGCAGGGGCTGCCCTGAAGTAGTACTCTAGGTAAAGGCTCCTTGGTGCAGTTGGTGATGGAACTGATTCAGAGGGAAAATATTGAGTGGGGCCCTAGGGGTATCCTCCCCAGTCTGAAGACCTTCCTGCCAGGCCCCCTTACCTCCCCTCACCCATCCTTACCCTCTCTCTAAAGCACTCTTTGGGTACCTGCCCCTTACCTACAAATCTCCCAGGCAATTGCGATAAATTAGACAAAATAATAGATGTTTGTGTAGAGTAATCTCCAACTGGAGGTCCCAAGCTACATACTGCTGCACATATGCTTTCTTGGGCCTATGAAATGTTTTCAAGAAACTGGGGGATTTCACATGGAAATCCAGATATCTTACTTCCCTTAAAAAAATCAGAGGATCTGACGACATTGAGTTTACAAGCCCACATGACCATAAAGGGGAGCTGAGCAAGAGGCCAACTCCTTTAGGTGAGGAGGATGAGGTTTCAAGGTCATTGGCACTGAAGAGTAGCTCTGCTTCATTCACTTTTGTTATCACCTCTTGTAGGCATTTATTTGCAACCTCTGATGTATACCCTTTGTTTTATTCCTTTATGCATTTGCTATTATTTTAGTTATTATTTAGTAAAAATTTAATTCTAAACTTTTTGCTGTAAGGGTATCTTGTAGCGCATGAAGGTAATAATATTTCTCTTTGTGGGAGGGAGGGAGTTGTTCCAGACATGTCCTCCTTTCCTCATTCTTAATAAAATTATGACTCTATTTAGAGACCCTGGTTTACTTGAATGATCTTATTACATTAGGAAATATATAAAAGTGTGAGCAGAGGTTTTTTAGATCGAAGGACACAAGCTCATTCATTGACAATTATAAGACAATTGCCCTTCAGTTAAGTTTTGGCTATTGTGGAATAATAGGGAAAGTCTGGGCTAAGAGTTAAAACATATGAGTTCCAGGTTTAGCTCTATCATTATTTAGCTGTACAGTCTTCAACAGGGGGCATTTCTGCCTCTAGAATTCAGTTTAGCCATCTGTCAATTGAGTCTATTTTTCTAGATCAACCTTTTCCAAAGAGTGTTTCACTGAATGCTGGTCTCGCAGAATATTAATTCTTATTCTTCACAGACTTTATCTATGGGCAACTAATTTTGGGAAATGCTAGGATATGTAATAGTAAATGAATTTTTTTTATTGTGGAACTTCTCAGAGATTTTAATGTGCTAATGTGCATTGTGAACTTCTAAGAAGAAAATGTAATGGGCACCATTTTCCAAATTTGTTTGACTTTCAAAATTCTTTATATTTAACTTTACAAAGACTATCTCAACAGACTTCTCTGTGGAGTAATCTCTGAGAAAACCCAGCAAGACACTTATTAAAATCTCTTTCTGGTTTGACATCAAGTGTATAAGATGCACATAAATCAAAAAGGGGTCAAGAAATACATTCTTTATTTCTACTTGGCTTTGTCCATGAATCACTGAGAACATCAACACTTTTTCAACTTCAATGTGTGTTCCTGACAATATGTGAAAAACGTTCAGTGGTGTGATCTACGAGAAGAAGGTGGTGTGTGTGTAGTAAACCCTCCATGGGTTGACAAAAGCACAAGGAAACTTCCTCCTAGAGGAAGAACTTGAAAGATCCTCACACAGCCCCTTAACTGTGCTTTCAGCCTTGTTTTAGGCTGAGAAAGCCCCCTCCCCCACCTCCACCCAGATGAGTAATAATTTATCAGAAAGTCCAGGGACAATTTATCATCTATCTGCATAGTGTTTGTGTGAACATATGGGATGCACACCATATGCAGGTAGACAGTTTGCAGCTGCTTCTGGTCTTCCCCGAATTTGATAGCTTTACTATTGCTTAAGAGGTGAGGTTTCCAGTCCCATCCTTTCCTCAAGTCTAGCCCATGCTGATTGTCCCTTTGTCACTGGGGAAGCAGCTCTTATCCATCTAATTTTCTAACTCTTGTCTTTAAGTTCAGGTTCTACTGTGGCCTCACCTCCCTGAAATTACAAATAGTAACATTTCTCATTTTCCCCAAGTAGGCTTCTGATTTTCTCCAGTTAGCCTTCTTTGTTCTAGAGAATGTTGTCCCATTCAGTTCTTTGTCCTGGAGTGACCATGACTTTATGTTGTAGGGGAGGAGAAGCTGCCTCAGGTGATATTGAAAAGCCATGTAAATTAAGTTCTTCTGAGTGAAGCTACCCCCTCTCCCCTGCTTTGTGTTCTGATTCAAACACCTGAGCTGTTCTACCTTAGACCTTTGCTCACTCAGTTCTGTCTGCCTGGAATACCCTCAGACCAATAGATAGATCAATAATAGACCAATCTCTACCTATTATAATCATAGTCCTACTTTGAGGCCTGTACTGTGGCCACCTCCTTTCCAAAGACTTTCCCATGCCCAGAGCTATAAATAACCTCTTCTTTCTTTCCATTCCCATATCCTATGTATGTCTTTGTTATAATCATTATCATATTCTTCCCTGTTTTAGTTTGATCTCAGTGCTCATCATTGTGGCTCACTCTTCTTTGTATTCTTCACTCTCCTGGTCCTGTGGCTGACATGGATATGGTTTTTAATAAATTCATTCTATACTGCTCTGAGTTCCCTCTTTCCAAGGGGCTTTGTTATACTCTGGGGCATGGAGGAGCTTATCAGTAATATAGATAGAAATATAGATAGTAACATAGATAGAAAAGAGCTGAGAGGAATAAAAAACAATGTTTTGAGGATGGGAAAAGCAATGGCAATTAGAAATTCCAGGAAATCAAAAAAATTTAATGTAATGATAGCACCTCCTTGATTCTGTGATGAACAATATTTATATATTCTAAATAAATTATTGGCTTATTGATTTAAATAAAACAGCAAGATAATTATATTAAGAGGACGGCAGAGCAGATGTGAGATATAGTGTGAGAGAAATGTATCCTTATCTATTGTAAAAAGAAGTCAATAGATAATGTCTAACATGAATCACTCCTTAGTTTCCAAAAAATATGTTGACATGAAGACAGAAATGTCAACATATTTTTGGAAACAGAGGCAAATACTGGAAGAAACAACTTAGCTAAAAGTGATCTCCCTGAAGCAAGGGACTAGGTGCCGGAGAAGGAAGAAGAAGGGGACTGTTAGTTTTTTTTATAAGCTGTTTAAAATGATTCGATATCTTGTCTATGTGTAAATACAACCTTGGCTAAATACTTTTTAAAAAAGGATGCAGATTTTTAGACCCCATCCCAGACCAGTTCGATCAGAATCTCCAAGGCTGGACACATGGAATTTTAAAAACTCCCTGGGTGGGTGTGATGCACACCAACATTTGATAACTGGTGTGATGCTTAAATGTAGCTGTGGAAATAGAAATCAGCAGTCCTCAGGTGGAGACCTGGAAAGGGAGTGGAAATTCCCAAGCAATTTGCCTATGAATGTGGTGACCATATTTTCCAAACCAAAAAATCTGAAATTGTCTTGGGGATTTTCCAAGAAGTCATGAGCCTCCTGTGTCTGTCCATGAGGGTAGAGAGAGTGGACTTATAGGAAGAAAGTGCACTCCTTAGAGGTGAGGGGTGAGAAGGCCCTCCAGTAACCTTAGCTCCAGGTACTTCTGCAGTGTCTGCACCATGCTTAAAGCAGAGGACACGGACACTAACCCGGACACATGAGAGGGAAAGGCTTGGCACTGCCTCTCTGCAATGACCATTGGGGCAGAGATGGGGAGGAGCACACAGCATCTCAGAGGGTTCCTTCTTGTTGCCTTTTATTAGAACTCAGGAATAAATAACTAATGATATGAATATGAGGAAAGAAAAGGCAATTAGAAACTCCAGGAAAAGCAAAAAGGAATTCAAGAGTTTAATGTAATATGCCTAAGGTCAAGAGAGAAATGGTGATGGGGAGGGGTCCTCTCCTTTCCATCTTGAGGGCGCGCTTTTCCAGCAGAAAGAAAGAGCATCCTAGCTCTGAGCATGGGCTTGAGTTTGCAACCAGGCTGCCTAAATCTGAGGAATCCAATTCCTTCCTCCTCATTTCTTTGTGAGATAAAGCACTTTTTTCCTGAAATATGTGCTCCAAATATTCACCCATCCTTTCTGTTTTCTCTCTCTTCTTCCTTTACTCTTTCCCTCACTACCATCCTGTCAAACCCATAGAAGTTCAAAAGATGTCGATGAATTGGGGCTGAGTAAAATGGTAGGAAAGGGAATGAGCTTGCCAGCTATATGACTTGAAATTCTCTGAGCCTCAGTTTCTTCATTGCAAACTGAAGAAATATTTACTTTGCTAGGTTATTTCAAGGATTGCCTGAGATAAAGGTCTAATTGTTAAGGGTTTTTCTTCTGGTAAGTGCTCTGTAAAGGGGTTCCTTTCCTGTTAGTAATGTTAAAAGTCTATTTTCTAAGAGAGCCGTTCATTCCAAGACCCTTTAAAAGTTTGGGAATGCAGTTTAGAGTTGGGCGGGGCCGCCTTTAATTCTCCAGGGATTAGGTGACACTAACAAATGGTAAAAGCTAATGTTTAATAAATACTGATACTGTGTCAGGCACTGTTGCAAGCGCTTTATGTGAATCTAGTCATTTAATTTTTATAATAACTCTAGAGATGAGTACTGCTATTGCTCCTATTTTATAGATGGGAAAATTGAGGCTCAGAGAGGTGAAGGGACTTGCTCAAGGAAACAAGGCAGTTAGTAGCAGAGCTGGGATTCAAACCCTGGCAGCCTGACTCCAGAGCTCCTACTAGTGGCTACCGTCCTGCACCTGTCACCCCCAGAACCTGCAGGCCATGCTCACCTGTGCTGCTGAGGCTCTCCTCACAGGACTGCCAGAGCCCCACGTGAAACCTGCGCTGGATGAACTTGTCATCCCCCGTCTCCCAAATGTACTGGACAGCCTGGCTCCGGTGGTCCCTCTTTCTGCCGCTGCTGTTCCTGATAAAGAGAAGGCAGTGCAGTTCTCCTGGGTGGTCCTGGCACAGTGGCTTTGCCACCCTCCGGGTCCCCTCACACCAGTGGCTGCTGCCCACAGCGGTGAGAGAGAAGGCGAGGGCGAGGCAGATCGGGAGGAGGGCCATGGCCCGTTGCCGCTGGGCCCTGTCCATGGCCGAATGAGGTGTGCAGTGTCAGGATGAGCAGCGGGCCCCTCCTCCCCTTCCTCGTCATGGGACCCACCCTCCTCAGCCCTGCCATCTGGCATCCTTACCATCTCTGTCACTCCCACCCCCACCCCACGCCCCGGGGAATTGGTGCACTCCAGCCTGTGTTGTCCATGCAAGTACCTGTGGCCTGAGAAAGCACAGAGCTGAGACATACTCTCATCACAATCTTCCCCAGGATGTAGATGTTTAAGAGGGCATTGATTTTCTATTTTTATTTTTAAATTATGGTGAAATAGACATAACATTAAACTTACCATCTTAACCATTTTTAAGTGCATGGTTAAGTGCATTCACATTGTGCAACCAACCTCCAGAACTCTTTTCACCTTGCAAAACTGAAACAGTCCCCATTCAACACTAACACCCCATTTTCCCTCTCCAAGCCCCTAGGAACCACCATTCTATTCTATTCACCATTCTATTCTCTGTTTCTATGACTTTAATCCCTACAGGTATAAATGGAATTTGCCTCTTTGTGACTGGTTTGTTTCACTTAGCATAATGTCCTCAGAGTTCATCTGTGGTTACACATGTCGAAATTTCCTTCCTTCTAAAGGCTGAATAAGATCCCATTGTGTGGATGTACCACATTTTGCTTATCCATTCATCTAATGGACACTTGGCTTGTTTCCATCTTTTGGCTGTTGATTGGAGGATGTTGGTTTCTGACGGAAGATCAGGGGTGGTTCAGGTGAGTCTCTGAGTATTGAGCAGAGTCCTTAGCATTGGGTTCAAGGAATCTCAAGGACTGCACGGCCTGTTCCCTGCCCAGCTCTACAGAAAGAGACTGCCGAGGACAACTTCCTGTTCTGGGGGCTCTGAGAGACTCAAGGTTCAGGCAGCCTGCTTCAGGGCCTGAGTGCTGTGCAGAGCAGGGTGCAAAATTCAGCACTATCCTGGGGCCTCAAAAGCTAGCAGGCAGAGCCCTTGGCACTGAAGGAGTGGCGACATGGAAAATACTTAAATTGCTTCTTGGGCAGAGGACACTGATGAAGCAGTGAAGGCAAGAGAGTAGCAGAAGATTCTACCTGGCATCTGAAATATATAGGTTCTTGATTACACATGAGACACCTCTTGAAGACCTCCAGATATAACTAAGAATCTACAAGCCTGGTAGGAGAAAAGGGCAGTACCATTTGGATTAATTTCACTCCGTCTGTATTTTTCTACTGGCGAAGGCCAGGGAACTGTGTTCAGTGCTGTCAGCAGCCCATGAGCTGTGTGCATTTGGGAAAAAGAGTTCCCACGTTTTATCACTAGATGGCATCCATCCAACAGATAGGGGAGTCGTGTGTGGCCCCAACCCCTGTCCCTTCAGAAAAAGGATGTTTTTGAGAAGAACTTCAAAGAGATTAGACAGAATATTCTTACCAAGCAAGCTTTTCTTTGCCAGCATGCAACTTGGAAGATAGCATTAAATGTGCTGTTAGAGAATAGCTTTACAGCCGTGTCAAAAGGATCGAAGCCCATCCCTTGGGCACGTTTCTCTATGTCACTTTATCTTGCTCTCTGCTGTCCCAACGAGATGACCACATTGATTGTAGAGGTCACATCATTATAAGAGTCCATTGTGGGGTCTTTGTTCATTACGAGCATTTACTGCTATGGTTCAAAATCTTGCCACATGAAGTTTCTATGACTTCCAAGGATTTCTACTAAGTGACACTCACCTGGTTTTCTCAAACTGTTTAGAATTCATTCAGTTAGATAAATTAACCAAGATGAGCTCCTATGGTTCAACTCGAATGGGAAAAAAATGAGAACACATTCTTTTTATCCCTTACTGATCTACATTCACCCAATCTGGGTAAGTTCTACCTGAGCCTCCAGTTTGGGAGTCTGGGAAGATCTGGAAGTGGGTACTGGAAGCCAGACAGGGAGAGGTGGGCTGTGAAGGGCCAAACAGAGACTTTCAGAGGCACAACAATGAGACTACTAGAGAAAAGGAATTCATCTAGAGAGTTAGGGTAAGATATGGCACCTTACAAGTACCTCTGATAGGGTGACTCTGATCAGAAGAGCTGGGATAGTGTCTTGGCTCTGTCATTTACTTGCTGTGTGGCCTTAGGCAAACAACCTACCCTCTCTGAACTTGGTTTTTCAGCAGTCAAGTGAAGAAAGAATCACACCCTCACAGTATTATTGTGAGGATGAATGAAATAGGATGTTGAGTGAAAAGCTTTTGTAAGTGTGAATTGTGGTGAGAAAGTACAAATACGATAGTAAGTGCTGGATAATGAATTCCATAAAAGAATCTGCCAGGTGGGCTGAACAACAGGTTCAGAACAAGTGGGCAATGAAGAGGAATGTATGTTTGACTTTTCAGCATGTTGTTTTGCTATTATGTAGACAGAGCTCGAGTCACTGACTGGGCTTTTGCTTCAGACGCTGGGTCAAGAGCTGTTCTCTCCTGGGCTGGGCAACTGTTTCTCTTGATGTCTTGGCATAAACAGGGCCCAGAGGAGGCCTGGACAACCTTGATGGCTGGGTTCAGCCCGGGTGGACAATTTTAATGTCTTAGAAGAAATGCCTCACCTCATGAAGACACCCACCTCAGAACTGGCTCCAGGCCCAACCTCTAGAGTCAGCTGTTCCTCAGCAGCTGGAACCCGAGTCTGTCGCACCCTGGTCTTGTGTCTTGAGCCGGGCCTCAGGGCTGGAACCTACTGACTGCTTTGCTTTTTCTTCTTGGCTTCTGCCGAGGACGTCCCAGGAAACACAGCTGACTTGGGGAAGGTCTGGGAAAAATCTCCCTGCCTTTGTGGGGGGCGGGGGGGTCAGGGTGGGGGCTGAGCCACTGCTGATGAGAAACTTTGGAGATTCAGTAGATTGGTCTAGACTGGTCCAGACGCTCTTGGCGTGGTGTGGAGAGGATTCGTGCAAACATTTCCTCGCTGTATAAGAGGAATGCAAGAGGAGGCTGCCTGTGGTACATCTTGGACTGGTAGACAAATGTGCCCGCTCTTGTGAAAGTACAGCGAGGAAGATGAGGCTGGAACCGAGCCGGGCAGGGCCTGGGAGAAGGAACGTGGGGCTGTTGCCTGGGGTCCAGGCGCTGCCCACCCTTATCCCTGCTGCCTGGGAGGCCAGTCCTTCCCCCTCCCGCAGTAAGTGCTCTCTCCCGTCCCCTGCGAGGCCCTTCCTTGCTCTGCTGCTTCTGGTTTCCATCAAGCAAGTAAGAACAGTTTTATTATTATTATTATTGTTATTATTATCGTTATTTTTAGTTGTACATATTTTCTGATTATAGAAGCAATTTAGGCTTCTTATAGGCAATTTGGAAAATTTAAAACAGTATTAAGTCAGTAATGGTTATCTATAATCCTGGCATTCAGAAGTAATCACTGTTAATATACTGGCATATTTTTCTCAAATCCTTTTTCTCTGCATTTTTCTATATAGCCGAAATGATGATGCGTAAAACATCTTGTATCCTGGTTTCCCCTTTACATCATATTATAAGCATTTTCCCATGTCAGCGTGAACTCTGTAAATAGCATTTAAAATCATTGCATATATCTCCTGTCTGCTTTTATCATTTTCCCACGTTTAGTATTTAGGTTGAGTGGATAGTTCTTTTTTTTTTCTTCCTTTCCCCACCTCCTTCCTTTCTCCTTCCTTCCTTCCTTCTTTTCTTTCTTTCTTCCTACTTATTATAAAAATATAGGATGCTCATTGTTTAAATAAGTAAACTTATAAAATCCAAAGAAGTATAAATACAAACTCACTGTAATGCCACCACCCAGTGATCACTCTCATTCACATTTTGTGTCTCATGCTTTCCAGATTTTTTATATATATATATATATATATATATATATATATATAGCATATATATATATATATATATATATTTCTCTCTATATATATATATAGTAGCTCACATATTTGCAAGAATGACTGTATATATGGATATATATAGATAGATAGCAGATATATAGATATGTTAGGTGTACAGAGCCTAGATATAGATATATATATGTTACAGATGGTTATATACAGGCAGAGAGAGAGAGAGAGAGAGAGAGAGAGAGCCATTTAATGATCTCATTTCATGCTCTCAACAACCCTGTGAGAGGAGTTCTCCTGTTAATCTCATTTTACAGATAAATAAACTGAGTCTTGGAGAAGCTGAACACTTATCTACATCAGTAAATGTAGCTCCACAGCAGGAGGTTTAAGGGCTTCAAGGGTGTATTCTAATGTATGTAACCATTCTCTTTAGTTGGGCGTCTGGCACGTTGTTTTATTTTTACCTTTACTCCTTCCCTTTTCAAGTTTCCATAGGTTTTATACTGGGCAATGATGTGAAGGAAACCCAGCTCCATTCATCTGAGTAAAGAAAGTGCCTTGAAGAATGTTCTCTTCTTCCTTTGATCCACAGGCAGAGTTAGTCCCTGGTTGTAGCCTAAGAATTGGGGTGCCAGACTTCATAAGCATTCACATTATCAGCCTTTCTTTGGCGCTAGCCTGGAACCAAATAGACAGAAAACTCCTAACAAATTTTCTGCAACCAAATTCTCTCAGAGGCTGCCTTCGAGTCCTCATAGCAGGTTGTAGATGTGAGTCCAATCAGTGATTTCAGGGAATTCTTGCCATGGTGGCAGCCTCCTGATGAGTGACCAGTACATTTCTGAGGGGCAGGTGGCTCTGGCCTGCTTCCTACCCCAGGACTTAACCTGTTAGTGGCAGGCCCGTTGCTGGGAATGTTGACACAGGCTCTCATCTTTCTTTAATTTTCTATCTCATATTTAAACTGAATATAGTCAGCTAATTGTCCCGTTTTGTTCACCTTCTATCCACAACCATGTATTGAGGGTCTTTTAGGCGCACGCACTGCCACAGCACTTTGCATTTTATCATAAATTAACTTGCTTAAACTGTACGACAAGCCTCTGAGAAAAGTATTATTACCGAACCCATTTTACAGGTGGAGAAATTAAGATTTACAGGCGTTAAATGATCACCAGCAATCATGTAGCTTGTGAGCGGTGGAGCCGTTGTGTCTCCGCAGGGTATTTGAGGAACCATATTCTTTCTTCCCCAGCATTCCTTAGAAGCTGTTGACATGTGAATATTTATATGTTAAAACAGAAGAATCTGCAGTGCCTCAGGCCAGCTTATGAAGCTGGCAAGGCCACACCTTGGCCCTTTTGTTCTGGTATTTTTGTAATCAATAATGTGCTTGTTAGCATGCCCTCTCCCTGCTGCCACCCAGTCTGTTTTCAGAACCTCTTCGCTCTGTCTGTCCTACAGTGTATCTCTATAATCCTGATGACCCTCCTCTTGGTTCTGTCTCAAATCCCATATTCTTTCTCCCAATGTTTATATTACAAGGTTTTGTGTAGACTTTCATGATGAATTTTGCTCATAGACACTTTCCCTGCATGGATTATAAATGACTGTGGTATGTTTTCTGGCAGGAAGTCTTCATAAAATTCACTAAATGAGAAATTCTCAGAGAGACTTTTGTTTCTAAATTCAAGCAGAGAAATAATGCTATTGCCTCACTCCCCTTGCCCCCCGCCCCCACCCAATTCATTTAATTAGGAGTTGCTTTAGCATTAAAAAATATATAGTCTCTAAGGCTGTTCGAGAAGTGAATTTCTGGCTCCTTCATACATTGCCGATGAACCTGTAAGAGGTATATATTTTTAAATTAAAAAAATTTTTGGCAAGGATAAATGTTTGACAGTACATTATCAAACCTTTGAAAAATGTATATTCTATGACCTAGAAATTCCAGTTTAAAGAATTAATTTCTCCTCATAAAGATGTGTTCAAATGTTTATAAATATTTTCATTACGACGTCATTTATATGATCTAACATCTAAAACAACATAAATTTCCCAAACTAAGGGATTTAAAAATAAATGATATCGCATTCATCCATAGAAAATTATGTAGCTGTTAAAATGGTGTTTTAAAAGAATAGTTCCTGAAATGGAAATATATTTTCTAGTGAAAAAGAGGCTAAGAAAATATGATTTCCATTTTGCTTAAAATAAAAAAAGAAAGAAAGAAAGAAAAAGGCTACATGTGCACAGAGAGAAGAGTCTGGAAGGAGATGGTAATTTTTGAGTAATAAGATTGTGGTTTCATCTTCTCCCCTTTTTACTTATCTGTAATTTTAATTTTATTTATACTTAAGTGTATTCCTTCTGTAACAAATAACATTAGAAGATTTATTTAAAGCAAGTCAATAGAGGCTTTTTTCCCTCTTTTTCTTAATTCCTTCGCAGCCAAGTTAGTCATTGATGCTGGTTACCTAAGCAAGGGAAAAAAGAATCAAGATTGCACTGGACTTTTTCAGTTAGAAAACACCCACTCATGTATCTCCTTTCCTCAGTACTGTGTTTGGATCTGGCTGTGTTCGGACTTGGATTTGCCTCCTGAGTTTTTGGTGTCTTTAGGACAAGTATCTGGAAAAAGAGTCTGAGTTTGTCTGGCTCTCGTAGACTAACCAAATTCAGTATTTCTTAGTTAGTTAGTTAGTTAGTTAGTTAGTTAGTTAGTTAGTTTGTTAGTTTGTTTGTTTTTAATTTTCGCTTTTGACCATGGCCATTAGTCATGCCAAAGAGCAGGGAGATAGGAGAATGTTAGTGCAGGGACAGCTCACAAAAACAATGAATTCTATTGTCTTTTCCTCAGCCAGGAAAGTGCCTTAGTGAGGTACCCAAGAACACACACGGCACTTTATCCAAGAAAAGGTCTTACTTTTGTGACTTGGAGGATTCTGGAAGCTTGTAATTTGTTTATCAACTTATCTGTTGAATTTCTAAAAACAATAGAGTCATTTATGGTCCCATTAGGATATTTATTTCTTTAAACATCCTAATGTGTTAATAAACTTGCATCTTGCCTCTTGGGCCATAACTCAGAGAGATATACTATTAATGGAGATTTAAAACCCATTGGAAACTGAAACCAAAGGATAAACGTCAATTATTTTGTCATCATTATCATCATTATTATTTACCGGTTAATCCCATGGTTCCCAAGTGGTATGCTAAGGTGCCCCAGGACATTGCTGTGAAGTCACAGGGGTGCTGTAAGATATTTTAATTTTTCTAGGGAAGCAGCAATCCATGACATCTGCCAGATGCTGTGCAAATTACTAGCTCAAGGTAGTTCACAGTTTCAACATTATGTCATACTTCATTTCTTTCAATGATGTCATATTTTTGCAAAACTGGATTTTCTGCAGTTGTCATGATAAAAAGCAAGTACCAAACAAAAATCAATGGGAATGAAGGTGGTGGCATCCAATATGAGTCATAGGTTTGAGAAGTTGTGCAATCTCCAGTAGGTGCTAAGTTGCTAGAACATAAATATTTATTAAGTTGTTTGGACCTACCTAGTTAATAAATGGGATTCTAGATATTTCCTTTGGCTTAGCATTGCTGGGGAATAATTATTGAGACACTATAGTCACCATGAATTGAGAAAGTTTGGGACCCTCTAGTCTAATGATGACCATACTAATTTTTCTTCAAAAAATTGACTGTGCAATTCTTTGGGAAAAAATGCAGAGGAAATACTCACACACCCCATCATGAATGCGATAGTATTGGGAAGTGGGGGATGCTGGGCAGAGAAGAGGGAGGGTAGATTGGACTAATTACTCAGACTACCCATTAAGCTCATAGATTTTGTTGCTTCAGTTTGCTTTGCCCCCCCTCTGTGTGTGTGTGTGTGTGTGTGTGTGTGTGTGTGTGTGAATGTCTTTTCAAAGGAGCACCTCCTACAATAGTTTTCCACCCCTAGCTGTTATAATCTGGTCCCAATTTTAATTTTCTTCAGTTTAACTACCCGGCCCAAGAAAGTATTTGAGTTTGCTACCCCTTGTGAGAAGAGACAAATTAGCCCAGATCTCATATTTAACCTCTCTCATGTTCATGTCCCCTTCCCCCTACTCCACCTACAACTGTGCCTGTGTTTTTTTTAGCTGGAAAATGAGGGAGAATGGGGACAATACCTTTGGCTCTGTGCTAGGGGACAGTATTCGGATGAAAGGCCTATCTCAGGTCCCAAGGAAGGTATAGGGTAATGAGGGAGAGGGACAGGTGATCCACTGAAGATAGTACAATGTGATAGGCCTTACGAATAAGTTGTGTGTAGTGTCACAGGGCACTGAGGAGAAGGGTTACTAGCTCAAGATTTCAGTGAGAGAAGTGGTCCAGTATGACAGAGGTCATTAGGCTTGAGCCTTAAGATATGAACAGAGAATGAGCCAGGTGAAGACGTGGGGTGGAAGGGAGTACCAGTGGGAAGAGCAAGGATGTGAAGTCATGAACGAGCACAACTAAGGTTGAGAGACTTGAGATGGGGTGGCTGAGACATTAAATGTTGAGTTGACAAGGCCATGGGGGGAAGGCTTAGGCAGAAGAGCCCTGTGCTCAGTCTGCCCTGTGGACTTACCACTATGAAACAGTATAGAGGGGGTTGGTGGCACCAGACCAGAGGTGGAGGAAATGGGAGGCAAAGTTGGACAGGAGTGAAATCTAGGAGGACAGAATCTGGCACTCAGATAGATGTGGGGGTGAAGGAGAAGAGTCGAGGTTAACTCCTGTTTTCTACTTTGTGACTGAGAGGACAATGGTGTCCATACTAGGGGAAGAGCTTGTTTAGAAGCAGAGAATGATAGGGTAAGAATGTCACTTGACTTTGTTTACCAGCCAACTATATACAGTTAACCCTTGAACAATGTGGGTTTGAACTGCGTAAGTCCACTTACACGTAAATTTTTTTTTCAATAAATACTTGTATTGTTTTGATTCATAGTTGGGCATCCACATAAGTGCCAACTGCATGCATTGATCTATGCAATTTTACATAGAGGACTTGAACATCCACAGTTTGATATCTGCAGGATGTCCTGAAACCAATCCTTCATATATGCTGGAGGAAAGCTAAGTTTTTGAGGAGTCAAAAGTTATATGTGGATTTTTGACTGTGGGAAGATATCAGCATCCCTAACTCCCACACTGTTCAAGGGTCAATTGTAATTGCCTTATTTTTAGCAGATTTAAAGTCCTTTAGGGAAGAGAATGTGTCTTGCTCATTTTTGTATCCCCTTCAATTCCTCCCTAATGCAAAGCCTGGCACACTATAGGTGCTCAATACAGATGAGTAAATTGAAGAAAAAAAAGTCCCTTTAAAGCCAAAAAAGTGGTATTAGATATATAATTAGAAGTTGTCAGACAACTCAATTATCTGGAAAGCCCAAAAAGTATGTGCTGTATACCCAAGGTTCTGTGGGATGGAATAGTTAATGTCAGAAAGAAAAAATTCCCAAAGCCTCAGTGCAATAGCAGAACATCTGTTTGCTGAATATCTTCAACTCTGACCCACAGCCACCTGGGCGGGATGGTGCACGCTCCTGCAACTCCTCTGGACCTTCTCTGACCAATGATTGAGCCCTCGTCATGTGCGCTCCTCTTTGAGATTCACATAGTCTTAGAAGCATGCAACTATTCATCTGTTTGGGTGTGAAACTTTAGGACGAGCATATTGCATCCTCTTGAAATGTCAACCTCACTCGAAGATTTTGTAAAAAAAAAAAAACAACTTTCATATTTGCATTAAAATCAATGTGATTAAATTATAGAGTAAATAAAAAATCTATATGTGTCTTTTAAATAGAACATAAGATGCCAAAGAAATTCTGTTTTTTTTTTTTTTTTTTTTTTGGTGTAGGCCATCATGGACACTTCAGTTAAAAAGTTTGAGAATCATGAT
Organism: Pteropus medius; assembly: GCF_902729225.1. Classification (NCBI taxonomy): domain Eukaryota; kingdom Metazoa; phylum Chordata; class Mammalia; order Chiroptera; family Pteropodidae; genus Pteropus; species Pteropus medius. Next base: position 2,196,836 of record NW_024352783.1, read on the forward strand.
ATGTGCTCGCAGCTAACTTGGGGGCCAACATAGTTTTTTTCTGCTCAGGTTACAGGATCTCTCCTTGAGGAGACAACTCGGAAGTGGGCTCAGTACAAAGAGAAATGCCTAAGAGATTTACTCAAGGAACCTTCTGGTAAGCACATATATTAGTTGTCTATGGCTGTGTAACAAATAGCCCCAAGCTTAATGGCTCAAAACAGTAATAATTATTTATTATTTCTCATGGTTTCTGTGGGTCAGGAATTTAGACAGAGCACATTGGGGATGGCTTGTCTCTGTTCTACAATGTCTAGAGTTTAGTTGGAAGACTTAAAGGCTGTGAAATGAAATCACCTGAAGGGCTGTTTATACCTATGTCTGCTGGTTGATGCTGGCTCTCAGCTGAGAGTTGAGCTGGGACTATTGTCCAGAAAACTTCCACATGGCCTCTTCATATGGCCCGGGCTTCCTCCCGGCACCCCGGCTGAGTTCCAAGGGCAAGCATGACTAGATGCCAGGTTCCTTTTTATGACCTAGCCTCAGAAGTCGCTTCTGCCATGTTCATTTGAGCAAAACAGTTACAAAGACCTACTCAGGTCAAGAGCTGGGGAGGATAGACCCCTCCATTGTAAAAGAGCCTGTGAGATGGGATACATGTACATGTAGTCATCTTTGATTAAAGCCATCTGTCACAGCACATTCACCACCTAGTCATATGACATGAACAATTGTCATAGATTAACCTAGAATCTATTGAGTGCATGGTGAGCTGGGGGGATGGAGGGAGGTGAGGGGTTGGGGTGGTTCCCAGCTTCCAATTAACGATGTTAATTGAAGCTGAGTCATAACATTTACCAAGGTCTACACTAAGTTTAGACCGTTCTAGCAAATTTGTATGGCCTCTCCTACCCACATGTTGACTCTTTGGGTGCATCCAGATCCTTTTTAAAAAAATTAAAGAAGAATATGGAGCATTGGCTCATTGCCTCTGAGCACTGGGGACTGTGGATGAAAGCTTCCCCCTCCTTGTTCTCTCTGCTTCTTTCAGATCACTTTATTCAGGAGGTTGGAGGTTGACAGGACACTATAAACTCTCTCCTCCTTTTCCTGGCCCCAAGACAGTGACAGTTTTCAAGCCATACCCTTCTTCCTGTAACTATTCCTTCAGCCCAGGCAGGCAGCAATCAAGGCTTGATCTGTTACAAGAACTACCTCCCATTTGGGGGACTCCTGCCTTGTAAGGTCAAAGTAGGCCAGGTCTTCATTATCTGGAACTAGGTGAGCACATCCTCACACAGACCAACCAGGTGCTGACCCCTGGCAGCCAGGTCTACAAGGTGCCCCAAGCCAGTATGTTACCTAGTAGATCTGCATTTGTAGGGTCCTGATGCAAGTAACCTGTTCACTCTGAGATCTTACGTAATAGGGAGCAGATGGTGGGGAATGATGCTTGGTTCCCAGTAGTGAGGAACCTGCCATATGGACATTTGGAATCCAGCCTGAAACCCCTTCATTTGATTCTGAGAGGCCTATAAAGCTGGGACTTATGTTTATAGTTTCTCATCACCAAGCACTATTGTGTACATCATTCCCTGATCTAGATATTGCCCAAATATTTCATAATAATCATCGGATTAGTATTCAAACAGAGAAATATTACTTGGTAGTACTTGTGTGAGGTACATGTGACTAAGAACCTCAATTCTACAGATGCTTTTATATCCACTAGTCATTTTGCACATTTCACAGTAAAGGTGTTCCAGGATCTAATCGATGGTTTGACGATTATTTAGTTAATTACGGCACATAAGGCACTTGTTGAACCTCCAAGTGTTCTCCTAACCCTGAGTTTCTGTGAAAGTTCAGTTCCTGTAAAGTAAACCAAAATTGTTGTGACAAGTACATTGACACAATTAACTATGCCACCGCCAGAGATCAAGTTGGGTAGACGAAAGCACAGTGCTTGGGGATGGATTAAGCATTCCTGTCCTCCCCATATTGTTCCTCATCCTGAACCCGTCTGGAGAGCGGGATGCCCATTCTGGTCCCTGTACAGGTTACTCCAGCCTCCAATGCTAGGAAGGCAGGTCCTGGGCTCCTGGAGCCTGTGCCTCCATCAGTAGACTTGGTGCTCCAAAAGTGCTGTTCATTTGGCCCCTCTTCTCTCTGCAGGCATATTTTGTAACGGGACCTTTGATCAGTATGTGTGCTGGCCTCATTCCTCTCCAGGAAATATCTCCGTTCCCTGTCCTTCGTACTTACCTTGGTGGCGTGAAGGTAATAAGTTTCATCTGATTGATTTTTGACAGTTTCTTTAAAGGCTGGTCCATCCTGGGTAGTCCAGCCAAAGAGCAGTTAGCGAAAGGGCTCCTACCAAGAGCTTTTCTTGTCTTCTTCTCCCACAAAACGTCTCCTTCTAAGCTGTCAGTAATACATGTTTCTTCTCTTTGATTTCCTAATTGTCTTCCTGCAATTCCTCTGTGCCTGGATGTTCCATTAATATAAAAGTCCTCTTTTCTTTGAAGATGGTAGAGTCCAGGCTTGGCTTCCACAGAACTTGCTGCAATGAGGGTAAGAATTATTACCGTCATGGAGAAGAGAAAGAGGTGGGGGACAAAGATTAGGACATTCAAATCCATGCAACTTCGGCTTGTCAGATAAAGAGGAAGAATGTCCAAACTACCTTGCAATAGCATTGGAAGGAGGTTCTATTGAACTGTGTTTTTAAGCCCCAAAAGTATTGAATGGAGAGTTTAATCACTCACTTTGCCTTGATCCTGCTTAAAGGAAATGGCTATCATTTAGGACTTCAGGATAATATCCTACCCTCTATCTGCAACTCAGCCTATTGGTTGTTTTACTGGAAAAGAAGAGAAACAATTATTGGTTAGAACTCTATTGCCTTTGACCAAAGTCCATGGACAAATCTAAGAACAGGTAAGATTATTCTCAAGAAATACAAGTATTTACAAAGTTCCAGGCCAAACAAAGTAAGAATGGGTTTCTGAACAGGTGAGATGGTGATATTTTGTATTTAATTTCAGCCCTCAAGAAATAGTCACATCAGTTAAAATTTGATTTTAATTTTTTGAGGCCTCTAGTGCAATGAGAGAGTCTCAAAGGAAAATGCATTTGTGAATGGGAGAGATAGTGACGTATTTTAGGAAACTGGCCTCTGGTGAGATCCAGTTGGAATCAGCCCAGGAGACATGAGGGTGTGAGGTTCAAGGGAAGGTGGAAGAGAAGATACTAGATAGCTTGCTGGATCTGAGGGGTTGGCTCGGTGAGGAGGAAAGAGCACTGGACACAAAATCAGGAGCCTTGAGGTTAGATCCTGTCCCTTAGACTTTTGGCAAGTTGCCAGAGCCCTCTGAGCTGTCATTTTCTTATCTGTAAAGTAAAGTGAATAATGGCCAACTTTTAAGGTCAGCTTGAGGAATAAAGAGAAGGCATGCACCAAGACAGCCGCACAGTAGGTGTTTTGTAAATGGGAGCTGAGGCCGAGACCGAGTTTGAGCCCCTTGAATTCCTTCAGGTCTTTAAGACCCCAAATGTCTGTGGACTCCTCAAGGGCACATGGAATAGGCCACCACTGCCCAGCTCCATCAACTACCTATTCCCTCCTAAGAGCTAAAAATAAATAATACATTTCATGTTAGAGGAAAAAGTGATTGAAAATCCAAACTGACAAGGAAGTGAAGATAAGGCTTTTCAAAAAATGGGTGGGTTCTAGGCTCCTATAATGTAAAACATGAGAGGTTGCTTTTCCACTCAACCTTCTATGCATTATATCTTTAGAATCCAAATGGGTCCCTGCAGTGAAAGGGAAATGCAGAAACAGTAGAGAAGAGATGGGGAAGCATTCTCATGAGATTCTTTTAGAGGAAGGAGCATTATAACATGAGAAGAGAGCATATATAATGGTGGACACAGGCTGTGATGACATATAAACCCAATGGGGCCGGGGCCCGATTGTTCGGAAAATTGTATATTATGCTAAAAGTTTTAAACTTTCCTCTTTAGAAAAAGATTACATGGAGCTTCTGAAGGTGTTGAGGCATGAGAAGGATGTAATAAAATTTGCGGTGTTGGTGGAATACATTGGTAGCCTGTGGCTGTTGGAATGAGGCATGGAGGAGCATCAGGGAGGCAAGTTTGGAAGCTACCATAGTGGTCCAGAAAAAGAGGATGAAGATGTGGATTTAAGTAGAGGCAACAGGTTAGAGAGAAGAAGAAAGAGTTAAAAAATATTGTAGGTAGAACAGTCAAGATTTATCATCAGGCGAAGTGAGAATTGAGAAACAGAGAAGAAAACATTTTCACTTTCCACCTGGCCCCACTCACATTCACTCCTCGTCTAGTTGGTAGCCAAGACCCCTGCACCGCTTCCCCTGTATCCCTTCAATGCTCATCATTGCTCTCAGCCTTTGCTCCCCTGTCTCCTTACTGGTCCCCCACCTCAGGACTAGCCCCCTTCCACCCACCCCCACCACAAAGCTTTCAAAAATGCACATTGAATTAATTTGGCGCATCATCAACACCTCTGAATGGTGCTCAAGACCTTCCATCACCTGGCCCTGCTGACCTCTCTAGCATTTTCTCTCACCTGCACTTCAGCCAAATTAACAACTGGGCGGGAATGGCTGGGCAGGCTTCTACACCTGCCCAGCCGTTCCCACCCAGTGCCTTTGCCCAGACTTTCTGTCTATAAACTCAATTTAAATACTCAGCTTGAAACTTTAATTCCTTTAGAAAATTTCTCAGACTACTCCTCACAAGCGCAATGGTCTCTTGCCATTCTGAGACCTCTTAGGTATCTGTGCAGTCAGTATTCTACCTTAGCATTTACAACATCTTGTGACACTTTTATTTGCACATCTCTTCCTCCTGCTAGACTTGGAGGTGTGCCTCCTTCATCTTTGCATTCCCAGCACAGAGAATTATGGCTGGTGCAGAGAACACAAGTATCAAGGGACATTACTGTCATTCATTTAGTCAGCAAATATTTATTGAACACCTACTGTGTGCCAGGCACTGTTTTAAGTGCTTAGAATATATTAGTGACCAAAACAGAATAAAATTCCTCTCCTTGTGGGGCTCACATTATTGCAGCAGAGACAGACAATAAACAAGAAACATCATAAATAAGTAAGAGTGTGTTTGAATATGATACACTTTAAACAAGGTGGTGGGAGAGGGAAGGGAAGGTTGGAGTGAGAGGAGTGAGTTGTGATTGTAAATTGAGAGATCAGGCTTCATGACAAGGCGATGTGTTCATGAAAACTTAAAGGAAGTAAGGAATTTAGCCAATAGGAGAAGAGTGTTCAGCAGGAAAGGAGACAATGCGTGCAAATTGTGCAATATTTGGGGAGCATGTCTGGTGTGTTCTACACAGAGCAAGGAGGTCAGTGTGGCTAGAGTGAAGGGAGAAGAGGAGCAATTAGGTCAGAGAGCATCAGGGAAGACCTTTCTGGGCTTTGTAGGAGGCCTTGTTTTCAGAGAGCCCTTGGATGATTTGTGGTGAGGCATGACATAATGTGACCGACCGCTCGGTTAACTGTAGACCATAAGGAGCATGAGTATTGGAGGCGTTCATGATAATCTAGGTGAGAGATAATGGTGGTTCCAGTTAGGGTGGTAGAAGGAGCTGAAAAAGCAGTGTCTGAATATATTTGAAAGTAGAGATGATAGGATTAGATGATGGACCTGATGAAGAGTATGAGAAAGAAAGAAAACAAGGATGACTCTAAGGTTTGGGGCCAGAAAACTGAAAAGAAAGGTTTGCCATCACCTGAGGCAGGAAAATATGTGGGTGGAGCAGGTTTGAGGAGAAGATGAAGAGTTGATTTAAGGTGTGTTGTTTGAGATGTCAATTAGACATCCTAACAAAGCTGTCAGGTAGGCAGGGGGAAGTACAAGGTGGGGATTCGTTAATTAAATTCAGAAAGTAGTTATTGTTGGCCAACTATGTGCAGGAGTAGGACATTCCAAAAAATCTTTATTTCTCATTTGTAAGTCCAGTCCTTTGTTATACAGGTAGGAGGACAATCTTTTTGTGGGAGGGTTTCTAGAATAGATGTGACTGAGTCACCAATGGCCACCATCATGGGACAGAGTGCTTTGCCCATCATTTGCACACACACATTTTCACTTAATCCTCCCCCAAACTGTGGAGGGTCAGTGCCATTATTACCCTCAGCTCTGGTAAAGAAACCAGAAGGCACAGAGAGTGGGAGAGCTGAGCCCAAGCCACAAAACTCATAAATGGCAGAGCAGGCTTCATCTACTACTTTCTCTTTTTCGTGGCACTGCCTCTTGAGCATCAAGAAAAGATGGCCCACTGAGCAAGTGCCAGGACCCCCATTCTCCCCGCTGGGCTTCCCCTTGGAAGGCTGTTACATCTCTAAGTCACCAGGGGCTGTTCTAGCTCCAAAGACTTTGGTAAACACAGCAACCATTAGTGGATCATGGTTTGTTACGAAATGTAGAGGCTTCCATGTTTTTCTTTCTTTCCCAAATAAACAGTAGGGATGCTAATGAGCCCCCAAAAGGGGAAGTGAAAATCCCTTTTCCCCGGGATCTTCCACAGCTTTGTGGTGAGGACGAGGACCTTACCACGTGTTCAGAAAGCAGGCTGCGTGTTCTGACCTTTTCCCCAGAGCTGTGTTTACTTTCAGAGAACTCAGGAAGGGCCTACAGACACTGCTTGGCTCAGGGTACTTGGCAGACGCTGAAGAACTCCACAGATATTTGGCAGGATGATTCTGAATGCTCTGAGAACCACAGCTTCAAAGAAAACGTGAGTCTGCTTGGCTCTGTGATAACATGCCTCAGGGCCCAAACTACCCCCCTCTCAGGTCCCCTACCTGGCTGATTGGCTTTAGGGAACCCACAAAGAGCCTTTCCCTCCAGCTTGTCTGCCCCAGACTCACTAAGGGAAGGTCCTCAGTCACGCAAAGTAGCACTCCCCGTGGCAGCCACTGAATTTCTTCTACTGTTAGGGTGAAATGTGAACCCCTAAGGAAAGTCAGCCTTTTGGCCTTGGTCCTTGCCTTTTCCCATGCTGTTCCCTCTGCCTGGTATACCTCTCCCTCTTCTTCTGTGGCTTCTCCGTCTTACCATTAATGTTTTAATGTTTCCATTTAATGTCTCCTGCAAAGTGAAGTCTTCCGGGGCCACCCCATCAAGAATGGCTTTCTTGGTCACTTTTTATCACTCTTCCTTCTACCCGATATAGTCCTTTTACAGCACCTGTCACTCTCTGACACGTTCCTGTGTTTGCTTATTTGTTATCTAGCCCCCTCATTAGAATGTAGACTCAATGGTAGCAGGAGACATGTGTACCTGAGGGAACACACATTGAGCACAGGGGTTCCATGGTGAAGGTTAAAGGCCAGATGGCCCAACTTCCTATCCAGATTCTTTGCTTCCTAGCTTTTCATACCCTGACCCTTCACCTCTCTGTGACCCAGCTTCTCATCCATCCCATGGGAATTGTATTTATTTCATGTTCTCGCTGTGATGATTTAAAGTTAATAGACACACAATTCTTCAGAGAGAGCCTGACCTCTAGTCAGCATGCCATATATAGGCGTGTCTGCTCTGTCACCAGGATCCAGTACAGTAATGAGGCAATAAATCATCATAGCTGCTCAGCAAATGTTTGTTGAGCAAACAAACAAATCTACACTTCAGATTCCTCTCCATGCTTTTTCTTTCTAGGATCCTATTTTGCAGGCCCCTCAGGCATGGCTCCTCACCGCGAAGATCTCCTGTTTGTACAAATCCCAGCTACTTGCCTTTAAAGTGTAGTGCAAAAGTGGCATGGACAGAGGAAAATGTGTTTGGAAATCAGAGGGATATCTAGGGCCGCATCTTGATGTCTTTCATTCAGACAGTCAGACGTGAAGTGCTTACTGTGTACTAGATTTTTGCACTAGCCACTGGGGATAAACAGTTAATAAGACATAGACACTGCCTTCAAGGAATTTGTGTCTCAGTGGGCATAGAGACAAAGTGGAGGCCTTGAGAGATGCCATCTTAGAGAGTAAGGACTTTGCACAGTTGAGTAGGGACATAACTCCGAGAAGGTTTTGAAAGGATTGCTTTCGAAGGTCAGGAATAGGGTCAGGCTGGAGGCAGAGGCAGGAAGAACAGGCAGGAGCCACTGCAGTAACTTAGCCCAGATATGGAGTGAATGCCAGAAAGAGAGGCTGGATTTACAGGTTACAGGTAGAGAAACAGTATGATCACATACTGGAAGTAGGGTGAGATGGTAAAGTCAAGGGCCACAAAAATATCAGGTTGGTGTGGGCCCATGATTTTTGGAGTGCCTCTCACTGAAATAGTGGATGCAGGAAGAGTCCTTGCCTTTTTGTCTCTCCTGGGTTCTAGACATTTCACTACCAAATTCTTTGCCCTAATTTGAGACTGCAAACCACACACCGCCCCCTGCCAGAAGTTGTGGTTCACGTCTTTCATAATTTAGTTGGATTTTGAAATTCTTTAGTTTTCTTAAGTCATTTTAATATTTTCCCATCAGACACTAAAGATATTTTAATAAAGTTTGGGGATGGGGAGAGGGAAGGAGTTCAGTTCTAGAAATACTACCGTGTGACCTAAGCCATGTAACTCCTCTCCAAGCATCCACAAAATGGGGTTGATAATGCCAACTTTGCAGAGGCTGATGGTGAGGCTTGGTAGGGCAATCGATGTGAAATGATTCATTCACGTCCTGGCACCCGCTAACCACTCGACAGTTATGATGATCACATTTTATCTCCTCAGAATGTCTTCCCCGATCCCCAACAAACACAATTCTCTCCCTCCTTGGGCCTCCCTCTGGACTACTCCTAGGGCAATGATTACAGTCCAATTGTCAATGTATTTTTTTTGTGTCTGAGTCTGGCTTTTCTAAAGTGGCTTTTTGGGTTTTTTTTTTTTAAATATGTAATATTTAATTTGACTTTCAAAAATAAAAAATTGGTTTTCTATTTAAGAGATATATACACATACATACATAAAAATTCTAATACTATCAAAGAGGCCTTCAATTAATTTTTGGTGCCACTCACAAACCAGTTATTTCAATGCCCTTTTACAGTTCAGGCTGCATTAATACATTTAAGATATTAGATGCTTTAAATCTTAAATACTTGTTAGAATAAGCAAATCTTTAATTCTTAAATAATTCTCGTTCATTGAATGTATCAAGCTTACCTGGCAAGTCCTAAATTTTCTTAAGTAAGTCAATACTGTTTTCATTAAGGTTTTATTTTAAACTTAAAGTCAAGTACTTACTGATATGTTTCATATTGGAGTCACAATATTAATTCTAATTCTCTAATATTCTTTATCCTCTAAGTAGTAATAGCAATTACATACAAATTGTGCAAATAATTTTAAAAGCCTCTATATGAAGGATGAATAGAAGGACAGATATAGGATGACACCAAGTAAGGTGTTGATAGTAGAATCTAGATTGTGGTTATGCAGATAATCTGTAAAATTTCTTTAACTTTGCTGTTTGTTTGACCACCCTGGTTGTACTTAGCTTCCTTCAGAGCCTAGTGGGAGCTGGCGTGCCCTTGGCTTTCTTATGTTTGTTAGACCTTTTCATCAGGCATGAAGAGTCTTCCACTGGATCCTCTGCATCCTCAGAGAATTCTTTCAAACCTCCTTTTAACTTTATTACTTGATTTGAGTTAACAGAATTCTATGTTCCTTATACAGTTTTACGATGTAACAGGTCATACCTCTTAGAGGTATTAAAATGATACCAGTAGCTGAATTGGATTCAGCTTATCTCTAAAATTTGTCTGACTTTCGTCAGGACACCAGACCCATGCTAATTGCATGGCTTGAATTAGGCAAATTGTTTGTATTTCTTATCTTTCTTCCTGGACTAAGCTGCTTGAGAACAATGACAAAATCGTAGTTATATCTGAATACCTGCCACCCCCTAGCCCAGTGCTGGGATGCACAAAAGCCTTTGCATACAGTGGGCATTTAACAAATACTGAGTGAGTGGTTTGACAGATTCTGAGTCAATGCGCCTGTGATGGCGCATAGGCATCAATACCGGTGCTGAAGTTCTCCAGGTGATTCTAATGTGCCTGCTCCTGGGAACTGAGGCCTTAAGGAGGGACTCACCATCAGGTGTGAGATGCCTACTGCTTCCTCTGAGCTTCTGTCTGCAGTGGCCCAAGTCAGGGACAGCAAAACAAGGTATGAAAACTGCACTTTCCAAGACAGGAAGTAAAGATTTATTTCTCTAGAAAAGTGAAGACAAGGACATTGCCTTCTGCAAATGGCCATATTTCCAAGAATTCAAATACTTAAAAGAAACCCCACATCTTCTGGCCATGTTTACCTGTATTTCTAATAGAGGGTTGAACTTTTCCCCAAAAAAGGCTAGTGTTAGTAAATCTTTGCCCTCAGAGTTTTGGCAAACTAAATATATTATGTTCTTCCAACTGACAACATGTTGGGAGTCTTTAAGCATGCTAAAAATGGTGCTTTTTAAGGAGATTATGTATGTGTGTGTATGTGTGTGCGCACATGCATAACCATCAACAAGTATGTTTAGATTTGTTGGTATAGAATTGTGTTTAGTAGTGTTTAAATAAATGATCTTGCCTTACTTCAAGCTATTTTCTTTACCCTTAGAAAGTACTTTCTATTCTCAGTATGGAATTTAAATGATATAATATGCATATAATTTTAATATATAATTTCAATAAAAAATTTAATTTTCAATGTAATATATATTGAGATATATGGTATTTTCCAACATATTATTTTGAAATAGCCAAACACAGAAAAGTTAAAAGAATAATAAAATAAACACTCATAGATCCACTATCTAAATTCAAAATGTATTAAAGTTTTGGCACATTTGCTTTCTCTCTGTCTCTTTCTGAAATATTTGAAAATAATTTGCAGATATCATGAGATTTCACCTCTAAATATTCATCAGGTAGTTCCAAAGATTAAGGACACTTATTCCACATAACTACAATACCATTGTTCCAACTAAATAAAGTTAACAGTGATTTCATCATATCAATGAATGTTTCATCCATATTCAAATTTCCCCAATTATTCCCCCCAATTTTTATAGCTTTTCTTCCCTGGAGCAGGATCTAATCCAACTTCACATATAGCGTTTAGTTTCATTTTAGTATCTTTTAATCCAGAACAGTCCTCCCACTCCTGTGTCTCCCTGCCACCCCCCAACATAGGCTTTCCAAAGAGACCAGAAAAACTTTGCTGTAGAATGTCACACTCTCTGTATTTGTTTGACTGTTTCCTCAGGTTGTCATTAAATGTGCTCCTCCATCTTCTATATGTCTTGTAAGCTGGAAGTTAGGTTTAGAAGCTTTAGAAGATTCAAATTAATCCTCACATGTACTGTGTGTACACTATACAGAATCACACCAGGAGATCAAAATGTCAGGTGTCACACTATAATGATGTTATATTTGATCACTTGGTCAAGATAGCAACAGTCAGATCTGCCCATGGTAAAGGTACCATTCTCCTTTTATATTTGGTCAGTAATTGGTGAGGTGATAACTTTGGTATTGCGCATTTATCTTGTTCTCTCACAAACCTTCATCAGTGTCTTAATCTTCATTGTTGATACTAGCTTAAATTGATTAAAGTTCTATCATTCCTTCTACATTCTAGCTGGCAGTCTTCTGGAGAGAACTCCTACCTCTTTCCTTCTTTTTTGAGTGTCACTATGGACTTATAGATTGTTTTATTCACTTATACTTATCCTTTTTTGATGCTCAGCATTTTGTAGATTTAGCGAGTGAAAACTCTTCAAACTGACTCTTGTGTCCTTTTGTTATAATCCCACTAGTTTGTTGGCACGTCCTTATTATCTGGCACAAGAAGATGATCCAAGTTCATCCTGTATTTTTCCTATTCCAAGCCCAAATCAGCTATTTTTGCAAAGAGTTATGAATTCTTTAAGTGGAAGAATGGTAGTAGGAACCAAGATTTAAGTGCTAAGTGTGCTCATTGCCACTACTACTAGGTGCTAGGACATTTTTGTTTATAGGCTTAAGGAATAAAATATTTTTAAAATCAAGACTTCAAATTGATTATTCTAATTCAAATTTAACATTTAGGATTTTTTCTCATCTTCTTTTGCTTTGTATTATGCATCTTTGCTCTCGCAGTGAAAATTTTGCTTCCAAATAACATTTTTGTATTTATTTATTTAACTTTTCCTACAGTACATGTAAAATAGTTTCAATCTTAAAATGTTAAAATTGCCACTAAAAATATAAACTAACTTGGTAAAGTTTCAGATTTCTTTGCCGCTCTTTATATCCGTAGACTATATGCCATGTTCAGAGTACTGTGTTCATAATTATTTGAAGTAATTACTTTCCGTATACGGCTATGTTATTAATTGGATAAACAGTTTTATTCATGTTTCTATATGTGCTAAAGGCTTGCTTTTTTATGCCTCTCCTTTAATTTTACTTTTTAATAAATAAAATATTGACAGGCTTTTAAAGCTAAAACTGTGTGAAAAAGTGTACTCAGAGAAATCTCACTCCCATACTGTGTCTATGGTGTTTCTATCTACTCCCTACAGACAATCATTTTTTTTGTTGTTCGGTTTATCTTTTCTCTCTTTTTTCTTTCTGTTTCTTTACTTTTTATCAAATTATAATAATCCATTGTATATTTCTTTTTGCAAAACTAAGCAAATATATAAATATGTTATTTCCCCATTTTTCTTATACAAAAGGCATTGTACTAGATACCCCATTCTGCATCTTGCTTTTTTCACTTAACAACATGTCCTGGAAATTACTCTTTATCAGTTACTAGAAACATTCCTCTCTCTTTTTTTTCTTTTACAGCTGCATAGTTCTCCACCCTGTGTATCTGCTATAGTTTATTCAGTCACTCTTCTATGGCCATTTAAATTGTTTCCAATCTTTTATTACTAATGACACTACCTTAAATAACTTTATATTTGAATGTTGGTTGGTATTCATGGTGGTATATCTTTTGGAAGACTCTTAGAAATGGGATTGCTATATTAAAGGTAAATGTATGTGTTATTTTGTCAGATATTACCAAATTCCCCTCCATAGGGGTTGTATTATTTTGCCCATCCTTCAGCAATGTTTGAGAATGCTTGTTTCCTTGGTGGGTACATATTACACACTGCTTATGAAGCATTTCATAAAGATGTCTAAGTGACTTCAGATTCACCTGTAGGAACTGAGTGAGCTGGAGACTCTCTGGGTGTTCTGAGGCCTCTAGGAAAGTAGAGGGCAGTTTAAGAAACTTTTCTAAAGGAGTGCAATTAAACTATCGCAGGTGCTGTGGGTGCCCATCCATATTCCTTTGCCCTAACTTATTTAGTACAAAACTGTCTAGCTTCTTACCAGTAGTACATGCATTTCTTTGCTGGTTCCCTGGTTCTTGGAGCCCACCTTGTCTGTTGGAAGGCAGGCCAAATGTGCCAGAGAATTAATGCCCCCAGGATTAGCCTTCAGAAGGAATGCTGGCCAGCTGATACTTTAATTTCAGCCCAGTGAAACTAATTTTAGACTTCTGATCTCCAGAACTGTAAAACAATAAACCATGATGTTTTAAGCCACCAAATTTGTGGTAATTTATTACAGCAGCCACAGGAAATTAATATAAAAGGGCATCTTTAAAAAATTGCCACTGACATCTTATTAATTGATGAGTGAGTGCTTTCACCTAAAATCTTTAACAAAATAATAAGTTCACTCTTCCCCCTTCCATTCAGTATTGTATTGAAGGTCCTACCCAGAACAATAAGGCAAGAAAAAGAAATAAAATAAACAGAGTTTGGAAAAGAACAAGTAAAAATGTTATTTACAGACAACATGATTATCTATAGAAAATCCCAAGGAATCTACATGAAATACTACTGAAACTATAAGTGAACTTAGCAAGGTTTTAGAATACAGATCAATATATAAAAAAATCAATTGCATTTCTATATATTAAACAGTGAGCAATTAAAAATTGAAATTAATAAAATGATATCATTTACAGCAGCATTAAAAATATGAAACACAGAGATAAATTTGACAAAAGACAAGTAAGACCTATATACTGAAAACTACAAAGCATTGTGCAGATAAATTTTTAAAAACTTAACTAACTGGAGGCATATACTATATTTGTAGACTCCGAATTGATCCATAGTTTCAAGGCAATCCCCATCGAAATCCCAGTAGAATTTTGTAGAAATTGACAACTGATTCTAAAATTTATATGGAAATGCAGAAGATGTAGAATAGCCAAAACAACTTTGGAAAAGAACAAAGGTGAAAGACTAACAGTGATTTCAAGAATTACTGTAAAGCTATAGTAATCAAGACAGTACAGTATTGGCATAAAGGTAAATATATAGGATAATCGAACAGAATACAGAATCCTGAAATAGACCCACACATATAAAGGCAATTGATTTTAGACAAAAGTACTAAGGCAATACAATGGAGCGGGGGTGGGCGGTAGAGAATAATTTTACCAACAAAGGGTGCCAGGACAATTGAATGCAAAAAACTGAACTTCAACCCTTGCCTCACACTATGAATTAAATTAACTAGAAATGAATCATAGACCTAAACGTAAGAGCCCAATCTATTAAACTTCTAGGAAAAACATAGCTAAAAATCTTAGGGCCCCTGGGCTAGGTAAAGATTTTAAAAATAGGACACAAAGAGCATAAAGTGTTAAAGAAACATTTGATAAATTGGATTTTATTTTAAAAAACCTATTCTGAAAACATTTTAAAAAAATTAAAAGGAAAGCCACAGAATGGGAGAAAATGCTGGCAAAACATACATTTCACGTGATTTCTATCTAGAATACATGAAGAACATTTACAATTTAAGACAAACAACCCAATTTACTAGATGACCAAATATTTGAACAGATATTTTACCAAATAAGATATACAGATGGCAAATAAGTACATGAAATGATTCTCAACATCATTAATCATTATAGAAGTGCAAATTAAAACAATAAGATATTACTAAACACCCAATAGAATAGCTAAAATTTAAAAGACTGTATGAAGTAGAGTCTAGAACAGCTAGAATTCTCATACACTGCTGGTGGAAACATAAATTGATATAATTTATTTAGAAAATATTTTGGCAGTTTCTTAAGAAATAAAACATGTATCACACTATCCCGCCATTCTATTTGTAGAGAGTTATCTGAGAGAAATGAAAACCTATGTCTACATAAAAACTCATACAAAAAAATTCATAGTAACTTTATTTGTGAAAGCCAAACTCTGAAAACAATACAAATGTCTATCAATAGGTGACTGGATAAAGAAATTGTGGTATATTCACAATGGAATACTACTCAACAATAAAAAAGGAATGGCCTATTGATACATACTATGACATAGGTGAATGTCAAAATAATTATTCCGAGGAAAATAAGCCTGACAAAAAAAGAGTATATCAAAATATTTCATTTACATAAAATTTTATAAAATGCAAACTAATCTCCAATGACAGAAAGCAGAACAGTATTTGTCTGGGAATAGGATGGCAGGGGTAGTGAGAGGAAATGTATTACAAAGGGTCACGAAGAAACTTTTAGGAAGTGATGGAAATGTTCATTATCTTGAATGCAATAGTGAAATCACAGATAAAATCATGTCCAGATTCATTAAGGCTTATACTTAAAAAATTTGTAGTTTACTGTACAACAATTTTACTTCAACAAAGCTGATAAACAAGTTATGTGGAGAAGTTTAAGACAAAATTTAGCAGATAATAAGTTTCTACTCTGGGTTTTTCTACAAAAATTTACTTAGAAACATAATCTTGATGGGAGCACACATAAGGGATTGAGCGAGAAGGGGATATTCTATTGGAATATCACACTTAATAAAACAGAATTTCCAGTAAATTACCCTCTGTTCATAATCAGGCTATCCTGGAACTCAGAGAAAATATTCCAATGTTTTATTAGGGCTTTGTCTAAGAGGTCATCTATGAAATGTTATTTTAGAAAGGAGACATCTGGTTGGAAACCTGGCCCCATCTTCCAGAGAGAGGGACCCCTACATTCTAGAGACAGCATGCCCAGGGGCAAAAAACCTGTCCTCATTCCCAGGACATGTTCTCATTCTGGGCACAATTCTTCTATAACATTGTGAACCTCGATGCACCAATTCTGGCCTGTGAGACCAGCCATGAAGGTGAGACCTGAGGCAGACTCTTCACTCATCAAGACTCTTTGGCCTCAGATGTGACAGAGAGCACTCTAAACTACCCTACTTAAATGTCAACAAGGATAGGGTGCATGTCTAGAACCTTGGTGGTCCTGGGCATGGAGCTTGGGGTTGGAGACCATGGCTGCCTAGCGTGGTGGTCACGTCTACTCTTCCTCTGTGTGCAGGTGGAAAACCATGCCTTACTGTCGACCTTGCAGCTATTGTACACCGTGGGGTACTCCCTCTCCATTGTCTCCCTCCTCCTGGCTCTCACCCTCCTCCTGTGTCTTCGGTGAGTGGAACTTCTGCTGGCATGTGCTCAGGCATATACCCTGGAATTTGCTCATTGGCTACCTCTAGAAGGCAGCAGAGAATTGGGCTGGATGATGTCATGGCTTATAAGAGCTAGAAGAGATCTGAGAGAGCCCCAGTTATTCGTTCCATTTGCAGGGAAGGAAAAACAGATATCGGATGTGACGGAGAGGCACTGACTCATCCCAGGTCACAAAGCACAGTGAGAGTTGGAATCTGGGACTCCTAATTCTGCTTTTGCCCCTTTTGGATTAGGTAACTTCCTGTGTGTCAGGCCCTGCTCTAAATTCCTAATCACAACCATTACTACCACAACCCATTCTCACTACAACTCTACCGAGGCGTTATTTTTACAGAAGGGATTAAGAAACTTTCCCAAAGCAAATGAGTAAGTGGTAGAGCTGGGATTTCAATCCAGGGTCTTCTAGCTCCAATTAGCTATCGATTATTTGAGTACTTCCTCAGAGCCAGGTACTGTTCTAAGCATGTAACAACATACATTAAGTAATTTAAGTATCATCCTAATTAGAATCAAGATTAATTCTAACCTTAGAATATTAGCATTATTATTACCCTCATTTTATAAGCGAGTGAACCGAAATATAGAAAGATCAAGTAACTTGCCCAAGATCACACAGCTGGTGAGTGATAGAGCCAGAATCACAAACAGGCAGTCCAGAGCTTGTACACTTTCACTCCTTAACACACTTTTTAAGAATCCACAGCCTGAGTGCATTTTATTAAACCACATTTTTAGAAATTGCCGAAGTGAGATATTTATAGACCAACTAGGGAGTTCTCCAAAGCTGTCCCTCGGTCCAGCTCATTCAGGAACATAACTGAGTATATAATATGACAGAACGAGCATTCAGCATGGATGTAGGAGACCTGGAAGGGGATCATGGACACCTGGAGGCTAATTCCGGAGCAGCTCCCCACCTGGGCTCTGCTAGCTCCAGGTCTGGCCCTACTTGACTCTTCAATCCCACTGGGAGAGCAGTTCTTGAACAATGGGATAATTTCACAGCCTGTGCCCACTGCTATCTGTGCTGGTATCCACTTGCCTCCCCAAAGTCTCAGAACCAAGCCAGGAGAAAATAACTGCCTGACCTTTCAGGAAGTAACGAGCAGAGCCTGGGTCAACCAAGTATCCATTTTGCCTCAGAAAGAGCAAGACTCAGTCCCTGCACTTGAGTGGTCCTCAGTTTAGTTAGGGAGAGAGATGCATAAATCATAAAACACAAGGACCTGCTTCAAATCTTTATTCAAAATTTAAAAAGTAATAACACCTCTAAAGCAAGGCAGGACTTGAAATGTGCTACACAGGGGCCCAGGCAGGACTGTGAGAGCAGAGGGATGGAAGAGGGTCCTTTCAGCTATGGAGACTGAAGATGCAGAGTTTTACATCAGCCAGTACAAAAAAAGATCCTACAAGAGGCTCCAGGTGGGTGAGGAAGAGGTAATGAGAGCTAACATTTTCTGGGCACTTATTATGTGCCTGGTACTGTGTGAACATTTTTCGCCCACTAGTTGATTGAATCCTCCTGTAACCCTTTGGGGTAAAGGCTCTTTTTCTCACAGGCAGTAGAACCTCGGAGGGTCATATTTGGGCTTCAGAGTTTCTGGATCCAAATCTCAGCTCTACCATTTACTGCTTTGGAACTTTGAACAAATGACTTAACCTTTCTACTTCAAGTCCCCCATTTGTAAAATCAGGATAATAATAGTACTCACTCCTCCATGGTTGTAAGGAGTAAAAGATACCCATAAGTGTATCCACATGTAAATGATTTGGAACATAGCCTGGCATGTCGAACATGTTATGTAGATATTAGCTACTAATTTTCCCCATTTTACAGATAAAAAAATGAGACACAGAGGAGTAAGATCACACTACCCAGCCGTTCAGCCCTGGAGCCTACATTATGAACCTCTGCCCTCCAGTGATAGATACACAGGGGTTTCAGGCACATACTTATTGGTCCTAGCCATTCTTTCCTGAGGAAAGGCACTTGGTTTTCTCCTTGCACAGAAAACTCCACTGCACACGCAACTACATCCACATGAACTTGTTTGCTTCTTTCATCCTGAGAGCCCTGGTTGTGCTGGTGAAGGACGTCATCCTCCATAACTCTTACTCCAAGAGGCCCAACAATGAGAAAGAGTGGATGTCCTATGTGTCAGAGGTAGGTCCCTCCTTACTATTGGCCTCCCATCCGGTAGATCAGTATGGGGAATCAGGGCAGGAAGGTGGGGCTGGAGAGGGGAAGAAGGAAATAATGAAATAGAGAAATAAAGAGGTGTTGAAGGCTTTGTGTTTAGAGATGCATCATCTGACTTAAAAAACACACACGCACACACCTCCTAAGAACAGGGCAGGTAAAGGAAATCAGCAGCACAAGAGTTCATTGTGGAGCTGCTGAATGGCCTTGGGGTAGGAAATTCTTCATTTGTAAACAATAGAATTGAACTGGATCAACCTTTTTTATTAGTGGCATTTTTAAAGCAGCAAAGCTTTTCCACATTAAAATCTGCATCTGTTTAGATGGTTTTTTCCTTTATCCTGTTAATGATGAGTGCAGTAACCTGTTAAACTAACCTTGCATTCCTGGAATAAATCCAACTAGGTTCTGCTGTATTATTCTCTCTTCTATATCTCTGGATTCTATTTGCTAATACTACGTTTTGTTTAGAATTTCTTCATCTATATTCTTGAGTAATTTTCTTTTCTTTTAATGTCTTGGGTAAGCTTTTGGATAAAGTTTATGCTGACCTTTTAAAACAAATGAGACTTGTTTTCTCTTTCTCTATTTTCTGAAAGAATTTATTTGAGATGGGCATTATTTCTTCCTTAAATATTTGAAAATTACTCCAGCGAAGCCATTTGGGCCCAGAGTTTTCTTTATTGGAAGGCTTTTAATTTTGGATTAATTATGATTCTTACATTCAGATTTTCTATTTCTTCCGGTGTTACAAGATAACTTGAAGAAAAATTTGTGTTTTTCTAGGAATTTATTTATTCATCTAATATTTCAAATTTATTAGCATAATATTGTTCATAGTCTCTTAAGATCTATTTAAGGTTTAGTGCATCTATAATTATATATATTTTTTTCATTGCTGATACTGATTATTTGTACCTTCACTCTCTTTTTCCTGCCTTGATCATCCTTGCTGGAGTTTCTCAGTTTTATTGGATTTTTCAAAGAACAAACTTTTGGCATTGTTAATTCTTTTTATTTTATGTTCTCTATTTTGTTAACTTCTGCTTTCATCTTATTATTTTTTCCATGTACTTTCTTTGGGTTTAATTTGCTGATCTTTTTCTGACATGATAGTTAAGATAATTGATTTTCAGCCTTTTTCTTTTTATATTAATACATTTAAAGTTATAAGTATCATTTTAAGTGTGGTATTAGCTGCACAGAACAAATTTTAATATGCAGCGTTTTCCTTTTGTTCAGTTCAGAAATAAGTTCTAATTTGATTTATGAGTTATTTAGAAGTTTATTTCGTTATTTCCAGTCATATGAAGATTTTTTTATTTATCGATTTCTAGTTTAATTGAACTGAGATCGGGGAACATAACTCTTTAGTGTTTCCTTTAGGGAGGTACTGATGACGAATTTTGTTTTTGTTTGTCTCAAAAAGCCCATAGTGTCAAGGAAGAGGCTGGACTTTGAAACGTACATGAAACCCTCCTTCACATTTTGAAATTGTTGTTAACCTGTCTGGGATGGTTGGCAAGAGTTTGGGAGAGAGAGGGGAGTAAAGAGGGAGGGGCTGTGTGTAGGGAGGCCCTTCTCCGCCCTCTTGGGATTCAGATTCTAGGAGAGCCTGGACTCATCTTTCAGTGCTCTGTCCTATGCAGATATCTGCCTCCTGCCGCTCCGCCCAGGTTCTTCTGCACTACTTCGTGGGTGCCAACTACTCATGGCTTCTGGTGGAAGGCCTTTACCTTTACACGTTGCTGGAGCCCACAGTGATTTCTGAAAGGTGGCTGTGGCCCAGATACCTGCTGGTGGGTTGGGGTGAGTGACCCAAACCCCTGGCCTCTTCTCCTTGGACTCTTCGGAATGGGAGAACCCAATAGAGCCTTTGGTCGAAGTTAGAGACCCAACTGGAGGGAGGATTCTGAGACAAATAATTTCTTAATGACAAGAGACTCTGAAGAGAGAAAAAGAGAGAGAGAGACAGAAAGAGAGAGAGACAGACAGACAGACAGACAGACAGAGGGACAGAGACAGAGACAGAGAGAGACCAGCTCTTTGGTCTCTTTCCATAAGGGCATTAATCCCATCATGATGGCCCCTTCCCCACTACCTCTTCCAAACTCACTTACCTCCAAAGTTCTCATCTCCAAATACTGTCAGGCTGGGGGTTAGGGCTTCAACATATTAATTTTGCGGGGGGACACAAACCATAACACCAACCAAGTCTTCAAGATGAGGCCTGGAACCCCTATGTCACAAGCTTTCAAAGAATTTGAGACTGTAGGATTCAGAAGAAATAAGCTTAGCTTGCAATTTAGAAGATTTTGCTTAATGTCTTTGAATTTACTCTAAGCTATATTGGCAAGTCTGTTCTCCTCTCTACTTCCTGGTTTTCTGACAGTAAAACAATGGATGGGCTCGGTGCCACCCTAGGTCTCCAGTTCTCACAGTCTGCAATTCTATGACGTTTGGGCTTTTATAAGTTTTAAACAGCTGTGCTTGGCTCATCAGGCTGGGGTGGGCGGCAGGCAGATTTGCCCGACCAGCTCCTAACTACATTTCCCTGTTCCCTCCCCAGCCTTCCCACTGCTGTTTGTTGTGCCCTGGAGTATTGCCCGTGCACAGCTGGAGAACACAGGGTAGGTAATTCACCTGCTTTCTTACTTCCCTGAGTCAGTAATTCACAGATATGCCCAAATACAAGGATATATACCATATTCCTGAAGAGACTATATACCTCTTTCCATTTTGGCCATCTAGAATATACTTAGGAATGTAGATAAAATAATCAAGGTTTTTAAAAATAGTAATTAGTTTATTAATTTAGTTATTTATGCACATTAGCACAAAATTAGCACAAAAATTTCCTGCATATGTCTTCAGTGATACTACATATGCAAGGATATAGGCACGAGAATGGTTATTGCATCATCATTCACAGCAGGAGGTAAGGGAAAGCAAAATGCAATGGGTGAAAGTGATTAAAAGGTACACGCTTCCAGTTATAAATAAATAAGTTTTGTGAATATAATGTACAGCATGGTGACTATAGATAATAATACTGTATCGTATATTTGAAAGTTGCTAAGAGACTGAGCCTTAAAAGTTCTTTTCATAAGAGAAACAAATTGTAGCTATATGTGGTGATGGATGTTAACTAAACTTATTGTGGTGATCACTTTGCAATATAGTTATATATTGAATCATTATGTTGTATACCTGAAACCAATATTATGTTATATATCAATTATATCTCATTTAAAAAGTAAAACAAACAAACAAACAAAAACAAATTAAAAAAAACCTCTGAACATCCATCGATATAGGAATCAATGAACAAATTGTGACATACCTATATTGTGGAATATTATGAGGCTACTGAGGAAACTAGTTAGTTCTACAGCTTTTTTTCCTCTATGGATTGAATCTCAACAGCATGTTGTTATGACTGTTGCTGAATAATATATATTATGTGATCACATTTTCTTCCTCCAAATAATCACCACCAAAAAGTCCCTTATATAATTAAGAAAATATATTTGTATAAACATGGAAAAAAGTATGTAAAAATATACACCAAGCTGTTAGTATTGAAGAGCACTTTAATGGTAAGAAAAGTCAACAGTACCATACTAATAGAAAGAGATTTGAGTCCTCTTTCTCCTCTCCTACTTATTAGGAGAATGATAGGTGGAAGGTAAGTCTTGAGTATGAACATCCTTTTTCCAGATGGCATGATGTTTTTTATGTTCAGCCTCATCCTTATTTCGTCTTCTTATACTGCCTACTCTTTGCTGCAGGTGCTGGGGAATCAATGGGAATATGAAAATCTGGTGGATCATCCGAGGACCCATGCTGCTTTGTGTGGCAGTAAGGACCATCCTGCCACCCTTTTTCCTCTCTGAGCTCAGCAGTTGTGGAGGACCCCACCTCCACCCCTTGCTGCCCCCCTGCCATTCCCCACCAAATTCTTTGGCTCAGAAAGCCTAGGCCCAATCCTTTGAGAAGGAGACTCAGCTGTGAGTAGGATCTGCTGAATGAGAAGGATCAAGTTAGAAACTTCTTGTTCTGGTTCGGGACCTAAACTCAGGGTTATACTACCAGCCGCCTTCTCTTTAGGTCTTCAAGCTATGTCTAGAAACTTGTAATCAGCTCAGTGATCCCGTATGGAATGGTCATGGTGGGTACAAGGCCCTGGGAATACAAGCACCTTCAGCTACGGACTAGCCCAGGGATAGCGAAGCTATTGGCTTGGAGTTTAATACCATTAGCAGGAAGGAGGGGAGACTAATGAAGCTTCTTTTAAAAGAAGAAAACATGTAATCAACATTAACCCAAAATGTGATGGGGGTTAAAGTCAGGAGATGATGAGGCCCTGAGAAAGAAGGGCCCTTATTTTGAGTGGCCCAGAATCTCAAGCTCCTTTATTGAGTTACACCTACATTCCAGAACCATTCTGAGTGCTTTGTGTGTGTAACTCATTTAATCTTCCCAGCAAACCTCTGAGGTAGGTGCCATTATATGTTTCTTTTATTGGTGAGGACGCTGAGGAGATGACAAGTTACTTGCCTAAAGTCACAGAGCCAGTAAGTGAGGGCACCAGATCTTAGCCCAAAGGATCTGACTGGATGACATTCACACTTGTAACTACAATGCCATGCTGCTGACTTTAAAATGTCTATCGCCTCCAGCCCATGTGCCTGGAGTACCAACTGCTCCAGGATCTCTCATTTACTAGTACCTTGCTTCAGATTCTCCTTGGTTTTGAACTCCCTTTCTCTGCTGCCTTATCCACCTGCCAGCTGTACCTGAACACTCACCTCACACAAGTAGAAGTGGTCACACACTCCTTCATGTCCTTCCTGGATCTCGTACAGACTTCTGCTACAGTGCCAGCAATGTTTTATTGCAAACATTTGTTTAAAATCTGTCTGCTGTGACTGCAAGCCCCGTGTTCTATTCATCCTGGCAGCCAGCCCAAGCATATGGCAGGTCCTCCGTAAACTTATTCAGTGAACACTTGTGACCCACACTTCTGGGCACTGGAAGATTCTCATTAACCAGGCAGAATAAAGCAGAATGGAGGCCATCAGGCTCTCTCTAGGATGGAGCTCAGACTCAGTCCAGCTGGACTCTTAAAGTTTCCCCTGCAATTTTTTAGAGGCTTCATCAATGATTCTCAATCTTGGTTTTTCTTGGAATTCCCTGGGTGTCTTTTGCTTGTGTCTTACCCCCAGAGATTTGTGTTTCATTGAACTCAGATGGAGTCTAAAGATTCTAATGTGCAGCCAGGGTCGAAAAACATTTTGCTACACTCTGCTTAAAGTGTGATCACCTGAGTGCTTGTTATAAATCCAGGTTCTCAGGCCCTATCCCAGACCTGCTGAATCAGAATCTGTATTATGACAAGATTCTGAGACTTCAGGTGTTCATTAAAGTCTATGAAGCCCTTTGCCCACACACTAGTGGTTCTCAAAGCTGGCTGTGCATTAGAAACTTCACAGTGGCTTATACCCCAGAGAGTTACATAAGAAATTCTAGAGGTGAGGCCTAGGCAGTTGCGGTTTTGAAAGCCCTCAAATGATTCAAATGGACTGCTGGGGCTCAAACCACTGCTCTAGAACTTGCTGCTTGGACATCCACGGCTGGCTGACCTGTGTGCTAGTTTCTCTTGGTGCTTCTTAGTTCTTGGAACCACATTCTGTCCTCCCAGGATAAGAGAATATGCTTTGTCTTCTCATCTTAGATAAAACGACCTTTGCATGCTGTTGCTTCTACAACTCCAGTCATGTCCAGCTACACAGAAATGGACACAGTCACCTTAGCTCACCCATTTCATCCACACCTCCTCCCCTTGCTTGCCCTGCCCAATGAATGACACCACCAACCATCTACCAGCCACCTAAGCCAGAAACCTGGGTGCCCTCCTAGCTTCTCTCCTCTTCTTCCCTGCAACATCCACTCGGATTTCAAGCCTTGTCAATTCTTCCTCTAAAGATCTCTCCAAGCTGTCTCCTTTTCCTTAATCCCACTCTCCTTCAGCCTCTTGGGGTTTCTTGTGCAGACTTCTGTAAAAGCCTTCTATCTGGTCTCCTTTCTTCATTCTTGCCCCTGGCAATGTACTGCAACCAGAGTGGTCTTCTTTGAGCAAAATTTAATTCTGTCTGTCTTCTACCTGCAACTTTTTAATGGCTCATTATTGCCTTCAGGCTTGTTCCAAACTCCTTAATGTGGTAAGCGTTGTTATTCCCTGCCTAGCCTTCCCACCACAAGCACCCATGCTGTATTTATATGGAGAAACTCACAGTTTCCTACATCTATCCTGGTATTTCACTCCTCTCATACTTTTGCATATGCCGTCTCTCCGCCTGGAATGCCCATCTGATGGCCCCACATCTGCCTGGTGAACTCTCTTCCTCCTTGGAGGCTGAGAGCTTTATGAATCTCTCTATTCCCCCAAATTAAGGAAAGTCAACAGGCATGCCTGGAAGAGACAGTTTTACAACCATCCTTGTGTCTGCGAAGGTCTTACAGAGTACATTTCTGAACTATTGTTGTCTGTGTCTACAGTAGCTTGAACAAGAGGAAATAGTCTTGAATAGAAATGGGAAAAATTCTCATTGGTGACAAGAAAGAACATTTGACTATGAACTAGTAAAACATTGACATGGACCAAAAAGAAAGGCTTTGTGTTATCCATCTCTATTAATTTCTAAGAAAAGAATCTTGAAGAACAGGGTGCTGAACCTGATGCTTTCCCAACCCACCCAGCTCTAGGATTCTGTACCCTGGTTTCAGGGTTCCCAGGATAGTGGAATTTATGTGTTCTACCAGACATGAAAAAGGAAAGAAAGGCTGTATAGTGAAGTGGAAGGAGCCTGTCTAGGAGTCAGGAACCTGAGTTTCATGACTAACTTGCCGTTTGTACTTTAGCCAAGTGAGTTGACCTCTCTGGACTTCTCTTTCCTTACCTATAAAATCAGAGCTGGACTAGATCAGTTGTCCTTAATCAAGGGTGGTTCTTCCCCTGAAGATATTTGCCATGTCTGGACCATTTTTAATTGTCACAACTAGGGCGGGGATGCTAATGGCACCTAGTGGGTCGAGGTGAGGGATGCTGCTAAACATCCTACAGTGCACAGAACAGCCCCCACAACAAAGAATTATCCACACCCAAATTTTAATAAAGCTGAGGTTGAGGAATCCTGGACTAGACAGTGCCTGCACGTTGGAACAACATGGGAGGTTTAAAAAAATACCTAGCGTGGACTCCACCTCAGATTGATAGAATCAGAACTTTTGCCATGTTGGGCTTCCTTAGCACTGGAATTGCATTCATTTGCTCTCTTATACCTTTATTTAACATTTATTCAGCACCTTCTTTGTGCTTAGCTTGATTCCTCTAAGGGAAAAAAGATGTATGTTTATATAGTTTCTGCCCTCAGGAAATTCAGAGCCTAATAGTTTTCATTTGGAGACTCATCAGACCATGATTGAGCCAATATCTGCCTTCATGTTTGGTCATATGACCACACATTGCAGGTTTCCACTGACCTGAGTAGACATAACCTGAACTCCAAAATAAAATTCCTTGAACTACAACATTAAAGGAACATAGGTCCCTGAATGACTACATGGAGCAGAGCTCCCCTAACTCCACTAGATTATGAAATAAGCAAAAACAAACAAACAAAACCAACAAATTTCCCACTTTTATTGTGTTAAGAAAAGAAAAGAATTTGCCGACTCTACATATCTTCTATTTAAACTGAAGTACTAAAAAGTAATATAATAATGAAGATCAAGATGATAGCATTTGGCACTTCAGGGCACTTCACACTCTTTCATCTTGGCCAAATTTGAGGCTGGTACCTATTTTCTGGAGATAGAACAGAGGCTTCTGGGAAAAGCCAACTGCACATGTGAACAGAGCAGTTCTAAGAAATGTCTCCCATCCCAGACTTAGCCTCTCTGGTGAGCATGCCCAGTTATCATAGCTGGGCTTCTCTCACCAGTTCCCAGACTGGGTCTGAATTTGCTAATTGACCTCTGGGTTGATGTGAATGTACATTATGCTGGATTTCCAGACATATCAGCCAACTTCATCTGCTACTCTCTTGGTTCTCTCTGTTTCAGAAATGAGCATAATGTAACAACCTGAAAAATCCAAATGTTCTTTGGGTCTTTCACCAGACACAGAAATTGCATAACTCTCAACTCCTTCAGGACATAAGACTCCACTACTTAAATTAACCTGCTACCCTTGAGTATACTTTTAGTATAGAAGCATCCTAGACGATGGTATAGTCTTATATCCTAGTCTCTCCTCCTCCCAGTAGAAAACCCATAAAGCCTTGATTAGTCTAACCCTTTCAGGACAGCCTTACAAAATGAGTAAGCTGTGCAAGATTGTTCAATTCATATTCTGATTTCTAGAGTTAGCAGATCGAATACCCCATTAGGTGGTGTTTTTGAGACAGTCAATTGAATGAACCATCTATTGACTTTGAGAAGTCATAAAGTCAAATGCCTTCATTCATTCTTACTGAATCTTCTCTGACAGCTAGAGGACTTGGCAAAGTTGCAGAATTAGTAAAATTAGTTTTCAATGACCTCATCCCTCTCTAGGTTTTCTTCTTCACCAGGAGCTCAGGGCCTTTCTGTGGCTCGGGTTTCCCAAGACTATCCTCACTCTGTACTCCCCTCCTCTGAAAGGCTCAGTGGGATTTTCCTCATACCTCAGATTTTTCTGCTTCATTAAACTTACCTTTGCTGCATCCCATATTCTGCTTTTCATGGTGAATGTAAGTAAAATCATAGGAATTTACTGAAACTTTCATTTTTTTAAAAAAGCGAATGAATGAATGAATGAGAGACAAAGAAATGGCTCTTTTCCTTCTCTCCTAGTTACTCCTTACCTTCTATGTGATAGGTGCATTCCAAAGGGGCTCTTAGGAATGACATGTTTTACCCAAAGGAGTAGCTCTAAAGGTAGGCATTTTAGTCCACACAGCAAGTCAGAGGACGGGCTTAAGGGTAGGTAATTGAGTTCAGGGGTAGGGTCTGTCAAACTGGCCATGACCTCTGCCAACCTGCAAGCCCAGATCTGAGTACAAGAACTGGATTGCCAAAGCAGTATCACCAAAACTGTATGTAACATTTTGATAACGCATTCTGTACCGTCTAGGACATAAAGGAAGCTTTATTATGTTTGAGATCCTACGCACCCCTAATTTGGTCACAGAATCCAAGAGGAGTTCGTTCACTGGGTGCTAAAAAAATTTCCTCATTCAGACTTTTTCCTGCTTGTGCACAAATGATGAATAGTACCATCCAAATATGATTCCCGACTTGTCTTCTGGGAAGCCTAGATGAACAGGGCTCCATGTTTCATTTCATGGCAGTGAAGAAGTATTTCCTCTTTATGGCCCATTGGTTGATGCCCTTTTTCTACTGGCTTGTCTCTGGAAGACAGAAAGAACAACAAATCAACATGCTCTTCATTAGAACCCGTCATTTCTGAGGAGACAGTCCTGATTGAAATTAATTTGTTGAAATACGTCCCTTTCCTCTGTGAAGCTTATTTTGTAAGAAAAATACCCAAGTTCAACAAATCACTAAGCCAAGGACAAAATGTTTTCTCTTTGTCATGAAAAACAGATATCCCATTAAAAGGGATAAATTACTTGGTTACACTTAGTTTGTATTTAAGTGTTCTGTTACTAAATATTCTTTGTCTGGGAATCTCCATCATTCTTGTTAGCTTGCGGATTGGATAAATAGCCTCTTGCCTGAAACCCTAGGCTTTTAGCTTTGAGTACTGATTTTCCTAAAGCCAGTATGGCAAGTCAAAACAGGTATATGTGGGTTCTGCAGCTTATGTTTCAATATGTAGTTAAAGGTTTTTGTTTCTGGAGGAACATTAGTACTGTGTTGGCTCAATATCTGCAGAGAATTTATTCCATTGTCACCCAATTACCATTTTATCAGCAATTTCTCCATTGCATAGAGGCATGCCTAAGTCTTTTCAATTTTAAAAACAACTGCAAGCAAAACCCTTTTCAGCCCTGCAAATAAAAGTGGGGAGACCTTATCTCTATTCTGCATCCTTTGTCGACTACTGTACCATCATTCTGCTTCATTTCTCAGCCAAGCCTCTTAAACGTCATGTACACTGGCTGTTTCCCATCTTCACATTTCATTCATGAAACAAAGCGTTGCAATATGCTTTATGCTCCCTCCTGTGAACTGCAGCTTCTCTTGGTGAGCTCCTTGTTGCTAAAAGCTGTCTTGTTTTGCTTAAGCTTCATGTAGCATTTAAACCTTCTTAAAATTCTTCCCGTTGTGAGCTACCACAATACCATTTCCTTGTGATTCACTCCAACTGCCCTACCTACTCTTTCTCAATTTCCTTTGCTGTCTCCACTTCCTCCACTCTCCCCCTTTGTTATAAGGTGGCCCTCTTAACCCTCTTTTTCTCGCTGTTTACATAGAGACCATCGACAATCTCGCCTACTCTAATGGCCCCATGCTCTGTCTGGGACCTCTCTGCTCATGTCCAGAAATAGATATCTCTGAATAAAAATACCTTGGGACATCTTTTGTGCCCAAAATTACTGGACTCCTCCCCCTCCTCCCTCCAATGCTCTTCCTCTTCTATTG
This sequence comes from Pteropus medius, assembly GCF_902729225.1. Classification (NCBI taxonomy): domain Eukaryota; kingdom Metazoa; phylum Chordata; class Mammalia; order Chiroptera; family Pteropodidae; genus Pteropus; species Pteropus medius. Next base: position 2,226,263 of record NW_024352783.1, read on the forward strand.
GTCACTACCACACATTTGAGGTCTACCGAGAACCTTTGGGGTCATCTTTGACCCCCACATCCAACAAATAACAAAGGTCATTTGACTCATACTTCTTAATAATTTGAATCCTTCTCCATCACTGATTGCTTTACTTCACTTCTCCATCATCCTCCCTCAAGAACTCTGAAACTGCCTCCCAACTGGTCTCCCCTCCTCCAGTCTTCCTGTCATCCAAACTATTCTCCACAATTCTACTAAAATGACCTTTCTGAAATGCAGAAACGCACATCTGACCAGGTCACTTGTCTGCTTAAAATTCATCACTGGCTTTCCATTGTTTTCAGAAGAAAACCCAAGCTCCTTAGTGTGACCATGAAAGGCTCTGCAGGAAGTAGCTCTTCCTCCTTCTCCAGTATCACTTCTCACAGACCTTGTTCTCATTCTCCAAGTCCTACCCACACTCGACCACTCCCTCTTCTACCTTTCCAGGAGACTCATGAAGTTGCCGTCAAGATATTGGCCAGGGCTGCAACCATCTAAAGGCTTGACTGGGGCTGGAAGATTAGCCTCCAAGGTCACTCATACCCATGGCTGTCAAGTGGGTCTGGTTGTGGGTAGGAGGACTCAGTTCTCCCATGTGTCTCCCTATAGGCTGCTTTAGCGTCCTCACAATGTGGTGGTTGGCTTTCTTCAGAGTGAGCAATGAGAGATGGAGGAGGAAGAGAAGAGAGAGAGAGAGAGAGAGAACCAGATGGAAGCCATCTGTTTGAAGACCTAACCTTAGAAGTCACATAGCATCACTGCTACCATATTTTTTTTTCATTAGATACAAACAACTAAGTCTAGCTCACATTCTAGAAGGAAGGAGAAATTAACCTCTGGTTTTTGAAGAGGGAGATGTCAAAGAATTTGCAGACATATCTTTAAATTTCTGCCAAGGCTGACAACGAAGTGTTGAATTTCCCCAATCCGTGACCATTGCGGAAAGCAGTCTAGAGAGTGGAGGACGTGTGCTTTCCAGTGGATTCTGTGGCAGCAGCAAGACCTCAAGTTAGACACTGATAGATTGGAGCTCTTTACGGAAGGCAGGCAATGTGGCATTCTGTTAAACTGAACAGAGGGTTGTAAACAGATACATCTGGATTTAATTACCACCAGCTCAGTCACTTACTACCTGTGCAAACTTGGGGATTGTACTTGTTTCCTTTGTGCCTCTGTTTTCTCTTTGTGTCATGGTATAAAAATAGTGTGGCTTCCTCAGAGGGTTGTTGTGAGGATTAACTAAGATAAGGTATGGAAAGTTAGCCCAATGTCTGGTAAGTATCCAATAAATGTTAGTTAATAATAATAATAATGTAAATGTCTATCTGCCTTTCTCAGATGACTGTAGTGGTGGGCATCCCTGAAGCAGAAGAATAAACTAAATGACTTTTCAGGAACCTTCCCAGGCTTTCAGTTGAAATGACCTTTGGAAGAGCGGGGATCACCACAAATACTTACTACCTGACCAGTTATCTGCCAAACTGCCTGACCAGTTATCTGCCAAACTGCCCCTGATTTACATGAACAAGGATCTAACGGCAAGGCCCAGGGTGACTTCGATATTCATAGCTATATGGAGTCCATCACTTACCCATATCTGCTTTTTTTTCCCCCCAAGGTCAATTTCTTCATCTTCCTGAAAATTCTCAAACTTCTCATTTCTAAGCTCAAAGCTCATCAAATGTGCTTCAGAGATTACAAATACAGGTGAGTGGCCTGAGGCTGGCACACAGTAGTTCAAGATTTTTGTGATCTCTTCTGGCTGTTCTAGCTAATGTCCTAGGAGAGGGAAAATGAGTTGCATTCCTATGTTTATCTCCTAAGACAAGGGTATCAGGGAGAGTCCTTCTGAAAAAGGATCGCATAGGGCTTTTGCCAATGGTGAGGACCTTCTGGCCCCATGAAAATGAAGTAAATGGTGTGTAGTCAAGGACACACGTTCCCCCAGCAGGAAACTGGTAAAGTGCTCCTAAAAATAGGTGGTTTACAGGGAAAGGAGAATATGATATGGAGGAAAGTTAGGTAGTTGCCTTCCTTCTGGAGGGATTTGAGGTAACAGAATAAAAAACATATTCATAACTCAAAAGAGAATATTTGGATATTTTTGAGACCGTGAGAAATAAGACCACAAACTTTTGGAGTACAAAGAAGTACATTCTTCACACAGCCACTCTTTCTTTATGACATGCCTTTGCTGAATCCCATCTTCTGCCTTTCAAAGTGACAGTAGTCTCAGTTTACAGTAAGTCAGATCATAGGTTTTTATGGAGATCTGCATTGCTGTAAATACAAATGAATGAGTGAAAATGAATGAATGAATGAATGAATGATGAATAAAGGTATCCCTCCTTCTTTTTCCAGTTACTCTTTATTACTTATGGGATGTATTCACTTCAGCAGGACTCTTGGGGAAAGAGTGTTTTAACTCAAAAGAGTAGCTCTAAGGGTAGGAATTTTAGTCTACATGGCAGGCCAGAGGTAGAGGTGTAAATGATGATGTCTGTAGTTCTTTTTCTCACTTGACTAAGGCCAGAATAGGGCCTGACCCAGGTACACTGGGAAGGTAGTTTTTCTATTTATCTGAAAAATATTTAATGAATGCCTACAATATGCCTGACACTGTGCTTGGAATAAAAGGTAAATATGATATGGACCTTGTCTGCAAGGAGCACACATCCTAACTTACCAAAGACTGGGATATTGGTGTGGAACGCAAGTCAGGAGGGCTGATGCTGGCCATGACCCCAGACTCTCTGCCTGACCTTGGACAAGTCGCTTGGCCTTTCTGGGCCTGTTTTCTGATGTGTAAAGTGGGAGTGCCATGCCAGACCCACCTCCTACTTGTTATGAGGATAAAAGGAGGTCATAGATACAGCTGTCCCAATCTAATCAGGTGTGGTGAGTAGTATTTGCCCGGGATCCAAATCTTGTCTACCTAAAACTGTCTCTCCAGGAGGTCAGAAGGATAAACACACATGGTCAGGACTGGCCAAATACATACTGTAGTTGGCCCAAATAGTTTGCAAAAACCCCTAGTCATGGGCCACTTTGGCTGCCCTGGACCACACAGAGCATCGCTGTCTTTCTTGGTGCCTGAGATGGAGCCTCCAAGCGGCTGACAGTTTTTTGTCTTTTTGTTTGTTTGTTTGTTTGTTTATTGGCCCTGTTCCCAAGGCTCAGTCTTTTCTATCACTCTCTTAGGGTGGAGATCCAAGGCCAAGAGCAGAGCTGCTCTAGTCTGCACTGTGAGAGTCCATTCAGAGAAGGCTGTCCTCTCATTAACCAGGTGCAGGGGAAACTCAGGCACCCTGGAAACCCAACAGAAGACAATATTCCCAGAAGACAGGAACAGAGAGCAGGCAAATGCCAAGGGACCACTTTCCACACAGACTGAAGCCTAAACCCTGCTATTATGTGCCGCCAAAGCCCACTATATCTTCTGATCTTTAGTGGCCCTTATAATAGCTTTCCATCCTGCCTGCTCCTAAGCAACTCCTGACAGCTGGCCAAAAGCATAGACTGGTGAGCCCCTCCACTGGGTATTCCGACTCAGTGAGCGAGGGATAGAGCCCCCCACATAGATTTGTTACAGTCAAGTCTCCAGGAGATTCTGATATACAGCCAGAGTGGGAGACCACTGGATCAGATGCTCTAGAAAAACAAGGCAAATGTGTTTCTAAACAGGCTTTATGTCCTTTTTCCAAGAAACATTTTAGAGTTATCTAAGAAATTTTGAGCATGACTCTCAACGTATGTACACATGGTGTGCTGAACTAATATATACCTTATGGCATATACCAAAAAATAGAAAATTATGAAGGATAGATAAAAATTAATATACATAAAATTTCTATTGTCTTCTTTTGTTAGATTGTCTTCCAATACCAAATGGATCACCTTGTACAGTCCTGGGGTGTGCACTACCCAGTGATCTTAGGGAAGCATAAATCAAGATACTGGGGAGATCCAGTATGATTTAGGATAGCTATTTTGGGAAGAGAAAGAGTAACCCTGCCTGACATACACAACGTGTCTGAAAACTTTCCTTTCTCCCATATTTGTGTGAGAAAAAGGCTTGAAGAGGGGAAACTAGGCGCATGCCTACTTGGAGGCCTCCCAAGATAAGACACCTCATCTTAGCAAGTTTGTCAATAACCGGCAACCGTACTGGGGACCTATTAGTGTTCCTGAGTGTCTGAGACTTTGGAGAGCTGATTGATGCCAACCAAACTTATGAGAGATTAATATGTAAATCAGACTATATAACTATTCATTCTTAGAGACTGTGGAAGGTGGGAGTGGACTAGGGTTCCTCCTTGTGCCTCCAGTCCTCGTTGACACCAGAAGATCCAGAGACACAAAGCGGTCACCAGAAGATTGTTGGTGATCACATCCTCAAGTAAAGTGATTGGCAATGAAGGAAACCTTGCTGGTGGCCTGAAAAACCACCACTGTCCCGTGGTGCCACCTGCATGGTGAGAGGGAAGTTCATTCCCCAGAATCTCCACAGATAGGACTGGATAAGTACTGAGAACTCCCTGCTTCTTTGTGATGCTTCCTGCCATTTTGGTCAGCCATCTGCTTTCTGTTTACTGACTCTTTCTCATGCAGAGTACAAAGCAATTGCATTGCTTGTGATTATTAATTAGCTAAACATCAGGGCCCTGTCGCTCAGGACACGCAGGCCACTTTATTTTACTCTCTGAGCTGGTGAGTCCTGTAGCAACAGTGAGCGCATTCGCCCGTTTTTCTCTCCAAGCAGTGCAACCTCCTTCATTTCTAAGTTCTAGGAGGGCTGCTTCCTGTCACCCCTGTGGGTCATCAGCACCCCCAGTTCACACTGCACTCTTCCATGTCTGAAGGCTCTTCTCTTCCCACTAGGTGATGGGGTCTAGTGCATTTTTGTCTAAACTCTGGTAGGAACAGGCCTGCCTCCAACTTTCCCAGATTTTGAGAACTTTCAGAAAACAGCTCTCAAGATTTGGTCCCCCTCCAAGAGTCTATTTTAGGGAAGTTTAAGTTAAACACATTTTAGGCCTTGCCAAAATGGAAAGTTGCTAGGAGCTGGAGAAACTTCTGTAGTCCTAGCCATTGTCCCTGGGCTTCCACCACTGAAGCAGAGGAAACTATAACTGGCTCATCCATTTGGCCTGGAGGAGAGCATGCCTGAGGGAGAGCAATGGTCCTGGATGGCGGACAGACATCCCTGGCCCCTCGGCGTGGTGGGAGCTCTCTTTGTGTTGCCAGCACCGAGACGACTCCTTTTTCCTGGATTAGTCTTAACCGTTTGTGTGATGTGTAGGGCAGAGCTCTTAATGAATTTTTAAAGGAAAATCATTTCTTCACATGCTAAACTCCACAGCTCTTTCTGGTGGGCAAGCAAACATGATAAAATTCAAAAATGGAAGTAAAATTGATCAAAGTTGTTGAGGTTGTAAGCAACTAGAGGGCAGGGAAGACTTCTTTAAAAATAAGGATAGCTAAATTTTAGTGATCATTCATCATGTATCAGATACCATTTATTTGGAGGGTTTGCCACATGTTTAATCCTTACAATTACACTGTCAGGTGTTATTATAATAATATTATTATTATTTTAATATTTTATATTATATTAGTAGTAGTACAATCCTCAGTTTTACAGATAAAGAGGTTAAATAATTTACCCAGGCTCAAGTACTGTTTCTGCTTGGATTTGAACCCAGGCCACAGATACTCTACTACCTTTGAGCCCAGCTCCTCCTATTTGTTCAGATGCTCAATAAATATTTGTCAAATAGCTAAACCACTGTAATAAACTAAGCCATTTAAATAAACAAATGATTACAAATGAAAAATAAACATAAACAGTTCATAAGAGTAAACTGCTATAGATATTTATGGATTTTCATCTGAACAGGGACACAAATAGTACTTTGTCCAAGGAAAAGTTAGAATGAGGTGAAGAATGGGAAATCCCTTCTGAAATTCGTCCCAAGAGGTGGTAGTTACTAAAATGGCCCAAAACTTCATAAAAAGGTGGTCATTCTTTAAAAATCATCTCATACTAAAAGTGGAATCTTGGATTAGATCCTGGAATGTGAAAAAAAATATTAGTGGAAAAACTGGTGAAATTCATATAAAGTCTGGAGTGTAATTATTAGTCATGTACCAATATTGGTTTCTCAGTTTTGACAAATGTACCTGTTAATGTAAAATTTTAACATTGGAGGAAACAAAATGAAAGGTATCTGGGAACTCTCTGTACTATCGTGACTACTCTACGGATCTAAAGTTATTCTGAAATTAAAATTTTATTTAAAAATCGTAATACCATAACAAGGCCCTAAGAATAAGTTGACATGGGTACATATGTGTCCTTAAAACTCAGATAACCAAAGGCAAGTGTCACAGACTCAAATGCTTGCAAGGTTGCAGCAGGCTGATTGAGAGTTGAACACATGTTCCCTCTAAAGGGACAGCCACTTTTAGCTTCTAGCCAATTATTACCAAGCAGGAATTTGGGCCCAGTGTTGCCAGATCTCCCCATATTTTAAAAGAAGCTGGAAACCTGGACATCTTTCATCAAAATCTCTTAATCATTTAAAGATGGCTTCGGTAACAAAAATCACTTCCTAGCATAAGCAGAAAATGTCTGTAGATCAAATACAATTCATGTCACCACTTTGGAACCTCTGAGCTAGAGGGGTTTAAAACACTTCTGGAAATTAAAAACAGACACAAAAACAAAACACTCTCTTGAAATAGTCTCTCCTTGGGAGCACCTATTTGTTGCTTAGCTAAGTAAGTGCTATGTGGGTGGAAGTAGGAGTAGATGTGAGCTCAGCACAGGAGAACCACATTATGAGGGCCTGTGTCTCAGACTCCCCACTCTTTGGCCTCTCTTTGGTGGTCAAGGCCATGGGACATGCAGCCCATGTGCCCAGGTAGAGTCCCTCCTTCTTAGTGACTCCTGCTCAGCTCTTACAGTCTTTAGGTCATTTTAGGGCACAAAGGTGAGGTGTTTTGAAACCATTGCATTAGAATGGCTCTCACAGACACAGGATTTGCAGTAAGTGCTGCATTCTCTTGGATGGAGTTAAACCTCCCTGAAGACGCTGTCCATGAGCTGCCCGTGACCCTCCATATTTCCACGTCTTTAATTCCACAAAGTTTGGGGGAAACCTCTTAGTCTGGCCCTTTAAATAAGTGACTTGGGCTAAAAAAAATCATTATGATTAGCTCTTTTCCCCCCAGTGTGTATAAGATAGTAGCTTTGTTTGTGTCCTGAATATGAGTCACCATCGCCAATTTAGTTTTAAATCAAGAAGCAGCTCAATGATAAAGAGCAGTTGTTCTCAAATGTAGCCGCTTATCAGAATCCCATGGAGAATTCTTTAAAAATTCACATTTCCGGGACCTAGCCTTCAAAGGTTTAGATTCAGAGGGTTGTCACTGGGGCTGAGGAAGATGTGTATGTATACATTTGTATGTATATATACATATATATGTATATATATATATATATAT